>NW_022989810.1:955448-1302255 GCF_902827175.1 Gymnodraco acuticeps | reverse complement strand
GGTGGGGCTGTGCCCCACCTGCCCCTAATGACCCGCCGCCACTGTATATGACCAGTCCCTCTTTACATACAGGGATACAAACCGGAGGAGCCAGGCATGGGGGGAGGTGGCAGAGACAGTGGGTGAAACTGGTAGGTGTTCGCCTGTTTGGGGAGTTTATATCCAGTGTACTTCGTTTGAATGGACAGCTACAAGCATAGACAGTATATTTAGCCAGCATGGATGTAGCATGAATGCTTTGCTTTGTATGTCCGGCGGGACATTCATGTGATTGGTTGTTGGTCGCGTTGTTCGTAAAAAATCCCCAAGCTTCAGACACGCCCACCGCCAAGCGGTAACGCACGCCGCCGTGTGTCAGTCTGACAGGAGAGAGCTCTCCTCTATGGCGTTATATTTGTGCTTCTATCCTGAGCGCGCACTTGAACAGTTTTGAGCACAGAGAAATATATGTTCTCTCGTAAAACTCCTGCTCCGTGCGCAAGCAGACCGCTGCACGCGCTCTCTCTCCCTCGCTCGCTCGACCTCTCCAGCCTGCGCGCGCTCAGCTTTGCCTGCGCGCGCTCAAGTTGTCACAGCGTTACAAATGTGCCACAAAACCAACCAATTGGAGAACTCGAGAAGGTCAATTCTGATTGGCTGGTCGTCTCCAATCATATCTTCTATCTGAGATGAGAGAGGGATTTTCGGTTGCCATCAGGCTGTGGACGTTCTTATTACACATCCATCGTTGACATTTACAGGACATGACAGACTCGAATGAAGAGAATAGCACGCCACAGTGTCAGGTGAGTTATACCTTTCTAGTTTTCTGATATCACGTTATTGTTTGCAATGCCTGAGTTTGCTATCCGGCAACACAGCTATAGGGGTAGTTTAAGCAAACCGCTAACAAACCGTAGCATACATGTAGCTACATGAACCCTTCTGAGGTATTGATTACTTGCTGTAAGCATTAGAGGTGGCAGAATGACAAAACATGTTTCTCTCTCTATCACAATGTTGGGTTGACCAGAACCTGGACCAACTTCTGTTTGCTGTTCTACAATGGGCATATGCTTGCGTTAATTTTCAACCGGACAGATGAGGCTAGGATACCGGCTAAAGTTAGCAACACACGTTAACCATGAACAGCCTATTAATCCGTTCTCTTAATGTTATTTCTTCCAACGTAGTGGAATTAGAGAAAAGGGGCTTCTTAACGTGCTTTTATCCGGGGTGGAGGGAGTTACATATTAGTTAAATATAACATTGGGGCGTGTGATTGTAGTGGGTGGAGAAATGAGGATATCCATTTTGGAGTTCCAGCTAGTATAATATAGTTAACGTTACACAATAATAAGGAAGAGAGCTATTTGTGTGATACATCGCCATTGATATGGATTTAGAGTGGATATTTAAACTAAAACGTAACTTATGGGTGAGTGTTTTTAGCAGAGCCATATTATGTCTTTGTGATTCTGTTGATTATTACCTGTCTGTATTATATTGCAGCTCAGCTGATTGATTGATTGATTGAAAAGTTTATTAACAGCTTGTATATTGGGTACAGTACAGTACAGCTCAAAACATACAATTGTTAAGGGGATGCAGACCAGAGAAAGACTTTCGTCTTGTTTACATCAGGGTCCCCCATTTCCAATTCATCATATCATTTAAGACATATAAGACATATTTGACATACAGATGGCTTATTTACAATTTACATACAGGTGGTTTTTTACATACAGATTGCTTGTTTACAATTTTCATTTTAGATTTCGTTCTAATACATCCTAACCGGACATTTAAGACATACCAAGTCTACAGATATACAGTTAGTAACAGAGTCTAAAATGCGAGTATAGAACATAGATGGGGGGGGGGGGAAGCTGTCCATTGAACGACAGGTTGAGATTTGTACCATTAACCGGGGCCAGTTTGCAATGCTCTCCCCCGAAGGTGCTCTTTAAGAGAGGTTTTGAAGGTAAGTATAGTTTTACTTTCCTTTACAGTTGTGGGAGAGCGTTCCACCTTGATGTGGCATAATTGCGAAACGTGTATTCCCCCTTTTTTGTGCCAAATCTGGGTTTCACATGATTTGTGGAGCTCCCTCTGGTGTTATGATCATGGTATTCCTTGACCTTTGGGAAGAATTTTGACATGTACATCCAGCTGATGTTGGATTGATGGCAAAGGGAGAGGGACTTAAGTGAGAGCGAAAACACAAAGTAAGTTTAAAATAGGTCAGCAATTTCCCATCCTATAGGTTGCTAGATGTATCTAACCCTTTCTCCTGTCTCCCTCTCTCAGCACAAGAACCCCACGGGGATTCAATGGAGCCTGAAGACCTGCACTGAGACCCTCACCCTGCACCTGAGTCTCACCTCCCAGAGCTTTGCAAGCCTCTCCCTGTTCCTTATTTTTATTAAACAGACATTAAGCTTCCCAATGGTGTGGTCTTCGTTTTGTGAAAAATATGATTACCTCACATATGTTGTTGCTGTTGTTGTCTTTTGTGATAGTTAAATTTCTCCTGTTGACTTGAGCCAGCCATTCTTTCCTCCTCTCTGTGTCAGTGGGGAAACTTTACATTCATACTCCTTTCTCTGAGCGCTTGGAGCATCCCCAGGCAGCACAGAAAACCATGGGGGAGACGATATGCCGGACAACACGGAGGAAAAGGCACAGACAAACTGCATGATATGCTATTCAATGTTTATTGAATTCCATTTATTTACATGGATGTTCCTAAAACAACACATGTATCATCATCATCATGCTGCTGCTGGTAGTCCTTTGATAGGCACCTTCCGGTCTCCTGTCCTTTCTGAAAGTCATAAAGATTACATTAGTACTTTAGATTACTTAGGTCCTCTATTACCAGGGGATTACTGAAACCACCATGAATTGTAGAAATGTATCTAATCAGAATTTTTAAACCTTCCTTCCCACCCTCTAAATATATCAATAAACATTAGGATGTGATGCTTCTGACTCCCATACAAGTTTAAGAAGATAATATTTGTTTTAAAGAATTCAAAGCAATAAACAACAGGCTCTTTAACCAAGGCAACGTTAGCCTAACATGTATGTTAACAGGTAAGATAGCTGTTCACACTATGTATATTTTCTATGTTGTAATGTTATTTCTATTTAAGATGTTTACATTTTCGATTGTTTAATTATAGTCTTTTAACTGTCTAATGTGCAATGCCTCCTTGTCTTTTGCTGCAGCAGCGTAAACATTTCCCCAATTGGTATCAATAAAGTAGGCTACTTCTTATTTTAACTTAATCCTCAAATATTAGCACATTTAAAAAAAAAAACACACACATTGTTGTAACTACACACATATCGATATGTTGTATAAATATTGCAAATCAAAACCTTTATTGACCACTAATTACCAAAAATTGCATTTCTATCCTGTTATTAATCAAAATCAAATCGTGATTCAAATGGCCCACCACGAACTTCCGGGAACTTTCTGAGTCTCTGAACCACGTGACGATCAAGCATTTTGGACTTCCGCTGTCGCAACTCTTCTCTCTACATGGCGCTGGACCAGCCAATCAGAATTGACCTTCTCGAGTTCTCCGATTGGTTGGTTTTGTGGCACATTTGTAACGCTGTGACAACTTGAGCGAGCGCAGGCAAAGCTGAGCGCGCGCAGGCTGGAGAGGTCGAGCGAGCGTGGGAGAGAGAGCGCGTGCAGCGGTCTGCTTGCGCACGCAGCAGGAGTTTTACGAGAGAAAATATATTTCTCTGTGCTCAAAACTGTTCAAGTGCGCGCTCAGGATAGAGGCACAAATATAACGCTATACTCCTCCACCTTCTTATATCCGTTAGCGCAGCTATCACCAGTCAGATGCTAACAACAACAATCCCTGGTACAGGTGCGCCCTCTTTCTCTCGCTCCCACGCTCACTCGCACTTTGGCTGTGAGCTGCGGGCGCCAGATAAGCCAACATCCCCCACTTTCATCACTTACAGCGCCCATCGTACAGGGCAAATGAAAAGTGTAACCGGGGTGAAAAGGGTGTTACATTTACTTAATTATGAATATTGTTACATCAAGGCATAGGCTGTATATATAAAGCATCAAGGCCAAAAATTAGGATGAGCGCCAACGGTCAAAACAAAATGTTTCCCTCCCAGAGCTACCAGCGCAGCGCCCGCCCAGATCTGGCGCCCTTGGAGACCGCCTATGGGAGGGAAACTATATGCAAAAAACCGGCCCTGGTTGCGCTGATAATAAAATGGGTAGAAAAATACAAATGTTTTGTTTCGACAGTAGGACTATATTGTGTTTTTTTATCCCAGCAGCTATTGCACAAATTAACACATCATAGGAGCGTCACATAGATGCCTATTTATTTATTTTTATTTATTTAATTTTGAATGTCCATGTTTGTACTAGTGTTTTCCTTCTTAAAATGTTTTTTTAAATATATTGAGATTTGGTTGAGCAGGGTATACTTGTACTTTTACTAGTCCTTTTATTAGAGATGTGTCTGTTGTTTGTTTTTAGTGTCAGGATGGAACCCTTGTCTTTTTCTCTGCAAACAGAATCTACCTATACGGGTACAAATAAATAACCTGAACCTGAACCTGAACCTTTCTGCACATATTTCTGTAGTGCAGAATTCTGTACATATACAGAACAAAGCCCATCAAATATGTTTTTGGTTGAGCACATCAGTTGGGTGGACAGAACATGGTAGTATGAAAGAAGTGTTCAATTTGGTGCAAGAGTTTGGTTTTGATAAATGTTTATGTAGTTTTGGCTGCAGTTTTTCATCATGCAGGATATATGAGGTGATTTGCACTTTGAGTGTGTGGTTTTGTGAATTGTGTTATGACCTAAGTGTTTTTGGGAAAATAAGCCATGTATTCAAAAACATGCGTAAGCAATTGAAAAAAACTGTAAAAGCCTACATAAAGTGTAGGTGTGCTACTGCTGCTGCAGGGAGGGGGGTAGGGGATGTGGTAACGAGAGGGAAGTTAAAGTAAACAGTCAGTGTGATAATATTTTCAGTGTCAGTGTGAGTCCCACAAATATCAGAGATGGACAAGTTTAAGACTGCTGTGGCCATTGCCCACAAACAGACAAGCATGGGGTTAGGGCTGGTGGCCCTGACAGCTGGGGGGGAGCAGATCTTCTCCGCAGTGGCCTTTAGCTGTCCCTGCAACCAACTCAACTTCTTCTACGGCTTAGTGTTCCTGCTTGTGCCCGCTCTGGCTCTGCTGCTGCTGGGGTTCATCCTCAGTGAGAAGACGTGGAAGGTACTGACGGGCATGTGTCAGGAGCCGCGCCGCTTGAGGAGGCTGTTCACCGCCGGCTCGGTCCTGTGCCGGGTCAGCTGCATCGCACTTGTGGCCCCCTGCAGCTGGATAGCCATGGCTCTGCTCAACGGGAAGTACTATGAATGTGCGATGACCGGGACCAATGTGACCGCTTACATCAAGCACCTGTGTGGAGACAAGAATTTGGACCAGTGTCAGCAGGAGCTGAGCAGCTTGCCCTGCCTGGGGCCGAAGGAGGACCGGCAGCGGGTCCTGATGACTCTCAGAGCCGATTCCCAGGTCAGTGCACACCTCCACACATTGTATAGCAAGTATAGCCTGCACTGTGATGAAGTGAAATCAAGTCTAAATCAAGTTGTCTGAAGAGTAGACAGCATCACTTGATTTAGATGCGTGTCATAATAACACGTGCCAAGGACAACTGCAATATAAAGTAAATAAAGTTACAATTTCAGAGGACCCGCATATGTCATATCGAACAGAACGGTGAGCTTGCTTTAGACCTTTTAGATAAAAAAACTAACATTTGCCCTCGCTCAAACGTCACAAAAAGAAGAATGGATGAAATGCCACCTGCAAAACAGTATTCTGATGCTGTGCTGGCAGATGTGTATCTGACCCTTCGAGATTTGACACAGAAAGACCTCTTTTCAGGGTTTTCTGTGTAAACATTTAAAGTTATTTTTAATGATTCAAAATGCACTGACGTTAATTTTTTTATTTTTCAACTTTATAATAGATTTACCTTAAAAAACGGTGCCCTTCCTTTTCTGTGCAAAAGTCATGTTTTCAAATCACAAGCGTAGGTATACTGTGCAAGTGAAATCATATGGCTGACAGATGCTAACAGTCCCTCAGTATAACATGAAGACCAATCTTGCTGGGCCATTAACAT
Source organism: Gymnodraco acuticeps (assembly GCF_902827175.1). Taxonomy (NCBI): domain Eukaryota; kingdom Metazoa; phylum Chordata; class Actinopteri; order Perciformes; family Bathydraconidae; genus Gymnodraco; species Gymnodraco acuticeps. The sequence goes on along the minus strand of NW_022989810.1, from coordinate 1,296,074 downwards.
ACAAAGTTGCATAAAACATTGTTTTTGTTGTTGCTTTATTTTCTTTCAGCTTTTAATGGGTAAAAAGTGATTTTATAGCTATCTCTTATTCCATCCTGTGTGGCCATAGATTCTGGGATGGCTGCTCATCGCCTCCATCATGTTGTCCAACCTGCTAATGATCTGCATGGCTCGGTGCACATCCCCCATCAGCTACCTGCAGCTCAAGTTCTGGAGAACGTATGTTCAAGAGGAGAGCAACCTGATGGATTCATACAGCTCTAAACACGCCAAAGAGCTCGCTGAGAGGAACCTGAAGAGCTTCTTCAACCAAGAACCGCCTGAAGACATCAGCACACCTTCCAACAGGGCCTGGAAGAAGATCTCCTCGCTCTACAAGTTCAGCACCAAAGACCATTACTACAGCACCATTCACCGCTATGTGGAGGAAAGTTGTGACAATGACATGATGAAGATCGCTTCGGTCAAGTCCAGCGGGACTGCTGACAACATCCCAGCTGCTCTTGGTTTTGTAGACGATGTCAGGATGGCGTTGTGACAAACATTTTCAGCACCAAAGCCCATCTGCAGGGATACACCAGCTGAGGGATCCTGCTGAACATGATGTCAGTGAACTGCTTATAGTTTATAGTGTAAAACAATATGCTCTAAGAGGAGAATGCATTAGCTTAAATAGTAGAGATTTGGAGAAAAAATGCCATATATTTCTATATACCATTTTTAACGTGGACAATATGTGAGATATGAACCCTATCACCAAGATAGTCATCATCAACATCTCCATCATTACATTACATTGCATTTAGCTGATCCAAAGCGACTTACATTCGACCAGGAAGACACAAACTTGAAGAAAACAGAATCATATAAGTATATCAGGTTTCATAGAGCCAAAACATTTCAAGTGCTACTCAACTGGCTTTAGATAAGCCAGTCCTTTATTAGTATATAAGTGCTTTGTTAATAGTTCTTTGTTAGTAATTATATCGCTCGAGGTGGAGTCGAAAGAGATATATACAATTTTTAACATGGACAATATGTGAGATGAACCCTATCACCAAGATAGTCATCATCAACATCTCCATCATCATCATCATCATCATCGAACGTGAATGTTTCATCCACATTTATAAAAAACCCAAATTGTTGAGAACAATAAGGACACCTGGTTTTAAGTCAAACTCAATAAAGGAATATGCTATAGATGTAGAAATATAGATACATGACACCAATGAAACATGAACAGCAGCACAGTCAGGCAGAGTGTAAAGCAAGAGATTTGTGTGAGCTTTATAGAACAGGAAATGTGTCAACCTCACCACCGGACTACTTCCTGTTCTTCGCTTGCAGAATAAGCATGTGGCTGGGAAGTGGGCATCTACCAATCATTATGTTGATGGCTCCATCCCTAGCCCCTGAAGTCCTACTTAAGGCCAGCGGTGTGTGTGTGTGTGTGTGTGTGTGTATGGCAGCCTCTGCCCATGAATCTGAATGGGTTAAAGCTACATATGTAAAAGTGCTGAAATGGGTCACAAAGAGTGGACAGTCTATTTAAATACAGTCAATTTAAAGAGACCCATGTGGGTTTTTACCTTTCCTGTAGTTACATAGGTTTCTGTGCATGTTAATGGTAAAATCCCTGTGATCTAGAGGGAGTTTTTCTCCCAAACAGTCCCCCCTCACCCCCTCCCCCCTCCCTGAAATGCCTTCATTGGACGACTTTGTTTACTTCCGTTACATAATGACATCACTATGTAACATTTGTGCTTCTATTGGCAAGTGCTCCAACACATTGACCAATCACAACAGAGCTGGCCAGCTAACCAATCAGAGCAGACTGGGCTCTGGTTTCAGACAGAGGGTGAAAAGAGCACAGGCAGTATGAGAAAAATAAAGAGCTTTTTGAACATGAAAGCATGGAGACATGTCCCAGTAGAGACACTACATACATATGAACCTGAAAATGAGTGTAATAGGGCCCCTTTAACACGAATGCATGTTATATACATGCACATGCACCCAATCAGCATATAAGCATCAGGCATTGTACAGACTAGTGTTGCTGTAATGGCAGCAGATAATGATGTGGAAGGGTTTTCCTGTGAAGCACTCACAGGGATTGAGTCTCTCTAATGGAAATGGAACAGAAACCACCAAGAAGATGTGATCCCTTCCTCTGTGCACTGCTGCTGATGCTGACTGCTGCTCTGCCTCTGCAACGTATGGTATGTTCTAGAATCTAGATGGAAACATTCAAAAGCATGGATATGCTCTTATTCAGTATGACTTTCTGCGTGTAGGCTATACTTTCCCCCTGTGCACATTTTGTCATCCCTCATACAATTGGTTGATTTCATGCTTGTTGAATGCACTCTGCTGTCAGTGGAACTGAGGTTTGTTTGTGTGTGCTTGAAGAGAAACAAATCAAGTTGCCCTTCATTTCCTTTGTATACGAATGATTGACTGCTTTGTATTAAAGTGAGTGGAAACAGTTCCTCTGGTGTGTGTTCATTTCTGTTTTGCTTCAGGCTGCATTCCCGTCACTGTCACACGACACAGACAGGTGGTTATAAAACGAGAACAGCAGGACTTAGAGCTGTTGAGGGAAGCGTTTAAAGAGGAATATATACATGAACAGAGAAGGAGAAGTAGAGTGAAGCTGTAACTGTACAACTGGGACTGTGCCTTTGTTTTTAGTGACAGTAAAGCAGGGACTTCCCTTTGGAGAAGAGGTATGTGGTGAGTAAAGTGAAATACTGTAGGGAGGGGGCTAACTGAAGGAGGAGTCTGGAGAGAGGCAGCTAAAGGGAAGGGCAGGGACAGGCTTGTCTTCAACTGAGAAAGGAAATAACAACTCTTTCACACTGTCCACATCTCGTGGAGTGTGCCATTCCCGCTGACACCATGGATAACTTCCAGACCGTCCTGCGGTTCTTCATGAACCAGAAGGCCACCATTGGCTACAGCTTCATGGCTCTGTTGACTATAGGCGGGGAGCGTGTTTTCTCCATGGTTTCCTTTCAGTGTCCGTGCAACCATGATCAGAACTTTGCCTATGGGCTGACTTTCCTGTTGGGCCCGGCTGGCGTGCTGCTGATTTTAGGTCTCTTCTTCAGCACCAGGCTGTGGAGGCTGTATACCGGCTGCTGCCTGAACCCCATGAAGCTGTGCCCCCGGGGGAACTGCTTTAGCTCACTCAGGGTTTTTATGAATATCTTCAGTGGAGCCTGTGTGGCTCCTATTATGTGGCTCTGTGTGGCCCTGCTCAATGGGACCTTTTATGAGTGTGCTGTCAGCGGTCTGGACGATAACCTGGTGGTGGATCTGTTCTGTAAAAACAAGACTCTGAGGTGTCGGGAGGAGCTGGCCCGGGTGCCCTGTGACCGCTCCAAACTTACTGCTGATGAGCGGATGGAGCTGCTGCTCATGTTCCGAGCCCAGTCACAGGTGAGCAGTGTTGGGTGTAACGCATTACAAAAGTAACGGAGTTACAGTAATATATTACTTTTTGCTGTAACAAAGTAATGTAACGCATTACTTATGAAATGTGGGTAATATATTACCCGTTACAATGCTCAGTAACGCAGTTACAACACATTTTAACCCGAAATTAAATGGTGTTTTGTTTTTTAAGAATGTACTAACATAGCGAGACATTCTGACACCAGAGACAAATTGTGCGGGTAGATTAGTAAACTTGGTGTGTTTACCCTTCAGGCTTCGCGTCGGGATCTTCGGGCAGTTGAATGTTATGCACCCTCTATTCAAAAAAGAGAATGGAGCGAAAAATACAAACAACAAATTATGTCAGGTGCGCGTGACCTGCTCCGCTGCGCGTGCATCATTTCCAAAGTGCTTCCACAGCAGTGACACACATCTGTGGATAATCATTTATACGAAAATGGTTAAAGCAACCATCACTAAACGCCAGCAACACTGCATCTACTGCAGACAGTAGCAACAGGTCAGATGGGGACATCACGTCGTTACCCTCAGCTGTGGACATTAGCTTTACTCCCGCCCTCGCCCCCGGAGCAGCAGTCTTCGACTGCGGTCAAGCCAGCCTCCACTCGGGAAAACCTAGTCAAGCCAGCCCGCACGTGATATTGCGGTGCGCGAATATCCTATGCATTACGGTAGAGTCCTGGAAACACTGCCTTCAAAATAAAAGCACTTACTCGGTCAATAACATATACACCAAAATAACATACCAAACATATTAAATTAAGAAATATGTACTTTATAATGTGATCAATAATTATTTAAAACAAACTACGTATAACTACCACATTATAAATGAGTGAATGTAAAACTTAAGGAGTTTCAAAATAAAAGACCTTTGAAATATCTATTGTATGACCTATCATCCCTCTGTTTTTAGATGAGAATAAAACAAAAACTGTCCAGTATCAAAGACTCATCTCACTCCAGGGTGATAGCAGGACATCCCATCTAGTCACTTAGAAAAAATCAGGACATTCTGATGTACATTTTCAAAATAAAAGACCTTTGAAGTCTCATATATGAGCTATCATCCCTCTTTGTTTAGATGAGAATAAAACAAAAACTGTCCAGTATCAAAGACTCATTTCACTTCAGGGTGATAGCAGGACATCCCATCTAGTCACTCGGAAAAAATCAGGACATTCTGATGTAGAGTTTCAAAATAAAAGACCTTTGAAGTCTCATATATGAGCTATCATCCCTGTTTTTAGATGAGAATAAAACAAAAACTGTCCAGTATCAAAGACTCATTTAACTTCAGGGTGATAGCAGGACATCCCATCTAGTCACTTAGAAAACATCAGGACATTCTGATGTAGAGTGTAAAAAAAAAAGACATTTGAAGTCTCATATATGAGCTATCATCCCTCTGTGTTTAGATGAGAATAAAACAAAAACTGTCCAGTATCAAAGACTCATCTCACTCCAGGGTGATAGCAGGACATCCCATCTAGTCACTCAGAAAATATCAGGACATTCTGATGTAGAGTTTCAAAATAAAAGACATTTGAATTCTCATATATGAGCTATCATCCCTCTGTGTTTAGATGAGAATAAAACAAAATCTGTCCAATATCAAAGACTCATTTCACTTCAGGGTGATAGCAGGACACCCCATCTAGTCACTTAGAAAAAATCAGGACAATCTGATGTAGAGATGCACGATGCACGATGTAAGTACAATGTAGCAGACGGATCAAACAAAGTATGGTGCTGGGAGAGATTTCAAAGGTATTTTATTTTGAAACTTTACATCAGAATGTCGTGCTTTTTTCTAAGTGATGGGGTGTCCTGCTATCACCCTGAAGTGAAATGAGTCTTTGATACTGGACAGTTTTTATTTTATTCTCATCTAAACACAGAGGGATGATAGCTCATATATGAGACTTCAAAGGCAAGGCAAGTTTATTTATATAGCACTTTTCAACACAAGGCAATTCAAAGTGCTTTACAAAAAATGAAAGACATTAAGAAAAAGGCATTTAAAATCAGTCATTAAAAAGAAAAGCTAATATAAGAAACATTAAAAGAAAAAATACATGGATAAAAGTTACAGTGCAGTCTAAGATATGAATAGTTCAATTAAACATTAAAAGAAAAAGTACATGGATAAAAGTTACAGTGCAGTCTAAGATATGAATAGTTCAATTAAAAGCAGCGACAAAAAGAAAAGTCTTCAGCCTGGATTTAAAAGTAGTCAGAGTTGCAGCGGACCTGCAGGTTTCTGGGAGTTTGTTCCAGATATTTGGAGCATAATAACTAGGGATGGGTATCGTTTGAAATTTATCGATTCCGATTTCGATTCCGGTTCTGCTTATCGATTCCGGTTCTTATCGATTCCCCGTTTCGATTCCAAAATTGTAAAATAAAGAGGTCAAACGTTTAGATAACAAAAATATATTTATTCTTAAAAGCTTTAACTGAAATTGTTACTAAAAAATATACATGCAATACAAATGTATTGCACAATAGCTGTGCTTTATTTTAACTGAGCTATGCCTGTGGCAAGCTATTAACAGGCATTACACTTTGCCTTTTCTTTTTCTTTTTTAGTGTAGTGGAGCATCACTTCAGAGTGTTTACCGCGACCTATCTTTGGTGTTATGAAGTGACTGAGCTCGTGAAATGTCTACGGGAGGGCGGGGGAGCATCGCTGCGGGGCAACTGTGGACCTCTGTCGCCTGTCAGCGCAATTTATATGATGCGGTTTAAAAAAATGAAGGGCGGTGCCGGCCGTTCTGTGATTCTCCAGGTCCGCCCTGTATTCCACCGGGTCACCGCAGCACCGCGGTGCAGACGGACCCGCTGGAATACAGGGTCTACCGCGTTTAGGAACCGTTAAGCAGAACCGAAATTGTGTATTTTGTATGGGTACCCGGTACCCGGCATTTTCTTATCGGTTCTCATCTGGAACCGAGTTTCGGTTCCCAACCCTAATAATAACTGAATGCTGCTTTACCATGTTTAGTTCTCACTCTGGGGACAGAAAGCTGACCAGTCTTTTATTTTGAAACTGTACATCAGAATGTCATGATTTTTTCTAAGTGACTAGGTGGGATGTCCTGCTATCACCCTGGAGTGAGATGAGTCTTTGATACTGGACAGTTTTTGTTTTATTCTCATCTAAAAACAGAGGGATGATAGGTCATACAATAGATATTTCAAAGGTCTTTTATTTTGAAACTCCTTAAGTTTTACATTCACTCATTTATAATGTGGTAGTTATACGTAGTTTGTTTTAAATAATTATTGATCACATTATATAGTACATATTTCTTAATTTAATATGTTTGGTATGTTATTTTGGTGTATATGTTATTGACCGAGTAAGTGCTTTTATTTTGAAGGCAGTGTTTCCAGGACTCTACCGTAATGCATAGGATATTCGCGCACCGCAATATCACGTGCGGGCTGGCTTGACTAGGTTTTCCCGAGTGGAGGCTGGCTTGACCGCAGTAGTCTTCGTCGCCCGAAACTACGCCGGCCCCTCTGCGGCCAGCAGGTGCCAGGATACCACGGCAAAACAGAGCCTGCCCAGGTATATCTAAACAAGTACCCGCCTGTACAGTGGGGTTAGGCGGTCATTTTGCAGCTCGTGGTATAAAAATAGACAATGGCTAGAATATTCATGTGAAAATAGTGCCATATTCTGCCATGCCTGTAGAAATGTTGGGTCACACATAATGCATACAATAGCACAGATGCCTTCACCACGAATGGCTACAAAAATATCTCATATCCCAAGCTTATCAACAAGCTAATGTTGCAGCTGAAATGTTCTCCAGGTCACAAAGTCAACCTCACATGATGATGTGATACCAGTTTTCACGCACAGTACATATTCTCTTCCCAGAGTATATGATGGGACCAAGGTGATGATTTAGTACATGGTTTTAATAATACTTTTGCTTTTCAATGTTTGCCATTTCAAACCATGAGCTGGTTCAAATCATATTTGCCTTGATTTACAATATCTTCTCATTTGTTTTATCAATACAGTTTTGAAGCTTTTGTGCTTTTCTTTGCTATAGTCCACTTTGGACTATATGAAATATTTCAGGATTGCACTTTTAACTCACTTGAAATGTTCTCACTTGCTTGGTTTCAAAACATAACAAATGGCATAATCTGTTCATTGGGGACCATCAATGCTATTTTTCATTGCTGTTGCCGCCACTATTGCTCTTGTAAACCTACTACTGCTGCGCCCCCTGTAATCTCAGAGGCACCCTGAGTCATTTTGTTCTGGAGCTGGGCCTGTACACGGCCATATACTAAACAAACTACAGAGCTCATTCCGTGTCCTGTTAGTGTTTACTTCCTCTCTGCCTTCTTCTGGTGATTTATCTGACGTCCAGCGCTCCGTCTTTTAACCTCTTTTCCTTTCTCTTTCTTGATCATCCTTAGCAACCTTCATTATAGTCCTTGACAGTGGTCCGTACTGGATTAATAACATGTCACATGTTAAGAATTTACAATCAGAATCGAGTATTCAACTAAGCCGTGTAATACAAGTTGTTAGTAGCCTTAAGGGCCTACACAGTTGTTATGCTATACCACATTGCCCTTCACTGGATGTATAATGAGCTGCACTAAACTACATTTTAGCATTTAAAATACCTAGCCATTCTTTTGCGGTTATTTTGGTGAAAGTAACTAAAAAGTAACTAAAGTAGTGTAACTCATTACATTTCAGAGACAGTAATATTGTAATGTAACTTATTACTTTCAAAAGACAGTAATATGTAATATGTAATATATTACATTTTGGAAGTAACTTGCCCAACACTGCAGGTGCTGGCTGTAGCCCCTACAGAGATCACCCTGATGATATTGCTATGACATCATAGGGGAGGCCGATAGGGGAAGCTGATGCGTGAGGCTCAAACTGGAAGAAGATGTTGAGTGTTCATTACTAGGGCCGGTCCTAGACATTTTGGTGCCCTAGCCGAGATTATGATTTGGTGCCCCCCCCCACCCTCCTCCAAGCAATACACAATAGAATATATAAAGAATAAATGAAAAATCTCTTCAAAAGACCAATACACTACAAAAACTGAAACGTATTGACATGTTGGTTATATACATAAAGAAGGTTTCAAATGTATTCATTATTGTAGGGGGTTTCTCTCCCACATACCACATCACTGAAATGCCTCTATTGGACTCCTTTGTTTACTTCCATAACATAGTGACATCACTATGTTACATTCGTGCTCCATTAGCTAGCACTCCAACACATTGTATGTGAAAGGCTAAGGGACGGGACACCTTTAAGCGGTTGACCAATCACAACAGACCAATCACAACAGACCAATCACCAATCCTAGCAGACCGGGCTCTGGTTTCAGACAGAGGGTGAACAGAGGGGCTGCAGCACAGGCAGTATGAGAAAAATAAAGACCTTTTTGAAAATTAAAGCATGGAAAATTGTCACAGTAGAGACACAATCTAAGGCAGGGGTGCCCAACCAGTCGATCGCGATCGACCGGTCGATCGCGGGGAGATTCCCAGTCAATCGCGAGATGTGTCTAAAAATAGAACAACAATATTCTGTTTTATCGTTAATGTCCTATAACATTATCTTCCTGTGCCCGAATAATGCACTTGAACGCATCAAGGCTTTGTGATTGGACGGTGTGACGGGGCGTGGCTGGTGGACAGTGGGCACTATTTGGCTGACGTTGTCCGTGTCAACAGGAGTGACAGTCCGCACACACACAAGACCGCAATTATGGCAGAAGCAAAAAAGCCCAGCAACATATATGATTTTCACTCCGAGTGGGAGGATGATTATTTTTGTATCTATTCCAATTCAAAGTCCATCTGTCTCATCTGCAATGCGAGCGTGGCTTTATCGAAGAAGGGTAATTTAGGAGCGGCATTTCAAAACAGTGCACAAACGCTACGAGACGGAATTCCCTCCTAATTCTGCCCTACACTCCAAAAGGGGAGGGGCCTGAAAGGACAGCTAAATGCACAGCAGTCCATTTTCACCAGGCCCAACAACAAGAGCAAGGCTGCTACCATCGCATTTTATCATGTCAGTCACGTTCTTGCGAAACACATGAAGTCTTTCAAAGACGGCGAAGTTGTGAAATAAGCTTTCCTGGAGGAGCTTTTGGGGGACAATAAAAATAACAGTAGCATTTCAACAGGTTTTTGATATAATAAAATCTCAAGTTAGATACTGTTATTAATCATCTGTAAGTTTTAGTTTGTTTGAACTTATTCATTATAATTATTGTACAAAATGGTATAAGAATGCAAACTTAAATTGATTATAGTCTATTATCAATTCAGGTTAAGAAACTAGTGTTGCTTGCATCCTATTTTTAAGGCATTTATTTTTATACTCTACTAAAATGCAACAAAAAAAGGGTTTGATTCTATTAATGTTGTCTTTTTTATTGCACTTTGGCAGTAGGTTCCTGTGTAGCTTCAGATCTGAGTTGTCTTATTAGTAAGCATAATTTATACTTTTGTAGCAACACTATTTTTATATAATGGCAAAGAAAGGGTTCAGAGTCTTTCCTTTTTTCCTGTGTCATATGTGGCAGCACTGTTCAATGTTTCTTGAAAACATTACCCACTGTAGTGTGACGTGTGAATAAACTCCAACCCTGTATCAACAACACTGTTGTGTAACTTCAGTTAAATACTTGTGTGTAGATTAGAAAGAGGTAAGATAAAGGATCTGCAGTATTTTATAAAGTATTCATCGTACAAAGGTCAGTTTTATACAAGTAGAAGTGTGTATTTACCTGGTAGTAGGCTGTCAGTAATGGCTACGCCTCTCTATTTGGACTGGTAGATCTCGGCAGACTGGCAACTTTAAAAGTAGCTCTCGGTTCAAAAAAGGTTGGGCACCCCTGATCTAAGGTGATGTTAGAAGTGGAACTATTTGTCATGTATTTTGTATTCATTTCATAGTGTTGAGTGTGCATTGTTTATCTCTGTCTACAGATCCTCGGTTGGTGCATCATCATAATTTCTGCATTCGTGGGCCTACTGGGTACCTGCTACACAAACTGTCGCTCCAAAGTCAGCTACCTGCAGCTCACATTCTGGAAACGCTATGTGGAGAAAGAGAAGGAGTGCTTCGATACCTTTGCTGCGGATTACGCAAACAAACTGGCCGAAAGAAACCTGCATAGCTTCTTCGGGAACAACGACCCTGCTCCGTTCCCTTTCCCCAATCACAGGGCATGGGAGGAGATCTCTGCACTGCACACCTTCTCCAGGAGCGAGCAGTATTACAGCACCCTGCAGCGCTACGTGGAGAGGACAGACAGGGACTTCACGCCAGAGAAGAGACCTGTGTTGGACGTTGAGCATGGAATAGAAATGCACTGACTGTGGGGACAATGTTAGCTAATAACCACTGTTTGTATTTAACTCTCAGTTTATTGTATGTGTGGTCTGACTCAGGAAAAGCTTCCTCCTCACTGAGAATGCTGCCACTTACTTTGTTGCACAAAACAATGTGACCAAATTGCAATGGTACTATATCTTCCATAAACACATGAAGGGCATAACCACTATCGTATAGTCGCTATTTCACACTGCATGCATGTGAGGTGTTCTATTTCAATCTAATAAACACACTTACAGGAACATCGGAAAACACTGAGGTCATGTCCTGGCAGGGTTCGGAGTTTTTTATTTATTTATGTCTTCTGTTACAACTACTGTAACAAATATATAATCAGTAACCTAATCGGAGCATCACAATATAAAAGTAATGCAACTTTCTGTCACTTTTTTAATACCTCAATATCAAATGCAATGCAAATAAATACGTGAGAAATTATGTTTTTTGTAAGAAGTGTATGTAAGACAACAGAATAATGTAACCTTAGAAAATAAGTAACCAAGATATTTAGTATAAAAAATGATTGTATTTACAGAAAAACCTGCCTTTCATTCAGCATATTCAGGCAGTGGCCTATACATCAACAATGAAACAAAATTCAAGACTGCCTCAATGACTTAAAAACGTGGATGACTTTAAACTTTTTGATGTTAAACACGGCCAAAACTGAAGTTATTGTACTCGGCCCAAAGAATCTACGAAACAAATTATCTAAAGATATACTAACTATGGATGACATTAATTTGGCCTCCAGTGAGACTGTAAGGATCCTTGGTGTTATATTCGATCAGGATTTATCCTTTAACGCCCACATAAAATCAATCTCAAGGACTGCCTTCTTTCATCTACGTAACATAGCAAAAATCAGGCATATCTTGATGCAGAGAAACTAGTCCATGCATTTGTTACCTCAAGGCTGGATTATTGTAACTCTTTATTATCAGGGTGTACCAAGAAGTCAGTTAAGTCGCTTCAGCTGATTCAAAATGCTGCAGCACATGTACTAACCAGAGTTAAGAAAAGGGACCACATTACTCCTGTTCTGGCTGCCTTACACTGGCTCCCTATAGAACACAGGATAGAATTTAAAATGATTCTTCTCGCCTACAAAGCCCTTAATGGGCAGGCGCCATCTTACCTTAAATAACTCATTATACCCTATCCAGGGGTGCCGCCAGGGATTTTGGGCCCCATGAAAATATATCACATTATTGAATGCATAAAGCCAAATAAATATAACTTAAATATGTGGGAAAATACTGTGTTTGAAATGTACAATTGAAATGAGATGTTACCTTTTTGTTTTGATATATATATATATATATATTTTGTATTCCAGTCTCCCTTCAGATATGTTAAGTGGCATGGCATGGCAACACAATGCTGCTCACCTCCTTCAGTTGGGAGAAAAGCTGGTTCAGCCTTATGGGGGGGACAGGGCTTATTAAATGTCAGCTAAAAGAGCAGTGAAATTAAAAACCTCTGAATTTGCTGTGAAGATTTTAACAGTAGGCTACGTACTTAATGTCAGCTTAGCAGCGACGTGCAGTCAGGGGAGGGCCGGCAGAGCCTCATCTGTCATACTCCAATGTAACGGAAAAACAACTAAAGAAAAACTAAATAGTAATAATAATAAAATGTCTCCACTGATCTGTGTTGTAAGTGTGATTTCTGTATGATTCCAATCGCTTTTTATAGTCAAAATCAGCAAATTTGCCGAGCTCCGCTACAACTACGGGTAGCGATGAGAAGTGAGGCAGGGACGAGCTCAGCCTCTCGTAAGCCCACAGTAACTGGCTGGAGCGCGGGCACTAATTTAGCGCGGGCACTTATTTTGTGAGCGCGCTCAAGCCAGTTACTGTGGGGTGAGGTGAGGCACAGATGAGATCTGCCTCACCTCAGAATGCGTCACCCCACAGAAACTGGCTGGAAAGCGGGCCCTAAGCGCATGCCTGCACCATCTCACTGTATGTCACCAATGTAATGTTTGTAGATCCCTTTATTACATTTATCCTCGCCATCCATAGTCTCTAAATAACTTATTTCACGTATATATGATATTTAGGCTCGCTGGTCTCATCATACAACGACAATGAAAAAAGCACCAGGGGAGGCAGCCATAACCTCTTCCGCACTGAAGGGGGAAAAGTGAGCCCACAGGTTCTTGTTGCTACTGTTATTCTACGCAGGGACGGTAGACGCGAACAACAAACTAGACTTTTGAAACTACAGGAAGATAAGGAGGACTTTACAAAAAAGTAATAGAGATTGTTGTCCAGAAGGATAGCATGGACTTCATCTTCAAGTCAAGGTAAGACCACAATTGTAATGCAAATGGAATCTTACTAAGAAAGAACAATCCAATATTTAAATTGTGGGTAGGCCTATCCTTTTGTTGAACGGTCTGTTTAAAATGAATTGAAGCATCAGACTAAAAAAGCTTTTGAAAATAACCGAATATTTCGATTAAGGTCAAAATATAATATTTGTAAATCTGACTCTGAAAGAGTCAGTGCCTCACCAGCCATGAACCTCACCGCACGCAGCTTAGTCAATTATTATTTACAATGGACTACGCTTAGCTAACAGTCTCATTTCCACCAATCATGGACACCCACCTTTTCTTTAGAAAAACTGGGTGACATAATGTCGCCCTTTAGTCCCTCTCTCTTTTCGTTCTCTCCTTTCTCTTCTTTTTTGAAAGGCTGACTTTGTTAGTCGTTGAGACATGGATGGTCGATGGCCCTCTAGTCCCTCTCTCTTGTCTTTCTCTCCTTTCTTTTCTTTTTTTAAAGCCTGACTTTGTTAGTCGTTGAGACATGGATCGTACACACGTAAGTAGCCTACTAGCATCCCTCCTCACATGCTCTCACTCTCTGCTAGAAAGTGCCGGTGCTGCACGTGTTTGGAGGCAGGACCAAACCATTACATGTAAATAGAAGGGGGTGTACAGAGGCTTTGGACAGTTACATTTTGGAAGAAAATAAGTTAAACTGATCGTAGGTTTAGTGAGTACATCAATATAACATTCTATTAATGTTAATTATTGATGAATGATGAAAGATTACTTAAACATTTTTTTCTTAATGTTCTAAAATTGTTCGGGCCCCTGTCAGTCACAGGCCCTTAGAATCGCCCTAACTTTTCACCCCCTTACAGCGCCCCTGACCCTATCAGTGCCGGCCCCAGAGTATTTTTGTTGGGTAATCTATGGTAGGGCCAACCCATAGAGTGGCGAAGTCACGCCCATCTACTTCCGGTCCATGGGACCTTATTTCGGAAAAATTATGTATTGAAGTCAATGGAGAGAAAACGTATCTTTCAATCCCGTTTGAATTGTGCCATGAATTACACATGATGTTTGTCAATCTTAAAAAATTATTTCCATGTCAAAAAAGTCACAGTTTGTCGTAAAACTGTTGAAATATAACACTATGAAAAATATGCAACTAGAAAAACTACAAATCCCAGTGTCGCGTAAGTGATGTCACAATTGTTTTCCTCCACTAAGATATAGCTAAGATCAGCGCCATATAGATATAATCTATCTATATGGCCAGTGGCGACTGGTCATTAGGGGCAGGTGGGGCACAGCCCCACCTAGTGTCAGCAGAAAGTATTAAAAATAATGATTCCAAAAAAATGCAAAAAATAAATAAATATATATATAAAATATATTTTAAGATCATGTTTAATCATCTGATTCGTCTGTACATTGCTGTTTTAGTCTGTGTTCTTCTAATTAGTGTCTACAGTGTGTGCCTATTGAGCTGTTTAGAGCCATGTGGGACAAAACCCGATCCTGCCCCTCCCTCTCCCTGTTTAAGTCAATGGTGACCGTAAAAACTACACTGCGCATGCTCAGAGTATTGTCCTATTTAATGTGTGTGGCAAAAAAATAATGACCATACGTCATCTCACATAATTCAGAGCTGATTGGCTGTAAGTACGTGTGCCGCGAAAAGTGTGGTGTGTGAAGAGGAGACGAGAGAGCTGCAGTGACGCATCCTAAAACCCGGAAGTAAACTGCGCATGGCTTCCCTCGACAAAAAAGCAATGATATTTCTCCATAGGATTTTAGAAAATAGCTAAAAATAAGATCTGTGGGAAACAAACCTGTTAGATAAATGCACGTTTTGTTCAGCCGGATAATATCCACATGTCTACCCTACTTTTATAATTTTCGAATCATAAATCTATTGATTAGATTAGATTTATGATAGACTTTTGAAACTACAAGAAGATAAGGAGGACTTTTACAAAAAAGTAATAGAGATTTTTGTCCAGAAGGATAGGCAAATGGACTTCATCTTCATGTCAAGGTAAGACTGCAATGTTATTGAAAATGGGATCTTACTAAGAGAGAACAATTCAATATTTAAATGATACAATTACATTTTTTGGGTAACCTTTTGTTGAACTGTCTGTTTAAAATTAATTAAGCTTTTGAAAATATTATATTTTTGATTTAGGTCAAAATATAATATTTGTAAACCTGAAGAGTCAGTGCCAGTGCCTCACCAGCCATGAACCTCACTGCAGAAGCTTATATATAGACATCTACTTTTTTTGTGCCCCACCACTTTTGTACATATAAAAACGCCACTGTATATGGCGCTGGCTAAGATAAGATAACTTTAACAAGATGCCTGTGTGCTTAGTACCAGGTCGTTATCATACCAGCACTGGGTCTTGCTCATTCTTTCGCTTCCCGTCTGATGAAAGGACCAGGAGTGAGATCAAGTTAGCTGCCTAGCTAGTAGCTAGCACGTTAGTTAGCATTACAGCCTTGTAATTGTTATTAGCCTTAATATGAAGTAACATTAAGTAACCCAAAAATGTTAAACAGTAAGAGTAGTAGTCATATTTCGTGAACCCTTTGAAAAGTACTGTCACCGGTGTGATCATTCTATAATACACAATTTAAGCCTGGGGGAGAAATGCTAACGCTAGCATCGACGATCGCCGATCTTTTCTACTTCATGCTATCGGCACAAATGGTTGACATTACACATTAAAAAGACCAGGCCGTTCAGAGAGAATCAAAGGAAGGCAGGCAGGCAGCTTTGCATGACATTCTTCTGGACGTGTTTCATTGTGGTGATAGTGAGGGTAGTCAATCGTTTTGTTGACAAGACAGTAGTGACGGCCATCTTGGTGACGTGTGTTGTTCTGCGAGACCAGAGATGTAGTTAATTGAGGCGGAAGTAGATGGGCGTGACTTCACCACGTAATTACATACACGCTATATCGCCCCCCTTGACGAGTAGCATGAAGCTGCAGCGTCGGAGACAGCAGTTACAGGACCGCACTTGTAGAACCGCACACACAGGTCCGACGGAGCACGTGACGGAGCACGTTCACATGAACGCTTGAAGCCCCTCAATGCAGTGCGCAATCTAACCCTTCCCTTCCCTTCCCCCCATCCTAACCCTAACCACTCCCTACCTTTTTACCTAATCCTAATCTTCCTTCCTCCCTCCCTCCCAAACCTAAACCTCAATGTTTCAATGTTGATTTGACGTAATTTAAATTAAATACAAGGTTTTAATTTAAAGCAGTTTTATTCTGAAAAACCCGGAAGTTCACACTAACTATTAACTTAACACTTTTATTCTGAAGATTCTTCATTTCCGTTTAGCATTAGCATGTGGCTAACGTTTTGAAAACCGTGAATTGAAGGTGAAATGACATGTGATGTTGTACACTAAACACACTGGGATTAACACTCATTTATTGACGCTGGAATAACATTTTATCAGAATTATTTATATATATATTAATAATATAAGATATAATATGTTACTTTATATTGTAACGTTCCCAAGATGAGTCGGAGATAGGCTTGTAGTTATTAGGCTTTAATAACTAGTATTTGAAGACAGATGATAACAGGTCAAGTACACTTCGTGGGTTCTACCGCACACTCCACTCACACTAACTTCTACACATACCCATATATATAGCACTGTCTACGTCACAACTCCCCGCCCTCCCCCGTCCGCTCCACCAACCACAGGCCCGCACCTCAGCCACCGTGCAGCCACGGTGCAGCTCTATGATTGGCAGAGAGACGGGGGATGCCTAAGTGACACCCTGAGTAGCCTATCAGGATTGCTACACTACCCCCCCACTACAAAGTTCCTCGCCCACGAGGAACAAATAAAACTCAGCACAAACACTACCCCCATCCTCTCCAGTATTCTGCAGGGACCAACCCACTGACTGTCCAGTTTTGGGCACCGGCCTTTCTTCCGTTGTGGGCTGTAGACCCAGACCAGCTCCCCGGCCCGGAAATGCTGCCCTCTTGTCCTGGTGTCATAGTTCCGCTTCTGTCCACCTCGTCCAGTCTCAGCTCCATCTCCTTCAGTTCGCCTCCGAGTCTGAACCTCACAGAGTCCAGGGTCTGCTCCACCTCTGCCTTCATCGAGGCCTCTCTGTGTTGGGCGTTCTGCTCCATGATACTCCTCTCCGCTATAGCTACGCTTGCCTGCTTCTGGGACTCATCCAGCTGAGGTTTACAGGTATCCAACTCTGCTTCTGTCCTTTTCAGGTCTTCTAGAGTTTTCAAAGTCTCCAGTTGGGATTGTCCTAGCTTATTCTGGAGCTCGTTGTAACCTTGCTGCAGCGCCTTAGCGTCTCTACCCATCTCGCTGATCCTCTCCTGGTACTTGATGCAGTCCCTCTGCAGCTGCTTCTCCCTCAGCAGCTCCTCCTGCTTACCAGACTCTGCTTCTGCTCTCTCTCTCTATGCTTGCCTCATGTCCTCCTCCAGCCTGGCGGCCCGGTCGCTCTTGCTCTGCGCCTCAGCCTCCAACTCGGCCCGCTCCCTCGCCAACCGCTCCACCTCCCGCTGCAGCTCGGCCAAGTGCTCCCGGTTGTCCGCCGCCTCCTGCTGGTAGTCTGCGATGCTGCCATTGAGCTGGGACAGCTGGTTCGTCAGACGCTCCTCCAGGTTGTCCTTCTCGGCTTCCAGGCTCCTGAGCAGCTCTTTGAACTGCGCCTCCCTCTTGGCACCCTCCTCCACCAGGCTCCTTTCTCTCTCTTTGCCCTCTTGGAGGCACTTCTCCAGAGAGGCCACAAGGCTCTCCTTCTCTTTACTCTCCTGGAGATCTCGCTCAAGAGAGGCCAGCTCCGCTTTGAGTCTAGCCTCCTGTTGCTGCCGCAGTTCCCTCTCTGCATTGACAGCTGCTTCCATCTCCCTCATTTTCTCCTCTAATAAAACTTGAACACTTTCAGTCATTTCGGTAACCCATACCGGCTTCTCCTCCACTCTGCAGCTCCTCACAGCCGGTGGTACCGGCCTTCCGTTGCTCCTCGCCGCTACACTCCACACAATCTCTCTCTCTACAGCCATCTCCAAGGCCGCCTGCAAGGACTGTGGATGCTGCAGCTGTACCCCAACCCTCAAGTCCGCAGGGAGGAGAGCCCTGATGAATTGATCACGTGCCAGCTCACTCTGCACTCCGGGTGGCATGTGTGCATATGCCCGCCGCGTCAGGCTCTCCACGTCGTTAGCCAACGCATGCAGCATCTCTCCAGACTTCCTACAGCGGTTACTCAATTCGTTCCGGAGCAGCTCTGGCGGGAAACACTGTCCAAACCGCCTCTTCAAAGCCCCCGCTAACGCTTCATAGCTATGTCGGTCCTCAAGGCTAAGTAGTAGCAGACATGAAAGAGCCTCTTCTGTGAGGCACAAAGCTAGCTGTAGTGCTTTAGTCTCTACTGACCACCCCCCGGCATGAGCAAGCAGTTCAAATTGGGCATGGAAAGCCTCCCAGTCTGCCTTACCCGAGAATTTGGGTGTTTTCACTGACCCGGCGGCGGCTGCTGCGGGTTGATGGGCGCCGCCATTGTTGTTTGCCTCCAGCTTGGAAATGGCACGAACTGCCGCAGAAGACGGAGACATTCCCGTGTCTCTAGCCATCCTCACCGCCGACTCTCTCAGGCGCTCTCTCACCTCCCGTGCACTCATGAACTCCTCTCTCATGTCCTTCGACCACCCGCATGCTCCATCTTCCTCTTCATCACTACTGTGTTCCTGCTTCACTCCCATCTTGCTGAACTTATCCATCCCCGCTAGCTTACCGGCTAGCTCCGTGACGCAGTTACGACTCTCGTCCGGATAGACGTCCCTTGTTCGAAAAGTTCACTTCTGACACCAATGTAACGTTCCTCAAGATGAGTCGGAGACAGGCTTGTAGTTATTAGGCTTTAATAACTAGTAGTTGAAGACAGATGATAACAGGTCAAGTATACTTCGTGGGTTCTACCGCACACTCCACTCACACTAACTTCTACACATACCCATATATATAGCACTGTCTACATCACAACTCCCCGCCCTCCCCCGTCCGCTCCACCAACCACAGGCACCATCACGGTGCAGCTCTATGATTGGCAGAGAGACGGGGGATGCCTAAGTGACACCCTGAGTAGCCTATCAGGATCGCTACAATATTCGGCACTGACTTTCAGAGTCAGATTTACAAATATTATATTCTGACCTTAATCGAAATATTCGGTTATTTTCAAAAGCTTTTTTGGTCTGATGTTTCGATTCATTTTAAACAGACCGTACAACAAAAGGATACCCACAATCTAAATATTGGATTGTTCTTTCTTAGTAAGAACCAATTTTCATTACCAATGTGGTCTTACCTTGACTTGAAGATGAAGTCCATGCTATCCTTCTGGACAACAATCTCTATTACTTTTTTGTAAAAGTCCTCCTTATCTTCCTCTAGTTTCAAAAGTCTAGTTTGTTGTTCTATACCGTCTCTGCGTAGAATAACAGTAGCAACAAGGACCTGTGGGCTCACGTGCGCCCCCTTCAGTGCGGCAGAGGTTATGGCTGCCTCCCCTGGTGCTTTTTTCATTGCCGTTGTACGGCGAGCCTAAATATCATATATACGTGAAATAAGTTATTTATGGATGGCGAGGATAAATGTAATAAAGGGATCTACAAACATTACATTGGTGACCTACAGTGAGATGGTAACAGGCATGCGCTTAGTGCCCGCTTTCCAGCCAGTTTCTGTGAGGTGACGCATTTTGAGGTGAGGCAGAGCTCATCTGTGCCTCACCTTACCACACACAGTAACTGGCTTGAACGCGCTCACAAAATAAGTGCCCGCGCTAAATTAGTGCCCGCGCTCCAGCAAGTTACTGTGGGCTTACGAGAGGCGAGCTCGTCCCTGCCTCACTCCTCATCGCTCCCATGTAGTTGTAGCTCGGCAAATTTGCTGATTTTGACTATAAAAAGCGATTGGAATCATACAGAAATCACACTTACAACACAGATCAGTGGAGACATTTTATTATTATTACTATTTAGTTTTTCTTTAGTTGTTTTTCCGTTACATTGTAGTATGGCCAGTCTATGAGTATGACATGTGAGGCTCTGCCTCCCCTGACTGCACGTCTCTGCAGTCTATGGGTAAGTACACAACACGCAAAACAACTAGGGTCGTGGGAGTGCGGTCCTGAGAGTGCGGTCCTGAGAGTGCAGCCTCCGACGCTGCAGCTTCATACTATTGCCCTTGACAGTGAAACGCCACGCGTGAGGTTTAGATTATTTCTGTCTCAATCCAAATTGAACTTTATGAAATAAAAAGGCACATTTGTCTTGTAGTAAATAAAAAGGGCGACCTGTAGCCAATCCTGCAACTTCCCCACAGGTGAAAGAGTTGACATGCTGAAAACCCAACCCCTGCAGGGGGGTCTGGGGGGATTGTCCCCCAGGAGATTTTTTGAAATACTAACATAAAATACACATTCTGGTACTCTCTTGAGAAGAAAAATAAATACATCTATTACTACCCTAACAACAACAACGCGTGGAAGAAGCTGGTGCAGGTCTTTCTTCATGCCCCCCCCCCCGTGCTGGCCCCTCAGAGGAAGTGGGGAAACACCACACCACTCTGTCTCAATGATCCACACTGTTAATATGAGGAAAATAATGTTTTAGGAAATGAAAAATATGAAGTTAACAAATAAAACACAGCTCAGGGGCAGTTATGGACGGTAGGTTTTCCTACAACGTTAACTCAGCCACCATTGATTTTCATATCAAATTAGCGTGTTAATAAAATAAGCTATCATGGCTTATACTTGCATATCTAAACAGAATCATGAAAGCCTGTTGGTAGAGTCAGGCACACAACTACGTTTGAGTGTGTGCGCCGATGTCTGAACGCTCACTCACTGCTAGCTATGTAGCTAACTGTTACGGCCCGTCCACACAGCGGCGTGCGTTGACGCTTCACCAGCATTCACTTTGAATGGGGGTGACGTCACTTTTCGCCGAACTACATTGTGGGAAGCGACGCGGAGCGTTGCTCGCGTTGCTCGCTGCAAAAGTTGAGCAATGTTCAACTTTTGAAGCCTCGGCAGAAGCGTCAGCCAATCGAATCATATGCCAGTACAAGCTCTAGCCAATCAAACCGCTGCTTGTGTGTAAGGGGATTCATGTGATTGGTTGTTGGTCGAGTTTCACGGAGCGTCCACACTACAGCTTCAAAAAAAGCTTGGAGCTGGGCGTGTCTGAAGCTTGGGGATGTTATTCAAGCAACACGACCAACAACCAATCACATGAATCTCCCGCCCCCGACATACAAAGCAAAAACCCCCGGGGATTTTATGGGAGCAATATATATATAAACTCCCCAAACAGGCGAAAACCTACCAGTTTCACCCACTGTCTCTGCCACCTCCCTCCATGCCTGGTTCCTCCGGTTTGTATCCCGGTAGGTGAAGAGGGTCTGGTCATACAAAACCGGGTGATTTGCTACGGCGATAATTAGTTTCTCCTCCATCTTTTTTTGAAATATAGAAATGAACGGCGGGATATCTCTCCCAGCTTAGACGCGGTTTGATTGGCTACGGCTTGATCTGTCAGATTTTCCAAAACGGGATTTGATTGGCTGGCGCTGGCTACTCCGGTGTCTCCGGCGTCAGAAGTTGAACATGATGCCGGAGACCGCGGAGACGGACCGCTATGCTACCCACAATTCAGTTCGGCGAAAAAAAGCGGCAACGTGACGTCACCCCATTCAAAGTGAATGGGCAGATTGAAGCTGTCGACGCTGTCGACGCTGTAGTGTGGACGGGCCGTCAGACACGCCCGCCGGCAAGCTTCAACGCACGCCGCTGTGTGGACGGGCCGTTAGGCTACTTAGCTTGCATTGTTATGGATCTAAAGGTAGCAAAAGCTACATTTCATAGCACAGCTTTACTTCTCACTTAACACAAAAAAGAAACAGACCGTATAGTTCAGCACAAACAACACAAATGATCAATACTTACATATATTTTCACTTGTAGTATGTATTACAATAATTGAAATGCTGGTTCTTCTGGGGGTGTTCTGTGGTTCTATCTCAGCTACCGCACCGCAGCTGCCTGCACTGTACAATCGTTGGAGGACTGGGCTGTCACTCAAAAACAGAGTAGCCAATGAGGACGCACCCCTTAAAGTCCCGCCCACCTGGGAGGTTTGTGTCAGAATCTCAAACAAAAAGTGAAAGAGCGCAGCGGAGAGTGCTGCAGCGAGAGCAAAAGTCTGATCATTGAGAAAGAAGAAACAATAACTGCAAACAAAAACCTATGTTAAAACAAAGAAAAAAGACTTTCGCTGTAGCGCCCAGTACATTAATGGGAAACCCTAAATGTTTGAGCACCCTCTATGAAACGTCAAGCTACCCCACAGCACCCCCAAAAGAAATCTCTGGCGCCGCCACTGAGCCTGACTATTTGTGTTGGGGGGGGCCCGACTTTTTTTTTTTCTCCAAAGGGGGTGCCTGACAGAAAAAGTTTGAGAACCACTGTAGGGCATTGCGTTCCAAGAATGCAGGGTTGTTGGTTGTTCCTAGAGTCTCTAAAAGTACAATGGGAGCCAGAGCCTTTTCTTATCAAGCTCCACATTTGTGGAATCAGCTTCCAGTTTGTGTTCGGGCGGCAGACACCCTATCCGTCTTTAAGAGTACGCTTAAGACCTTCCTTTTTGATAAAGCTTATAGTTAGGGCTGATTAGATTCAGCCCCTAGTTTTGCTACTATAGGCTTAGTTTGTCGGGGGACACCTTACTTCTTCCTTCTCTCTGTCTGTACCTGTGTGCTCTCATGTTCCGAAAAACCCAGTTTCCCCCAAATTTATTTTTGGTGTCTATCTACGCTGGGATCCTGAGTCGTGGCTGATCCTGTTGCTGTGGTCCTAGATCATGAGTCCTGGATGGATATCCTCGTGGATTCATCTTTTTATTACAAACACATGCATTTCCAAACATTTGGACTACCTATGTTGTAAATGTATTATCTTTTCAATCAACGGCATCTATTGCACGTCTGTCCGTCCTGGGAGAGGGATCCCTCCTCTGTTGCTCTCCCTGAGGTTTCTCCCATTTTTCCCTTTAAACTGTGGGTTTTCTCTAGAAGTTTTTCCTTGTACGAGGTGAGGGTCTAAGGACAGAGGGTGCATGTCGTATTGTCATACTGTTATTCTGTACAAACTGTGAAGTCCACTGAGACAAATGTAACATTTGTGATATTGGGCTATATAAATAAACATTGATTGATTGACTGATTGAAACACATGAGCAGCACATACTACAGTTTCATTTCAGGGGTAAAAACTAGCGCTTACTCAGCCATCCCCCCTCAGATTTTATATGGGAAGTGTCCCATGCAGTGGATGTGACTAGCAGCATTTACAGTAGGCTACTGACAGCAGGGCAAGACTGTGTTATACACGCTGCACACACTCTACTGAACACACTCTGTTAGTTTGGTTCAGTTGAGGTCGATGAGGTCGTTTTTCAGCCAGTTGTTTACAAAGATTGTACAAGTTAATCCACCAAATATATTTATATAATTATACTGCAAAACTCTGTATAACAAGGATGGCACACTAACCTCGCTTTATCAGATCCTAACCTTTTGTAGCATTAATACAAACACGTATTTCCAACCATGAAACATTTGTAAAGTGTATTATTATATCCTGTATTGTTTACATTACCCAGCAATTTCCTCTTTTCTTGCCTATTAAAATCATGGCATGTTCTCTGTAGCAGTTTACTATATGTCTCTGCATTTGTTTAAACATTCCAACCTGTGGTATGAACACGTTTCCTCTTATGACTGGTGCTGACTGTTTACTCTGTTCATTTGTAAACTATACGCTCCGATTCTAGTCTCATGTCAGATCTAGGACTCCATCTGTATTTCCAAATGAACCGATGAAGACTAGTAGAACCAAACCCTGCTACAACCCAATGGTCTGTTGTCAACTGTTGGGACAGACGAGTTGAAACTTGAATAATCCCTGGGGCTCATCCTCTGCTGAAGGTAACATTGTTGCACCATGTAGGGTCTAATAGTATTTAATTGATGTTTAGCTTAATGGTTGGCTCCAGTTGTGATTGTCTGTCTCTTGTGTCAGACCTATGATTGGCTATGACATACATCAAGGCCTCAATCTTAAAGTTGTATGCAGAAGTGTCATACGTCATTATCTTTCTTCTCTTTTGGTGAATTGCACTTGTGAAACTCAATAAAGTTTGTTGAAAAAAAATCCATGGATTCCGCCTGTGGGCTGCAGACCAGAACAATGGATACGATCAGTGTGTGATATGAAACTGGTGAAGAATTCCTAAATAAAGCAGAAATACGTACAGTTATAGCGCCAACGTGTATGTTGGGCACGTTTTTAAAAGTTAAACGATGTTTGACGGGTTTGAAACAGCTAAAGAAGTGTTAGTTATATTGTCAGACCAAAGAGTCCGAATCCCGATATGATCGATGAGCAACACGCAGCAGCAGTTAGCCTGTTAGCCTCCATGGTTAGCCTCAGATGAGAAAAGTGGGATGTTCTGTCTAACCTCAAGATAACGTGAAAATGACGGACTACGCAGAAGAGCAAAGGAATGAACTGGAAGCTATAGAGTCTATATACCCAGACTCTTACACAGGTTTGACTTTAATTCATGAAACATTAAACAGAGAAGCGATAGACAGCCGAGTTAGCTGCTAGTCTAGCAATGACTCACGACATAATTGACTGAAACATACATCCAACAAATGTAGCTAACTATTTCTGGGGCACAAAGTGGTACAACGTTATATGTATTGTTGTTGTAACGGTACTGCAGCTATATGCCAGACATGCTGCAGTGAATGACAAGCTGAGAACATGACTATGGACAGTGAGGTGGCGCTTCTGCGAACTACATTCAGTTGTAGTAACTCTAACCTGTTTAATGCATATATGTATAGATATGGTCACTACTTCAACATTTTAGATAACGACCTATATAACGCTATACTTTCCTTATTTCGTTTTTGCTATTTTCTAATTACCTGAAATGGTTACTAATGAGTGCAATTGATTAAACGGAATCAACACTTCACATCAAATATATAAATATGATAAGATTATAAAATACAAAGTATTGTTAAATATTAAACCAGTAGATCCCTACCTCTTTGTTAACACATTACATTTCCTATTCAAGTGATACAATGATAATACTAACATATTTTGTCACATTATACTTTTTGGTATATCTATTTTTTCATGTAAATCTATATTTTAACGTTATAATAGTTTGGGTTTTTATTAATAGTTTTATTTTGTGGTCATTGTCTTACAATCTATTGTGTTATGTTCACATTTCGCACCCTTTGGTAATGTTCGGGTCAAATTGACCCGGGACATCTTCCAGGGTTTAAAAAAAATACAGAACTAAATTCAACATGCACAATTCCTTAATTTATGTTAAAAAAAAATACACTGTAATAAAAACTAGGTTTACATTTTGCTCATCCTTTTCTAGGACAAATGTAAATGAAACATTTTTTCATTAATGTTTAATATTTGTAATGCTGTGGGGGTCTTCCAGCAGCTGGCTCTGAGTCAAGTTCATCTTCCAATTCTCTGTCAAATTCTGAGTTTACCTCCACATTATCCTGATCTTCAGAAATGTCTTCCTGTTCCACTTCACCGTGTTCCTCTAATGCATTCCACTCACTCTCATCCATTATTAGCTCCAAGGCTCTGAGCAGAATATCTTTTGGCCATTTTGCTGGTAGATAATTGTAGTTCTGCACTACACTGTTACTACACTGAGGTTATGTCTCTGTTTAGTCCCTCCTCCGGCGTGCAGTTGCGAGGGGGACAGTGCGAGAAAATGTAAAATGTTTATACATTTCTGGAAGATCTAAAATGTTTATAATGTTCTAGGATAGTTTTGTGTACACACTACAAAGGGTAAAGATCAAACAGCTTCTCTATGCATACCATTTTGTGTGTGTGTGTGTCTTTAGTTTGTGTGTGTGTGTGTGTGTCTTTAGTGTGTGTCTTTAGTTTGTGTGTGTGTGTGTGTGTGTGTGTGTCTTTAGTGTGTGTCTTTAGTTTGTGTGTTTCTGTGTGTGTTTCTCTGTCTGTCTGTCCTGGTATTGTATCCGGGTCAGATTGACCCGAACCTCTTATGAAGGACATAAATGCGGGTGGGCAAAAAAAATTCCACAAGTCCTTCACAATAAATAAGTCCGGGCCATTGAGTTTCAGGTTGGACGAAAATATCCTTATATCTTTTTTTATTCATTGAAAATGGAAATCGGGTCAATTTGACCCGACCACCACACAAGGGTTAAGTGTTTATGTATGCACCATAGGCAAATTCCTCCTATGTGAACATCTACCTGGCAAGAAACCTGTTTCTGATTAATTTACTTCTCAGATGGTTCAATTTCATTATTTCTTAATGCTCAAAGATGTATAATTATCCAATATTTACCCGTAAAAAATAACATTAGAAAAATTAAAACACATTCAGAATTCAGATTTTGTTGTACTTTTTTCCCAGTGACCATTTTACTACCACTATGATTCTCTGTATCTTCGGACTCCTTTAAGTGGCTCCAAGGTTTGGAACAATGAAAAGACTGAATACATTGAAAACGACCCCCTCCACCAGCTGCACAAACATAATGCCACTCTGTAAAACTGATGCAGCAGTATGTAATAAGGCATCAAAACATGTTGTAATGACACTCCTTCAAGCATTATGTTTTAAGACAGATTGCTCTCTGCTGTCAGATTAGGAATTATCACATGGTGTGTTAAATTAAACCTCTTTATTGAATAGCATCTGATACTAATACATGTGTGTTTGTAGTTCTTTCAGAGAAGCCTATCAGCTTCACCATCAATGTAACGTCAGATGCAGCGGAAAACGGTGAAAGTGAGTAAATGTCTTCGTCTATGGTTGCAAATTGTTATCCATTCCACACGTGTGTTTAACACTGTTAGGAAATCTCACCTTGTGCACAATGAAATTAAGCGATATTGAATGAAATAGCATATCAAAGTGGACTTGAGTTGTGCAAGCTATATCGTAAACACCCTATTAAATGTGAGTTTGAAAGTTGAAATGAAGCCAACTTTAATAAAATGAGCCGTCTGTTTTGTTCTTGCAGCCGTGGAAGCAACATTAAAGTTCACATATGTAGAGAAATATCCAGATGAGCCCCCGTTGTGGGAGATCCACGACCAGGAGAACCTGGAGGACAGCGACATGGGAGAGATCTTCACCTTACTGCAGCAGCAGGTCAGTCCATATCTACTTCATTTATATCAGTTTGTTCCATATAATTAAAGGATCCATACCTCAAATATAGTAGTTGATGACAATACCAGTAAAACAAATTAATTACCATGGTAAACAAAAACTAAAAGAAACACTTTGCTGCTGTCAATCAAACACCAACACGCCCACCAGCTGAAAAATAAAATTAGAATTAGTCATATTTCAAGGGCTGCAACGACATATTGACTTTATCGATTAGATCCAGGTGCATTTTTTACATTTATGTTCCGTTCCGGAGATGGATGCAGCCGGGCGCCAGGAGGATTTCACTGTGAGGGCTGTTAAATCTATTTCAGAAAATAAATTAAATTGATTTAACAGTGGAATAGCCTCAGACATGCTAAATAATAACAACAGATGCTACACTCAGATAGCATGACTAAAACTAATTTTAACCATCTCGGGCTGGACTGCACATTCATAAAGCCTGCATTAAGCAACACCATAAGAGCACAGTTCAAAGTATATACATGCTCTTACAGTAGTCCTCTGTACAGAAAACTTTAGTTCCCCACAGCAGACACACATTAATAACAACCGCTGGCTAGTCGTAAATACGTTGGATAGTGTAAGTGCAGTGGGATTCTCTTGAAACCCGGTCGCCTTTTCTTTAGTCCTTTTGAATTCTCCTATCCACTATTCCTTAACCCCATGAACTTCACACAGAGGTCCAGGAATCGTGGTTAGGAAAAGACGATAGGAGCTGATTTTTGGACAATTCCACTGCAACCCTAGTCAACACCATTCAATATACATGCAAATTACAAGTGTGGTCTACACATGTTTGTTGAGCGTGTGTTCTCTTGCGCCACATGGTGGACACGAGAGAGGGTTCAAGATGTGTAATTTGTCAAATTCTGCGTATCACACTCCATGCAAAAATAATGTCCAGGGTTGCAGTCGAATTGTCCAAAAATCAGCTCCTATCGTCTATTCCTATCCACTATTCCTTGACCTCTGTGTGAAATGTCACGGGGTTAAGGGATAGTGGATAGGAGAATTCAAAAGGACTTAGGAGAAGAGACCGCGGTACTTTAGAGAATCCGAATGCACTTTCATTATCCGACGTGTTTATGATGCGCCAGCGGACGTCATGAATGTGCGTCTGCTGCTGTGGGGAAACTATGGAAACTACAGTTTTCTATACAGCGGACTACAACATGGATGTTCAATAAGAAGGAGGGACTACTGTAAACTCATCTAGAGACTCTGCACCGTGCTCTGATGCTGTTGCTTTGTGCTTTATGAACGTGGACAACAGAGAAACATATTCTTCATGACCAAAGTTGGAATTGAAATAAAAAAGGAAAGTGAAACTTAGGCTTCACAGTATTAATTCACATGAATTCCAATACGTATGATTGTATGAAAAGTGTTGAACGTTCAAAACAAAGCACTTTGGCAAGTTACCACATAAGTTGTCAAATGCTTAAATAAGCACCGTAACTATCATGATATCATTTCTCGGTCATAATCGGTTGTTTCCGTAAACGGCCGAATGTTGTGTCACGGTAAATGCTGCGGCTGCAAGGCATTGTGGGGCAGCATTTTCTCCTCTCCTTTCGTCAAGGGAGGTCCAGTG
Organism: Gymnodraco acuticeps; assembly: GCF_902827175.1. NCBI lineage: Eukaryota > Metazoa > Chordata > Actinopteri > Perciformes > Bathydraconidae > Gymnodraco > Gymnodraco acuticeps. The sequence goes on along the minus strand of NW_022989810.1, from coordinate 1,266,965 downwards.
GTTCCTAAGCTAAAGGAGCGGGCCCGGCGCCACGAGGGGGCAAAAGGGGGCATTGCCCCCTCAGTTGTATTCTTTGCCCTCACTTTGAGCATCATTCATCCATCAAAAAGTACAATAAATGTCATAATTATTAAATAACTTTAAATAATTATTTTCCCCAATACACGTTACTATGTTTAGATCAGATATGTGGGCAGGCAGTCAAGCAACGTGTAAAAAAGCCTCAACCCCAAGTGAGCTTGTAGTCTTAATGTTAGCGTGTGTGCTTAGCTGTATACACAGTCGGATGGGTGACCAAAACGTCCCCGTTTTCTGGGCAGTCCCCATTTTCGGTGGCTGGTACCCGGTTGAAACTCCCGAAAATGTTCCCGTTTTTGAACGTGCGGTAAAAAAAATAGAGCAAGGTGAAATCGAATGTTATATGTCAGTAAAAACAGAGTAACAGTGTTGTGCCTGTTTGTAGCGTTAGCGTATTTCTTCTTCTACTACTTCTTCTTCTTTTTTCTTTAATGGTGAATCGCTTCCACTTGGAGCATATATCGCCACCTACTGTTGATTTATTAAATGTTTATATTAAATCCTTGTCCTCAGACCAGTGTTTTTGAGGAACTTGAAGATCAGCTTGTTTACTTCATTTCTTGATTTACTTTCGTATATTGAATTGAAATCCATGTCCTTGATGTTATGTTGTTCCAGTGCAGTTTTCAGAATGAGTCTTTGTTATAATCCGGGCAGCTAAAAAATACATGATGTAATTTTTCTCCCCAATTTTCGGCGCCCCCGATGGGTTGATGCGCCCTTAGCATTCGCCTATACTGCCTATGCCAAGGGCCGGCCCTGGTGAAAACAATATGACATCAACAAAAAATAAGACAACTACAGATAGCACCACACATGATGGTTACTTGTTATTATTTAGGGCTGCCTGTATGGATCCGGTTTTTGCCAAAGCGAGCCCTTTTACTAGAATAATAATATGTTATCAGGCCGTTGTGTCCTTGGGCAAGACACTTTACCCGCATTTGCTCCTGTGGGTAATGTCCGCAGTAATGACTCTTACATGTCTAATATGTGTAATGTGTACTTGTAAAGCGCTTTGAGCACCTGTAAAAGCGCTCTAATAACAAATGTAATGCATTATTATATCAACCGTATTGGTACAATGAGCGACATCTAGTGACGGATTTTGGAACATTGATTTGATTTTTCTCATGGCAGTTAGACTCTAGAGACAAACCAGGGGACTATATTTTTTATTTGTAATCTGTGTCTGTCCATTTGGTGTAGTATTTGATCCAATATGACATTTGGTTTATATATTAGTCACTTTCTTATGAAATGCCAGGTTTTAGGCCTTAATTTGAACATTCAATCCTGAAAATAAAAAATCAACCAGATTAATGTTTCTTTAATCCTGACCTGACTAGAGGTAAGTAAATCTGTATAGGAAGACGAGTTAAGGGATAGAGGAGAAAAGGTTATGGTAAAATTAAAATATAAATCTGTCAATTTATAAATTGAGGAAATCAATGTTAGTCTGTTAACCAAAGTGCAGCCATCTATCTATCAACTATCTACTATCTATTATTAAAGATCAGAGGAAAAGAACAGAACGAGAGGGGTAAATCCGGAATAAAAATAAAGAAGCAAAGAGATTGTAGAGCAGTGAGAAGGAAAAAAGCTTGGTGTGTCAATTAATTACAATCGCCCCCTCGGATTTTTTAACAGCCCCCTCAGTAATTTCATCCTGGAGCCGGGCCTGTAAAGGAGGTTATAAAGGAAGTTTGAAACCTCCTTTCCTATCATCTAGAGAATTTGAACGGCCCTTATGATGGCTGCCACTGAGGGACTTCCGGGTCATTTCACTCCGTTAGGAAGGTTCCTATAAAGCTAAACGGACTATTCGACCGCAGCCCAGGTCTCCAACGGTCAGGGCAAAGCACGGCTGCATCAAGCAGCATTCTGCTACTACTACCCCCATTGTGTTTGGAGTGCCAGGACCTGTTCATTGCTGCTTGCAGCTTTGATTTATTATTTTAAATGTATTAAATTATTTTTTGAATAAAGCCAAGATATCTGTTTAAAATGAATAGAGTTATTTTGGATCCTTTGGACAATAAATAAACTTTAATGTCACAAACTAGCGGCGCTCTGATGGTAAAAATGATAAACAGTTAACAAGGTTTCCCTACATTCGTTTTTTGGCTCTTGTCTGTTACCATGGACACGAGGACTAACAGTGTGTGTGGTTGCTCTACAGGCAGATGAAAACCTGGGCATGGTGATGATCTTCACGCTGGTCACGGCCGTTCAGGACAAACTCAACGAAATAGTGGATTTGATGAAAAACAGACGTGAGGAGGAGAAGCGACGGATAGATGAAGAGGAAGAGGAGGCAGAGAAGGTGGGAACATTTCACATACACGTGATAAGTTTTACATTAGATATACTTTATTGATCCCAAATTGGGAAATTGTTTAGTTATGGCAGCATGTTTACGAGGCATTTCACATGTAGGAATAGGAACAAATAAATATAAACTGTAAATATATACAAATCAACAGTAGTAATATAAGTATCTGAGGAATGCACAAAACTAAAATAAATAGAATACGTTTGAAAACCCTGTAATATTCCAAATCACTACCAAAATATATACACATAGGATACTATATACATTATAGAAGGATGCAATACGATCATTATTAAATATTGTGAGTCAAGTCGTTCAGTTAGATGTTCAGATCTGGTCTAAAGCCAGAGACTTTTCTGAGCTCTGAATCCACACTTTGGTTATTTTCCGCAGCAGTATTAAGAAGTTCAGTCTAGCATTTGAAGTTGAGTATAATGATAAATGTGTGTTTATCAGGTGGCCTTCCAGGGCACCGTAGTAACAATCGAGAACTTCCTGGCGTGGAGAGGCAGGTTTGAGCTGGAGATGGCCGAGCTGAGGAGTAAAAGACAGAAAGAAGAGGAGCAGGCGGGAAAAATCAAACTCTCTGGTAAACACTGAGTCTTTTACTCAACATTTCTCCATCAAGGCTCTATGAAATACTAAAGAAAATGTGTCCCTCCCCAGGTAAACAGCTGTTTGAGACAGACCACAACCTGGACACATCGGACATTCAGTTCCTTGAAGACAGTGAGTGTTTAAACTGATGTTGTTATCATTGTTGTTCAATTGAATCGGATGTGATTATATGGTCAAAACATGTTGGAGACTTGTGGGGCTATAGAGCCCTGAAAGAACGTCAAGAATATGATAAAGGGCCCTATCATACTTTTTGGAGCTTTCCCTTTCCTGTAGTGTGTTCTATAGGTTGTTGAGCATGTATATTGTCTGCAAAGGCTCAAATCCCAAAGTTACCTTCAGAGGGAGTTTCTCTCCCACACACTGTGACCTGGGGCCTCATTTATTCACGTGGGAAGGTTGCTTACGTAGTAGAAATCCAAAAAATAGGTACAGAAATGTTCCGACATTTTCCGATTCACCAAACATTGCGTACCGACGAGGAAAGTGCGTACAGCACTTCCTACGTCGGTTTCCCTTTATAAATCACAATCGACTCGAAATGCGGTGCAGCTTTTGCGGGCTTCACGTAACGCCCATATTAGCCTATAAATAGTCAAAGAAACGCCCATTCATTCATTCTGACTGACTGCATGAAGAAGATTGCAGGAAATGACGACAGAACAGCTAAAAAAGACATCTCACACCGTGTCAGATTTTGGTTATTTTGGGGAGGTGGAGATAAATCATATTGTTTGGTGGATGCAGTTTGAACCAGAGTAGCAGCATGGAGGTCGGATCGTCACCAAAATAAATAAATAAATGGCCCGAAAAAGGTTAATGACAAAAACAATACACATAGCCTTCCTCAGGCAGTGTGTTTGTACCGGGGACAGGAGACCCCCCCTTGATGAGAGACTGTAAGACATGATCGGGGAATCCCTCCGGAGTGGAGTCATGACGACTGGATCTGAATTATGTTTTTGTATTTGGTGGTTTGTGTCCCAGCTGTCGATCAGCTGTGCGCAGCGTCTCCACTGCAGCCTGTGCATCTCAACCCCCCCCCCCCGCAGCAACCCTATATCCAGTTAAAGGAAATACAACCAATGTGTTGTGTTATATTAGCTGTACAATTGACCACATATGGTGTTCTTAGCTTCCATACCTCCTGTGTTTTACGAGCGACTTATCAAGTCTTAGCAAACGGCATAAAACACGATTAAACGTGATAGTATATAAAACCATGCTCGTATCACAACCTATAGAAATGCAACACGGCGTCAGTTTAGACGTAATTCTGTCCTCCTGCTTACCGCATCATTTATGAGAAAACATTTCATAACATTAACACAACATATTCGAGGTGGTTTTAAATAACATATCCGTATTTATTTATTTCTCCAAGTTATATTTTTGTGTGCACTGAGGAGTCGCAAACAGGCGTTTGTTTAATCATTTTAAGATTGGCTTTAATCAATGTTTGAAAATGAATTCTTCCTATATGATAAATGAGAGGTAACATTTTATTTATGGTATTATTTCCACATATTTCTCTCCATTCTTCCTTCTGCCAACGGTGTTGCAGTTTCTCGTCTCTCCCGTTGTTGTGCTTAGTGCGTACGCATGGGTTAGAGTTTGCGTGGAGGACCGCACGTTTTCCCGTCAAGTTAGTATTTTATAAATCGCAAACATTGCGTAGAAACTGGCGTACGCTATTTTTTGAGCGTATATCGCTTTATAAATGAGGCCCTGAACATTTAAGCATTTACACATGTCACAGTAGAGGCACAAATATGAACATGAAAATTAGCATTCATTAATTAATAACGCTAATCTTTAATGTTCTATTCAAACTCAAACCTGCTCCCTCCCTCTGCAGCCGGAAACAACGTGGAGGTGGATGAGTCCCTATTCCAGGACATCGAGGACTTGGACCTGGATGAGGACGACCCGGACTTTGACCCTTTAGCCATGGGGAGTGACGAGGACTAAAGCAGGAGAGGACAGACTGACGGTCAGAACAGACTGCTCCTCGGGAATATGATCTGACAGGAATATGATCTGATGTGTCTAACATCACAATTACCTTTCAAAGACTCTAACAGCAGCTGCAGAGGAATTCCTCAGAAACAGAAACGCATACATTTTTCATTTCTATGCCCCAACAATAAAATTGACAAAATAAACCTGTGTCCTGGCTCTGTTTGACCCTGCCGATGGCACTAAAGCATTCCGCCTGCCCTGGGGAGGCAAGAATATATCAGTATACTTCATTAGCATGATAATTTAAAAAAGAGGTGGATAAATACAGATTCAATGTTTCCCTCTTTAATGGGGGAGCAGCAAACCATTAAAATACTCAAGGAAATACTTCAAAACAGTACACTAAGTTTTTCCATAAAATACTTTAGTTAATATATGTACTCAACATTAGAGTACAACTACTGATCATCATTTTAACTCTAATTACTTGAGTGAAGGATAATAGTATTGCTTGTAACAAATGATCAATAACCTGTAGAGTAACACATAATCCCCCCCCATATAACATGGGGGCATCTCACAGTGGAACTTACTCGTGCTGTCCGTCACATAGACACTGTTTAGCTGAAACTCACACAATGCTTCACTTCACACACACTGTTATACGACGCATAAGCACTCAGTGATGGAGCAGCATGATGAGGATTCACAGTGGAGTATATCATCTATGTATTAGAGTCCATACACAAAAGACGGAAAATAAGACACACTTTTCAAAAGCATCTGTGTTTATTGAGTTGACAAACAGTGATACAAGTTAAAGTACAATAATTAAAAATATATAATCTAGTGCTGGAACTGTTTATATATATTTGCATATACATGCGTATGTGTATATGTATAAAATATTATTGCAAGTATGCCTAAATCAATGTGAATCATTAGAAAGGAAATAGACGTATACTTTATGTAATCCACCTGGTAGTTCTTCCATGTTCATACATTACACAAATATGACAACCGTCAAACAATGATTTATGTGACGAAAGACTTCACAACATCTACTGGATGATCAGAAGAAAATTAAGTCCACTAATATATTATATAGTATACAGTAGTATAGTTTTTTATATAGTGGACCACTGTATTGAAATGAAGCTTTTCATAGATTTAAAAATCGTTCTGAAATGCATGTAAACTAAAAGCTGCCTGGATGAGTATGCTTTGGAAACTGTAGTAGAGTAAAGTGTTATCCCAGGCTAACATGTACAGAGACTGAAGGAATGAGATAGCTAACATAGTGTTCATCAAGCTGCAACTTGATCACTAAATGTCCCGGATAGCCCAGATAAAACGTAGAGGGGTGTCCTTCATCTCTCTTTGGAAGACCTGGTCCAACCTCTCGCTCTGGGCCACAGTGAAGTGATGCTTCCAGTCACCGATGGTGCCTAATGTTTACAACATGAAGGAGAAGGTTGTAGTCATACACACTCACTGCCATGGATATTTAGTCTCGATAGTTAGGCTTTTCCTGAAGTACTTCATTTTTTTGTTTTGTGTTGTCTCTACTTCAACCCATCTTGTCTACAGTGGTCGACAACCCTTTCTATTAGAAAAGCCATTTTGCCACAAAATAAAATTTGTCTGGAGACACAAAACATATTTGATAACAAGTTGTTTTGTCCAGTTATGATGTATATAATACAACTATAGTTTGTTGCATTTATGGATTTGTAGATAATCGAAAAAGGAACAGCAAAAAGTTATAAATTAAGAAGCAGAAAATGCTGTGTCCTTGTTCTGGAATGTTTTCAAAATATTTCATTTTTTGTGGTTTGCTAATCTCTCACATTCTCTTTAAATTGTTATTGCTGGCAGTTAAGGCAAAGGATTCTAAACACACATATTTAAACTATTTTTCATAGGGGACTTTTTGGGGGGGATTTATCTATGGTTAGCCAGGGGTCAGTAACTCAGGATTAGCCACCCTGAGGGAAAAGCACCAGGACATAGAAGGATGCAAATATATAAATATAAGTTGACAAAACATTTAGAAAAATGTATTTCAGTGTCACAGTATCTCCGCATACTCCAAGATAAAATATGTTCCTTTCAAAATATTGTCCACTGTACAAAAAAGTTAAATAATATGGCCCTCATTTATGTCAAAGCTTCAGGAAGAAGGCTCAAGAGGCTCAAGAGCTGCGGGTTGCCAACCCTGCAAAGAAAATGCCACTGTAGCAGCTATAGTTAGGGCTACATCTGCTTTAGCTAATGCTACAGCTGCTATAGTGCCTTAGCTGCTTTAGCTAATGCTACAACTGCTATTGTTAGCGCTACAGCTGCTTTAGCTGGTGATACAGCTGCTATAGTTAGTGCCTCAACTGCTGAAGCTAGTGCTACAACTGCTATAGTTAGTAGGTAGTTCTATATCTGCTTTAGCTAATGCTACATCTGCCATAGTGCCTCAGCTGCTTTAGTTAGTGCTACAGCTGCTTCAGTTAGCTTTAGTTTACTTAACAATTTAGTTGTTTCCTGCATTTCAAGGTAGACAAGTCACATTTCCACTAACATTAATAAGCCAACAGCAAGGGAAAAAGGTCAGCTTCAGAATATTTGCACGGTGTGTGGTTGCAACACAGCCTCACGGCATATCATGTTATAGTCACGAAATTCATCTATTGATTCGTGTCACACAGAACGATTTTAATTTTAAAATCGTACGTTTACGTTGCTTTTAAGCAACGTAAATAATAACAAATTAGAAGGAAAAACAGATTACAAAAAATACATATTTCAGTATTCTGACACAGAACAATTTTAGAAGCAATGTATTTCTATTGGTAGTATGTTTCGTGCCTGCACTAAATAATAACAAGTTAGAAGGAAAAAAATGACAAAAAATACAGATTTCAGTATTCTGAGGCAAAAAAACTCAGACATTGTACAATTTAAAATAAAAGGGATATGGTTAGGCTTAGGGTAAGATTGAGTAAGAAAATGATTTTATGAACCACACAGCTTCTGGTATTCCAAGACCCGACCGGACAAAAAGACGTAAGCACGAAACATAGCCTACTACCAATAGAAATATATTGCTTTTAAAATCGCTCTGAGTGACACGAAAATCGTGTTGGTGAACACGAATCAATAGATTAAATTAATTTCGTGCATATAACACGAAATGCCGTGTAACTGGGTTGGGGTGGTGCAGTGGTTGAATTCAGTGAACTGTATGTTGAACCTCCCACACATTATGGTGGCAATTAACTTAGCATGTGCCACAGAGGATGGGGATGATAAAATTGGATGCTGAGTGTCTGTAGACACCAGGAATTCTCATGGACCCCCTGCTGACCCATGTGTACCAAACATCCCAAAGGATCCGATTATTACTTTATTAAGAGGTGTTCTTTGTAGTGAACACAGCGTGGGCAGAGAACAGAACAGAGATAAATATTGGACTCACTGTTATCTCATGGACACAAACACAACTGAATGATAATGGTAGATAGAAAAGTGCTGATGTGCAGTGGTGGGAAGAAACTAAGTACATTTACTCAAGTACTGTTCTTAGCTACACTTTTAAGATTCTAATATTTGACTTGAGTATATCCATTTTATGCTACTTTGTACTTCTACTCCACTAAATTAAGTTACTTTTAGTACCTTTAGTTACTTTACAGATTTTGATTAATGATGTGAAATATAATCAACACTTAAATAAGACTTTTGTTACACCTGGAGTAAATCCACAAGCTGTACCCTGCGGGATACAAAGGTTAAGTATCAGAGATTGACACCTAACAAAAGGAATCAGTAATCTATGTATCTAATCATCTACATCTTCCAAAATCTTAAAGCTCAAGTCACCTGTCCAGTGTGCCCTAAACTCTTTGCTGCTCAGGTCATCTGCTACCTGCACCTTCCGCCGTACACACTCTTACCTTTCCTCATGAATCTTCCCTCGTGGTGGCTGAACAGGTCATCTGGAACCTGCTCGTAGTTGGCCTTAGGGATCTTCTTCATGTTGTTGAAGGTACTGTGCTTCACCACGTTGGCCAGCTGCTCAGGATTCAGCTCTTTCTCCAGGAACACAGAGATCCTCTGCACTGCTGAATGCAGGTCCTGGACCAACATGAAAGGAAATGCACTTTTTTGTATCTGATCCTTCTAAACAAAAGCCTACAACATGTGTAATGATTGTAGCTTATAACGATTGATGCTTATGGACATGATTAAATGATTTCAGGTCCTACTTGAATCATTTCTTCATAAGTGATGAACAACATGTTCATATCATCCTTATGCGAGTACCAAGTCTTAACGTGCTCAAACCAGCTGCACCCAAACACTGCAATGAATAATGCACACAGTTACCACCACAATGCAGACATGCATCATGAGCTGCTCACAAAATACCACAGGCAACATTCTCTGACATTATTTTGCAACTGAAGACAACTCACCATCTCCTCTCATGAATTTCTCGAAGAAGTCATCGAAATCCTTCGGGGTTTCCAACATGTTTGCGAGCTTATGGAAGTAGAAGTAAGATACAAGGACGTCTTTGGGATTTCTTGCCACGTAGATCACCTTCAACAGGAACAATTACTTAAATAATACAAATAACTGTAATAAAAATGAGTGTCCCATACCACATTGTAGTGTGTTAGTACATGTTTGTATAGTGTATAAACAGGGATGCAAGAAAGGCTTTATTTTCATGTGCAAAGTAGCTACAGTGTATATTTGGCAATGAACAACTTAAGTCACAGGCTCCTCCAACATTGCAACATGAATATATATAGGACATAATATAAATTAAACAAATTAAATACAAATAATGAAATAAATAACAGAATATAAATAAAGTAGTGCAGGAGAACGTTGCAAGATGTGCAAGTAAATAAAATAAAATATAAATAATCCAAGAAGAGTCTATATACTACGGAGCCCCTAAAGGGACATGTAAAAAAAAAAAAAAAACAGAGAGAAAAAAAAAAGTCAGGATAACGAGTTAGTATCTCACGAGATACTAACTCGTTATCCTGACTTTTTTTTTACTAACTCGTGCGCACTTTTTTTTGTTGAGAAAGTTACTGGTGCGCCAAGGAGGAAGTGAAGTGCACAGGAGACAGCCATTTCATTGCAGACTGTTATGTTTACGTGGGGAAATGACAGTGCATACATTATTTGAGATATATATCGTACTTAGACGGCTAGTGACGGGCGGCCCACTTTGGTACCGGCCCAATGGGATTCGTCCCGAACGTCCCGATGGCCAGTCCGCCAGTGGCTCTGTGTGTGTGTGTGTGTGTGTGTGTGTGTGTGTGTGTGTGTGTGTGTGTGTGTGTGTGTGTGTGTGTGTGTGTGTGTGTGTGTGTGTGTTTGTTTCCCTATAAAACAGTATCTGAGAGTCACGGACATTAATTCATAGATCAAAGCAGACTGGTTTACAGACTCGCCAGTGTTTTGCCAATCTGGTGCTGAAACCAATAGCTCTACACCCCTGGCCGAAATGTCCATAAAATTAAGTCTGACTTAAAAATATATCTCAAATAATGTATGCACTGTCATTTCCCCACGTAAACATAACAGTCTGCAATGAAATGGGTTGTCTCGTGTTCCACTTCCTCCTTGGTGCATCGGTAACTTTCTAAAAAAAAAATAAAGTCAGGAAAACGGATTTGTTTCTCGTGCGCACGAGAAACAAATCCGTTTTCCTGACTTTATTTATTTTCTCTCTCTCTTTTTTTTTTCCATGTCCGTTTAGGGGCTCCGTAATATACACGTAAATGGAACATGATATATATATAAATAAATAGCAAGATGCAAACAGATGAATGTTTCTGGAGGCACTTTACAGAGCTCATGTTTAATGGTCTTATGGCCTGTGGAATGAAACTGTCTCAGTTGTGTCTTGTTATTGTCGGGGAACATAAAAAAGACAGTTTTCTAATAGTTACATCTTATTTTGCAACATACACACACCTATTCAAATATCAAAAATATTTCCGTTACTTTAAAAATAAATGTTAAATGACCCGTTCCTTGCAATCATTCCAAAGAAAAGCGAGAAGAAACAACATGTGTGAGAACACATTATCCTGCACGATGATGGCTAAAATGATATTAATGTTTTACCTTAATTAATATTGAGATCATGATCATATATCATGATTATTAACCGGTGTAAGTGCTAGGTTAGTTGAAAGCAATAATATTAAGTTGCATCTAATATTTGTTATTTAAACTTAATATTATTGCTTCTAACTAACCTTATACAGTTATGTAAAATCCGTCGACATAATACATTCAATTTAAGTCAACATTTCAGTTTTTTCAGTGTAGATGAATGAAACAATCTCTAACACTGGCTGCTGTCTGACTGTTAGTGAAGGGAGCATTTGATATCCAGCTGTGTTTTTAAGGAGGGGAGCACGTATTTGAATTGCATTTGTTTGTAAACATATACATTGTTTAAGGTATTAGAGGCTGATGGGGTACGAGCGTCGGCCCCCGTGTGTGAACCCCAGACAGCCCTGGCCCAATTTACCCCCTGCTTATAAATACTAAATATGGGGACATAAAGATTTGTGTAACACATGTGAGAGAGCTGACCTTGCCCTTCTTCAGGCTCAGAGCAGAAGGCATGAACTGGTACTGCAGGTGGGTGACCCTCATCCTGGGGGAGGGCGCCGTGATGAACGTCTGTCTGCTGCCATTCACCTCAATCCAGGGGATGAGATCAGCGTTGCAGGAGTTGCTGAGCCTGCTGATGGCTGCCAGGTCTCCCTTTGCTTCGAGGAGTAGCAAGATCTGCTGCATCCAGATGGTCCCTGACACACACATCGCAGAGAGAGTGAGCTCTGTCCAGGGACTGTTTTCAGAGTACACTCTGCTCTAACTGATCATTTGACTCCCAAATCTATTCGCAGCACACAAAAAGACGGAGATTCATGTGTACACCAGTGGTGTAAAGTAACTAAGTAGATTTACTCAAGGACTGCACATTAGTACAATTTTGCGGGACTTGTACTTAACTTGACTTTTTTGATTTCTTCTTTTTTGATTTCTTCTACTCCAATACAATTCAGAGGAAAATTGTGTACTTTTACTCCACTACATTTATGTAATACCTTTAGTTACTTTGCTGATTTGGATTAATGATGTGAAATATAATCAACTCTTAAATTAAATTAAAGTAAAACAAAAATGAAAAGCACTGATAGAAAACTATTTTAAGAAAACTATAATAACATAAAAATATATAAAAAAATATAGCAGTATTTACATTGAATAATAATGAAATCAGACTTTAGTTCCACCTGGAGTGAATTCACAAGCCACCCTGCAGTATACAAAGTCATTACAACTAGCTGCACCTTTACCAGCTTTGAGAACACGTTCATGATCAATCATTATAAAACATATCGTATATATTATTCTGAAATCTGCATAATGAGTAATTTTACTTTTGGTACTTTTAGTATATTTTAATGCTAATACTTCTCTAATTTGACTAAGCACACTGACTTGAGGTGACCCCCTCTCTTCAGGACCCCTCTCACCTGACTTTGGGTATGTGACCACAAACACATCGGAGTCTCTGATCTCCAGGTCGTTGATCTGGTCCACATCGTCTGGATCATGAGTGCCGCTGATCAGAGTGAAGCCTCTGTGTGGCACTAGCTCATACTCACAAGTCTCTACTGCCATCATAGCTATAAAGCAAGACAAAAAACACGTGTTCAGCCCCCTTTCTTATTTGAAATGTCTAAAACAGCAGTTCTTTTTGATTTGATGCTCCATGGATACATATTAACTCTTTCATGTACACTCTCCTATTTAGCTTTGATTTGATCATTCCTGACTTTGATTACATCTGCAGAAGAAGATGCTCTACCAATAAAAAAATACTGTCGAGAAAATCTATCTATTTTAAAGTGGCTCCCAAGGGCCCCATATAATCAGTGAAAGGCTGAAAGAAGCAATGCACAGAAAGTGATCCACATGTAGCATACCTGCTCTGCTGCCGATGCTCCAGTGTCTGCCAACACCAGGAAATGTGTCTCATCAACAAACTGTCCTGAAACCTGACCCGACGCAACCCCCTCCTTCACACTGCGAGGAACAGAGAGATTCCCCTTTTCCTTCTCCCCCCCCTGTGTGGGGAACAGCGAGCTTCCCCTTCTCCTGCTCCCCCCCTGTGTGGGGAACAGCACATTCTAGAGCCGCCCCACAGCAATACACAGAAACAGAACAATCCTCAAGCAGCTTGCGCAACGTCAAAACAAGGTTCTGTTTTTACACAAGGAGCACTGATCCAAGTGACACTAATCAAACAGTGTGGAGGCTGTACCTTCAGTAAGGGGGAGGGGCGGGAAGTGATACCTAACCATAAAATAAATCCACTATCAACTGTTCTGTTGTCTTAGTCCACTAGTTTAATGACCCATGCATACTGTAAGATCACAGAAGCTGAGTTGTCCTGTATCCTAGTTACCTGTACAAAATGTATTTAGTAACCTAATCAGAGGGTCAAAATATAAAGGTATTGTCACCAGATTACTTTTCATTACCTCAGTATCAAATGCAATGCAAACAATAGAAAATAAATATCACTAAGATGTTTTTACGTAAGTGTATGATGTAAGACAACAGAACAATATCACCTTAGAAAATAAAAAAACAAGATATTTAGTATGTAAAATGTGTCCTCTGCTCAGAGATTTTATTCATAGGGAAACCTGCCATTCATGAAGCATATGCAGGCAGCAGACTATACACCAACAATGAAACACATGAGCACATACTACAGTTTAAAAAAGCAGAAATACAATCTGATCTGACCACAGAAAAAGCTCACACACACTATATTATGAACATATAGGTGAATTAAAACAAGAACAACTAGGTTATGAAAACCATGAAGCAGATTCAGGCAGTAGGCGTAGAGATTCACACTGAAAGTATTAGCCTAGAACAGTAGAGTTTACAGAGAAGAGATAACATCTGATCCTTTTACAACAAACACTATGCTTTTTTAAAAATCTTTTACTAACATTGTAATCTTGCTTTTCATTTTTAGAAATATAACAGTAGTCTGGTAACACCTTTAATTTAATGCAACTGTAAGAGAAATCGGTTCCCTTGTTTTTATATCCTGGTTTCATTACATCTAATCTGTTACTCTCCAAACCTGTGTCCTTAGTGCCAATGTAATCCTGCAAGTAATCCCCAATTTTCGGAAATGTAATTAATCTGATTACGTATTTTTTATATAACTGTAAGGGAATACAGTTACCTTTTTTTTGTATCCTGTCCTCGGTGGAGTGGATTGGTCGTTACACTTTTTACTTTCATTCCATTCCCTCAGACTGTATCCTTGATAGAGTGTGTAAGTGTCATCTAAGAATGGAGTGACAAGGACTCATTAAACGTATCAGCTTCCCCTCGAGGTTAACCTTTGACCTTATTGAACTGTGATCATTTCCTAGAAGTGCTTCTGTCAGCTGCTACTCCATAAACAGGACCTCTCACACGTTCACTGTGAATAACTGAACAGCATGGAGAACAGAGTTTTTTCAAAATGTTTATTAGAAAAACAACTACAATAAATAGTTCCTGAAATGAGAAATCACATGTTTATTCACAGTAAAAACAAAAACAAGAGATAAAGTGTCTTCTTCCTCTCATGGGATCCTCTCTGCACATAATGTTCTGGAGCCCACGATGCGCCTCTGCGAAGAGATCAACAGACAGAGATCAATACACTGACACACACACACACACACACACACACACACACACACACACACACACACACACACACACACACACACACACACACACACACACACACACACACACACACACACACACACACACACACACACACACACACACACACACACACACACACACACACACACACACACACACACACACACACACACACACACACACACACACACACACACACACACACACACACACACACACACACACACACACACACACACACACACACACACACAGGATGCAAACTCATCAGGTATGAAAAAAGTGACAAGGACCCGAGCCCCCCGACCCCACGGAATATCGGCTTTAAAATGAGGAATAACAGGATGTTAGCAGTCAGAACAACTAAAGCAGCAGGTAATAATAACAGAAACGCCAAAGAGTCACATCTGATAGAAATATATAAAAGCATTTATTTTAATTGTGTAGCAGTCAGTTTATAATTTTGGCAGCACTGTTGAGCATTTTGAAAATGTATTTTCATGCCTCTGTGCAAGGCTTAGTCTTTCTATCTGTATAGCCACTGGTGTAAAGTAACTAAGTTCATAAACTCAAGTACTATACTTGGGTACAATGTTGAGCTACTTGTACTTTACTTAATTATTTCAATGTTTTGCTACTTTGTACTTCTTCTCCTCTACAGTTCAGAGGTACATGGTGTACTTTGACTCCACTACATGTATTTAATACCTTTAGTTACTTTACAGATCTGGATGAATGATGTGAAATATAATCAAGTTTTAAATCAGACTTTAGTTCCACCTGGAGTAAATCCACCAGCTGCCCTGCAGTATACAAAGTCATTCAAACTAGCTGCACCTTCACCAGCTTTGAGAACACTTTAATGATCAATCATTATAAAACATATCATATATATTATTCTGAAATGGACCAATCTGCACAACGACTACTTTTACTGTCGCTACTTTCACTATATTTTGATGAGAATACTTTTCTACTTTTACTTGAGGAACATTTTGAATGCAGGACTTTTACTGTAACAGAGTATTCCTACACTCTGGTACTTCTACTTTTACTCAAGTACAATATCTGAGTACTTCTACTTTTACTCAAGTACAAGATCTGAGTACTTCTACTTTTACTCAAGTACAAGATCTGAGTACTACTACTCTTACTCAAGAACAAGATCTGAGTACTTCCACTTTTACTCAAGTACAAGACCTGAGTACTTCTACTATTACTCAAGTACAAGACCTGAGTACTTCCACTTTTACTCAAGTACAAGACCTGAGTACTTCTACTTTTACTCAAGTACAAGATCTGAGTACTACTACTCTTACTCAAGAACAAGATCTGAGTACTTCCACTTTTACTCAAGTACAAGATCTGAGTACTTCTACTTTTACTCAAGTACAAGATCTATACTTATACCACCTCTGTTTATAGCCTATGAAAAAAACTATTAGAAAACGAAGGCTAAAGCTAACGTTAGCTGATAGTGACAATATATGCTAGTTAGCCAGCTCAACGATAATATTGCGACAGAAACACTTTTCAGTTCACATCACGCTCTGCCGCTCTGCTCTGAACACCTGAACGGCCCGTTCTAACAGCTGTTCACCAGCGGTCCAGTCTGTGCCACAGTGACTCCGGACCACAGTTAATATTAACGAACGCACCCGTAGGTAATGTAGCTGCTGAAGCTAGACCATCATCGCGGCCGCAGATTACTCCGGGTCCCAGACCCCCCCCATACCCCAAAAATATTTTTATTGCAGATCTACATGAATCACACACACGACCTATTTTGGATTCAAAACGGCGAATTTCGCCGAAAGGTGACAAGTTTGTATCCCTGACACACACACACACACACACACACACACACACACACACACACACACACACACACACACACACACACACACACACACACACACACACACACACACACACACACACACAGACACACACACACACACACACACACACACACACACACACACACACACACACACACACACACACGGGATGCAAACTCATCAGGTATGAAAAAAGTGACAAGGACCCGAGCCCCCCCGACCCCACGGAATATCGGCTTTAAAATGAGGAATAACAGGATGTTAGCAGTCAGAACAACTAAAGCAGCAGGTAATAATAACAGAAACGCCAAAGAGTCACATCTGATAGAAATATATAAAAGCATTTATTTTAATTGTGTAGCAGTCAGTTTATAATTTTGGCAGCACTGTTGAGCATTTTGAAAATGTATTTTCATGCCTCTGTGCAAGGCTTAGTCTTTCTATCTGTATAGCCATTGGTGTAAAGTAACTAAGTTCATAAACTCAAGTACTATACTTGGGTACAATGTTGAGCTACTTGTACTTTACTTAATTATTTCAATGTTTTGCTACTTTGTTCTTCTTCTCCTCTACAGTTCAGAGGTACATGGTGTACTTTGACTCCACTACATGTATTTAATACCTTTAGTTACTTTACAGATCTGGAAGAATGATGTGAAATATAATCAAGTGTTAACTCAGACTTTAGTTCCACCTGGAGTAAATCCACAAGCTACCCTGCAGTATACAAAGTCATTCAAACTAGCTGCACCTTTACCAGCTTTGAGAACACTTTAATGATCAATCATTATAAAACATATCATATATATTATTCTGAAATAAACCAATCTGCACAACGACTACTTTTACTGTCGCTACTTTCACTATATTTTGATGAGAATACTTTTCTACTTTCACTTGAGGAACATTTTGAATGCAGGACTTTTACTGAAACAGAGTATTCCTACACTCTGGTACTTCTACTTTTACTCAAGTACAATATCTGAGTACTTCTACTTTTACTACAAGATCAGAGTACTTCTACTTTTACTACAATATCTGAGTACTTCTACTTTTACTCAAGTACAAGATCTGAGTACTTCTACTTTTACTCAAGTACAAGATCTGAGTACTACTACTCTTACTCAAGAACAAGATCTGAGTACTTCCACTTTTACTCAAGTACAAGATCTGAGTACTTCTACTTTTACTCTAGTACAAGATCTGAGTACTTCTACTTTTAATCAAGTACAATATCTGAGTACTTCTACTTTTACTCTAGTACAAGATCTGAGTGCTTCTACTTTTACTCAAGTACAAGATCTGAGTACTTCTACTTTTACTCAAGAACAAAATCTGAGTACTTCTACTTTTACTCAAGAACAAGATCTGAGTACTTCTACTTTTAATCAAGTACAATATCTGAGTACTTCTACTTTTACTCTAGTACAAGATCTGAGTGCTTCTACTTTTACTCAAGTACAAGATCTGAGTACTTCTACTTTTACTCAAGAACAAGATCTGAGTACTTCTACTTTTAATCAAGTACAAGATCTGAGTACTTCCACTTTTACTCAAGTACAAGACCTGAGTACTTCTACTTTTATTCTAGAACAAGATCTGAGTACTTCTACTTTTACTCAAGTACAAGATCTATACTTATACCACCTCTGTTTATAGCCTATGAAAAAAACTATTAGAAAACGAAGGCTAAAGCTAACGTTAGCTGATAGTGACAATATATGCTAGTTAGCCAGCTCAACGATAATATTGCGACAGAAACACTTTTCAGTGCACATCACGCTCTGCCGCTCTGCTCTGAACACCTGAACGGCCCGTTCTAACAGCTGTTCACCAGCGGTCCAGTCTGTGCCACAGTGACTCCGGACCACAGTTAATATTAACGAACGCACCCGTAGGTAATGTAGCTGCTGAAGCTAGACCATCATCGCGGCCGCAGATTACTCCGGGTCCCAGACCCCCCCCATACCCCAAAAATATTTTTATTGCAGATCTACATGAATCACACACACGACCTATTTTGGATTCAAAACGGCGAATTTCGCCGAAAGGTGACAAGTTTGCATCCCTGACACACACACACACACACACACACACACACACACACACACACACACACACACACACACACACACACACACACACACACACACACACACACACACACACACACACACACACACACACACACACACACACACACACACACACACACACACACACACACACACACGGGATGCAAACTCATCAGGTATGAAAAAGGCGACAAGGACCCGAGCCCCCCGACCCCACGGAATATCGGCTTTAAAATGAGGAATAACAGGATGTTAGCAGTCAGAACAACTAAAGCAGCAGGTAATAATAACAGAAACGCCAAAGAGTCACATCTGATAGAAATATATAAAAGCATTTATTTTAATTGTGTAGCAGTCAGTTTATCATTTTGGCAGCACTGTTGAGCATTTTGAAAATGTATTTTCATGCCTCTGTGCAAGGCGTAGTCTTTCTATCTGTATAGCCACTGGTGTAAAGTAACTAAGTTCATAAACTCAAGTACTATACTTGGGTACAATGTTGAGCTACTTGTACTTTACTTAATTATTTCAATGTTTTGCTACTTTGTACTTCTTCTCCTCTACAGTTCAGAGGTACATGGTGTACTTTGACTCCACTACATGTATTTAATACCTTTAGTTACTTTACAGATGTGGATGAATGATGTGAAATATAATCAAGTGTTAACTCAGACTTTAGTTCCACCTGGAGTAAATCCACAAGCTACCCTGCAGTATACAAAGTCATTCAAACTAGCTGCACCTTCACCAGCTTTGAGAACACTTTCATGATCAATCATTATAAAACATATCATATATTATTCTGAAATGGACCAATCTGCACAACGACTACTTTTACTGTCGCTACTTTCACTATATTTTGATGAGAATACTTTTCTACTTTCACTTGAGGAACATTTTGAATGCAGGACTTTTACTGAAACAGAGTATTCCTACACTCTGGTACTTCTACTTTTACTCAAGTACAATATCTGAGTACTTCTACTTTTACTCAAGTACAAGATCTGAGTACTTCTACTTTTACTCAAGTACAAGATCTGAGTACTACTACTCTTACTCAAGAACAAGATCTGAGTACTTCCACTTTTACTCAAGTACAAGACCTGAGTACTTCTACTATTACTCAAGTACAAGATCTGAGTACTTCTACTTTTATTCTAGAACAAGATCTGAGTACTTCTACTTTTACTCAAGTACAAGATCTGAGTACTTCTACTTTTACTCAAGTACAAGATCTGAGTACTTCTACTTTTAATCAAGAACAAGATCTGAGTACTTCTACTTTTAATCAAGTACAATATCTGAGTACTTCCACTTTTACTCAAGTACAAGACCTGAGTACTTCTACTTTTACTCAAGTACAAGATCTGAGTACTACTACTCTTACTCAAGAACAAGATCTGAGTACTTCCACTTTTACTCAAGTACAAGACCTGAGTACTTCTACTATTACTCAAGTACAAGATCTGAGTACTTCTACTTTTATTCTAGAACAAGATCTGAGTACTTCTACTTTTACTCAAGTACAAGATCTGAGTACTTCTACTTTTACTCAAGTACAAGATCTGAGTACTTCTACTTTTAATCAAGAACAAGATCTGAGTACTTCTACTTTTAATCAAGTACAATATCTGAGTACTTCCACTTTTACTCAAGTACAAGACCTGAGTACTTCTACTTTTATTCTAGAACAAGATCTGAGTACTTCTACTTTTACTCAAGTACAAGATCTATACTTATACCACCTCTGTTTATAGCCTATGAAAAAAACTATTACAAAACGAAGGCTAAAGCTAACGTTAGCTGATAGTGACAATATATGCTAGTTAGCCAGCTCAACGATAATATTGCGACAGAAACACTTTTCAGTGCACATCACGCTCTGCCGCTCTGCTCTGAACACCTGAACGGCCCGTTCTAACAGCTGTTCACCAGCGGTCCAGTCTGTGCCACAGTGACTCCGGACCACAGTTAATATTAACGAACGCACCCGTAGGTAATGTAGCTGCTGAAGCTAGACCATCATCGCGGCCGCAGATTACTCCGGGTCCCAGACTCCCCCCATACCCCAAAAATATTTTTATTCCAGATCTACATGAATCACACACACGACCTATTTTGGATTCAAAACGGCGAATTTCGCCGAAAGGTGACAAGTTTGCATCCCTGACACACACACACACACACACACACACACACCACACACACACACACACACACACACACACACACACACACACACACACCACACACACACACACACACACACACACCACACACACACACACACACACACACACACACACACACACACACACACACACACACACACACACACACACACACACACACACGGGATGCAAACTCATCAGGTATGAAAAAGGTGACAAGGACCCGAGCCCCCCGACCCCACGGAATATCGGCTTTAAAATGAGGAATAACAGGATGTTAGCAGTCAGAACAACTAAAGCAGCAGGTAATAATAACAGAAACGCCAAAGAGTCACATCTGATAGAAATATATAAAAGCATTTATTTTAATTGTGTAGCAGTCAGTTTATAATTTTGGCAGCACTGTTGAGCATTTTGAAAATGTATTTTCATGCCTCTGTGCAAGGCTTAGTCTTTCTATCTGTATAGCCATTGGTGTAAAGTAACTAAGTTCATAAACTCAAGTACTATACTTGGGTACAATGTTGAGCTACTTGTACTTTACTTAATTATTTCAATGTTTTGCTACTTTGTTCTTCTTCTCCTCTACAGTTCAGAGGTACATGGTGTACTTTGGCTCCACTACATGTATTTAATACCTTTAGTTACTTTACAGATGTGGATGAATGATGTGAAATATAATCAAGTGTTAACTCAGACTTTAGTTCCACCTGGAGTAAACCCACAAGCTACCCTGCAGTATACAAAGTCATTCAAACTAGCTGCACCTTTACCAGCTTTGAGAACACTTTAATGATCAATCATTATAAAACATATCATATATA
Organism: Gymnodraco acuticeps; assembly: GCF_902827175.1. Classification (NCBI taxonomy): domain Eukaryota; kingdom Metazoa; phylum Chordata; class Actinopteri; order Perciformes; family Bathydraconidae; genus Gymnodraco; species Gymnodraco acuticeps. Next base: position 1,245,272 of record NW_022989810.1, on the reverse strand, counting down.
TTATTCTGAAATAAACCAATCTGCACAACGACTACTTTTACTGTCGCTACTTTCACTATATTTTGATGAGAATACTTTTCTACTTTCACTTGAGGAACATTTTGAATGCAGGACTTTTACTGAAACAGAGTATTCCTACACTCTGGTACTTCTACTTTTACTCAAGTACAATATCTGAGTACTTCTACTTTTACTACAAGATCAGAGTACTTCTACTTTTACTACAATATCTGAGTACTTCTACTTTTACTCAAGTACAAGATCTGAGTACTTCTACTTTTACTCAAGTACAAGATCTGAGTACTACTACTCTTACTCAAGAACAAGATCTGAGTACTTCCACTTTTACTCAAGTACAAGATCTGAGTACTTCTACTTTTACTCTAGTACAAGATCTGAGTACTTCTACTTTTAATCAAGTACAATATCTGAGTACTTCTACTTTTACTCTAGTACAAGATCTGAGTGCTTCTACTTTTACTCAAGTACAAGATCTGAGTACTTCTACTTTTACTCAAGAACAAAATCTGAGTACTTCTACTTTTACTCAAGAACAAGATCTGAGTACTTCTACTTTTAATCAAGTACAATATCTGAGTACTTCTACTTTTACTCTAGTACAAGATCTGAGTGCTTCTACTTTTACTCAAGTACAAGATCTGAGTACTTCTACTTTTACTCAAGAACAAGATCTGAGTACTTCTACTTTTAATCAAGTACAAGATCTGAGTACTTCCACTTTTACTCAAGTACAAGACCTGAGTACTTCTACTTTTATTCTAGAACAAGATCTGAGTACTTCTACTTTTACTCAAGTACAAGATCTATACTTATACCACCTCTGTTTATAGCCTATGAAAAAAACTATTAGAAAACGAAGGCTAAAGCTAACGTTAGCTGATAGTGACAATATATGCTAGTTAGCCAGCTCAACGATAATATTGCGACAGAAACACTTTTCAGTGCACATCACGCTCTGCCGCTCTGCTCTGAACACCTGAACGGCCCGTTCTAACAGCTGTTCACCAGCGGTCCAGTCTGTGCCACAGTGACTCCGGACCACAGTTAATATTAACGAACGCACCCGTAGGTAATGTAGCTGCTGAAGCTAGACCATCATCGCGGCCGCAGATTACTCCGGGTCCCAGACCCCCCCCATACCCCAAAAATATTTTTATTGCAGATCTACATGAATCACACACACGACCTATTTTGGATTCAAAACGGCGAATTTCGCCGAAAGGTGACAAGTTTGGCATCCCTGACACACACACACACACACACACACACACACACACACACACACACACACACACACACACACACACACACACACACACACACACACACACACACACACACACACACACACACACACACACACACACACACACACACACACACACACACACACACACACACACACATACCATGTATACATCACTTCAGGGGACATTACATTGACTTACATGCATTTCCTGGAGACTTATCCTAACCTTAACCATAACCAACACATGCCTAACACTAACCCTTAACCTTACCCTAACTTCACCCTAAAATGAATGATTCCCCTCATGGGGTGCTCCATTTTGTCCCCATAAGGGAGGCGAGTCCCCACACGTGACTGTGTAAACAGATTTAGGTCCCCACAAGTATAGTAATGCTAGGCCACACACACGCACACACCTGTTTCTCCTCTGCAGACAGCCCCCCCTGCACTGCCACCAGCTGGTACTGTGTGTGCTTCAGGTTGCGGGGGGGCTTCCGGAGTTGTTTCAGGGCTGTGGGCAGGGTGTCTCTGCTCAGTAGCCTCCTGGTGTCTGATGCTGGGGAGGCGGGGTCCAGGAGCAGCAGGCTCAGGCTGCCGTTCCTCCTCTGCTCCAGACCCACAATGGAGCGGCTGTGGCCTGCAGGGGGAGACAGGTCACAGCTGTGAGGGACAGCCTCAGACCGGTGTAACAGAGAGGGGGGAGGGGCACAGTATTGTTTACATTTGGTATAAAGCCTCTTCTGGCTCTGCAGCTTAGGCATCAGGCAGCATCACACAGGTTTACCCCAAGGATGTTTGTGTGAAGCAAGTGATTCGGAAGAATTTTGAGCAGATTATTTCCTGAGAATTCAGCATCCGAAATATTTTATTTTAGGAACTTTTGATAAAATGTTCACTGTATTATATATATGTTTAGTCAACCGTACAGTAGAGCGGTGCAGTGATGATGTATTTCTGTAGGCCGACCTGTTAGCATTGCAAGGGCTCCCTCCACAAAAGTTGACAACATGTTTATGATACTCAACACGTTTGGTTCAGAAGGAAAATCTCCAAATATTTACAGTACACCATTCTGTGATTTTTAAACCTTAAATGCTATTGCAGAAGTAAAAAGCTAATGCCATAAACAAATTACATCACGGTCACATGGGTGCACATCACCATGGTTAAGCTAAAGGCGGATAATGTTCAACATGGTGATGTTTGGAAGGGTCAAATGGTCGCAACCTCTGTTTTTAAAGACACATATAAGCTTCGGAAATTCACGAGTGGGGTATTAACAGACGTATTTTATGTTGTACAATAAACGTGAAAAACGTGCTTCTGACCACACACACGTTAAAAGAAAAATCGACAACAATACAAATACAACTACAGATTATATAAGCATTTAGTTCAAATGCGATTTAAAATGCTCTCAGGTTTTACACCTCTTATGAAATGTAAACTACATTTATTACGGAGTTTATGTCCGAGCCAACAGACTCACAGATCGTTGGCTACTGAGAGAAATGCAAAATGCATGTAGTATGACACAAGCCTCCGCTGTGGATTTTCAAAACAAAATACAGTAAAACTGTGGTCGCATGCCCAAGTTGAACTCTCTGAGGTCTAAGCCATATTTTCACATGTTAGGCTCGCCTGGGCTTTTTTTTGTAAAAATGCGATTAAAATATGAACCTTGGTGACCATCGGGCTGGCCTGCATGGTCTGCCTGCACAACAAAAATAAAAAAACGTTTTTGCAGCCCCAACAACAGCCTCTGGTCATCAACAGACTTCATGCAATGCTTCATTGGATGCATATATTAGATACTAATCTCTATCTCACTCCTAACACATCTAAATCTACTCAGCATGGATAAATGTTCATAAAATACATCCATTGTTTGTTTTATACGCTTCTTGACATCCTAAAAAACACATCGTTTTCCTAGAAAAGATTACAAATCGCCAGAAAATGGTACAAACAAGTGGCAACATGTGTGACGAAGGTGTTGCGCTGGGCTATATCATGCAATCGAAAGTGAAACTTAAGCTCGCTCCATTGCGGAGATATCCCCTCTGGCTGGGCCACTCAAGGACATTCACAGACTTGTCCCGAAGCCACTCCTTTGTTATCGTGGCTGTGTGCTTAGGGTCGTTGTCCTGTTGAAAGGTGAACCTTCGCCCCAGTCTGAGGTCCAGAGCGCTCTGGAGCAGGTTTTCATCAAGGATCTCCCTGTACATTGCTGCATTGATCTTTCCCTTTGATCCTGACTGGTCTCCTAGTTCCTGCTGCTGAAAAACATCCCACAGCATGAAGCTGCAGCCACCATGCTCCACTGTAGGGATGGTGTTGGCCAGGTGATGAGCGGTGCCTACTTTCCTCCAGACATGATGCTTGGCATTCAGGCCAAAGAGATCCATTTTGGTTTCATCAGACCAGACCATTTGTTTCTCATGGTCTGAGAGTCCTCTAGGTGCTCCATGTGGGCTTTCATGTGTCTTTGGCTTCCTTCTGGCTACTCTACCATAAAGACCTGATTGGTGGAGTGCTGCACAGATGGTTGTCCTTCTAGAAGGTTCTCCCATCTTCACAGAGGAACACTGGAGCTCTATCAGAGTGATCATCGGGTTCTTGGTCACTTCCCTGACTAAAGCCCTTCTCCCCCATTGTTTGGTTTGGGCAGCCAGCTCTAGGAAGAGCCCTGGTGGTTTCAAACAGCTTCCATTTGCAAATAATAATAATACTGTGCTCGTTGGGACGTTCAATGCTGCAGACATTGTTCTGTACCCTTCCCCAGATCTGTGCCTTGATACAATCCTGTCTCTGAGGTCCACAGACAATTCCTTGGACCTCATGACTTGGTGTGTGCTCTGATATACACTGTCAGCTGTGGGACCTCATATAGACAGCTGTGTTCTTTTCCAAGTCATGTCCAATCAATTTAGTTTACTACAGGTGGACTCCAGTCAAGTTATAGAAACATCTCAAGGATGATCAGTGGAAACGAGATGCGCCTGAGCTCAATTTTCAGTGTCAAAGCAAAGGGTGTGAATACTTATGTACATGTGATATTTCATTTTATTATTTTTAACACATTTGCAAAAAAATCCTTAAAAACGGTATTACTTTGTCATTATGGGGTATTGTGTGTGGGACATTGAGAACAAAAATGAATTTAATCCATTTAGAAATAAGGCTGTAACATAACAAATTGTGAAAAAAGTTAAAGGGTATGAATACTTTCCGGATGCACTGTATAATATAACTAATATCAACTCATTCCTGCACCACTCTATATTGTCGTAATATTGAAAGATCAGAAATATTGTGATTTGCTTTTTCTCCACATCGACAAACCTTATTTATTAGGCTTCTGTTTGACACATTCAGTGATATCTTTCCCTGAATATATGGTGGTGATGGCAGGTATTTCTTTGTACCTTGGTGCTGCAGGTAGAGCGGGGGCATGGAGGTTTGGATGAGTCGGGGGGGCAGTCTGCCGCTCCTGCTGGACTGGAAATACTGCTTCACCCAGTCAAACAGCTGGGGGTGACTGTTATCAGGGCCTGTGGGCCGGTGGAAGTCGATGATGCGAGCACTGAAACACAAACAGTACAAAGTCTTACTGAGTGTGATATTTAGTATGACTGTCCAGCTTAATGAAGATTCTAAGAAAAAGGCTTTGTGTCTGCTTTTCTTGAATTTCACCAATATTCCAGTCACTTGTACCCCTACGTACCCCATGCATCCCCTCAAGTACCCCTGGTTAGGAACCACTGCTATAATGCATGTTTTTGTGCATACCTGTATACCAATATACTAATGCACGTGTGTGTGTGTATTGTGTACTGTACAGTGCGTGATTCATCTTAAAAGGTTATATTCTTGGTCCTTTTCTTACAATGTAATGTCTCTTACTGTGTCTATGTATGCATCGTACGCACCAATGAAAATTCCTTGCATGTGTTAATCCAGTGTTTTTCAAAGTGGGGGCCCCGACCCCCCGGGGGGCCGCCAGGGGGCGCCAGGGGGGTCACGCAAAGTTTTTTTTAGATGTTATTAATAACTGCATATCTATCAATCTATGTGTCCTCCTTTGATGCCAATCTTTAAATATTTTTTATTTATTAATATTTTATTTTATTGTTTTTAAATTTCACGACCGCCCTTCAAGCCAATCAGAATCGAGCTGCCGCTACTGAGAGTGAAACTGAGTATCTGCTCAGCTTTTGGAGCAAGTGAGAGCTAGTGAATATTTCGCTCTGCAGCTGGATGAGAGCACGGATGTAGCAAATATTGTTGTTTAATATATGAATATAAATATGTTTATTGATAATATTACTGTTGAATATTATATATAATATTATTAAGTCATAAGTAGCTTTCAAAAATGCAAAAAATACATGTTAATTGTTCATATTACTGTTCAAAATTATATAATATTATAAAGACAGAAATCACTTTATAAATGCTTTAAAAATATGTTTACTGTTGATATTACTGTTTAATATTGTGTTAAGAATGTTTATAACAGAAGACACAATCAATGTAATGAATGACAAACAAAAGATAAATACACACATTTTTTAGAAGAATAACTGATTATTAATTATTAATACAAATACATATTAAGAAAATGTATTAAGCTGTATGATTAATTTGTCATATTCTCCATCATAATTACTCATCATAAAAAAAAAAAAATTGCAACAGGGGGGTCCCCGCCAGAGGATAATGCTATATCCCCCATATAGCATTATCCTCTGGCGGGGACCCCCCTGTTGCAAATTTTTTTTTAAATGATTTCCTTGGTATGGCAAAGTTTGGGAACCCCTGTGTTAACCTACATGGTAATAAACCTGATTCTGATTGGTACATAGGTGATAGCATCATTGTTAGGCTTACAAGCTAAAAGCATTGACAAATAGAGCTGCACTCCAAATAGGGTTTGTTTTCCTAATTTTCACTCATAATTCTGTGTGACTGGCGGAGCCACACACAGTCTAGTATTCGACATACTTATTAGCATTCGCACTATAGTTCTTCTGTTTCTTTAATCATCTTCTTCTTCTTATTAGTGTGAATGCTGTGCAACAGCATTCACACTATAGTTCTTCAAATCTTTAATCATCTTCTTATTATTTAAACCAACATTTTGCCGTCGAATAACTTCAGCCTACTTTCAGCTACAGAAACCATTCAAATATCAAAAATATTCAGCCTTTTCAGCACATAATGGGAAACTTTCATCATTTTGAAAATATTTTATACTTTTTGAAATATTCAGCTTTTTAAACTCTTTTTTTTAACATGTAACTCAATGGGAGGAACCTTCAAATCCTCTTTTACCTACACCTTGCGCCAAATGCTACTCCTTCCACATACTTTCAGCTACAGAAACCATTCCAATCTTAAAATGTTCAGCTCCTTCAGGACATGTGTGCTATGACTTTTCTTGTTTATGACATTTACACTTTTTGGGAGATTTAACTTAGTTTGGAGCTTGGTAAAGAGGCCGTCTTCAGATTTGAACATTAGTGTGTATTGCGCAGCTCGTTAAGTCTAGAGTGCTTTGATCTCAAAACAGAGTGGAGAGCTTGAAATTCGCCCACATTTTTTTTTTTTTAAACCTGCCATAACTCCCAAACCCTACACTCCTTGGACATAATTGTATGCTTGATTTGTAGGAAAACCTCTCTTAGGTTGAAAAATAAAAACATTTTAAGTAAAGAACTTTAAGAAAATGCCTTTCAACATGTCTCCAATAAGGCCCATTGTAAATGCAGCGTCATCTTTTATCACAGCACCAGCTGCACACCTTTAGTAAATCTACCAGAAATGCCACATTATTGACCCGAAAGTGCATAAAAAGCAGACTCCGACGCTCCTCACGGTCCTGATATGCTTCATGCGTTGACATTTTACCGAAAGCAGCTACCGTTTTTAAACTATAGTTAGAAATGTAAGAGGTTTATTTCTCATTCAGAACAATGGAAAGGCTCTCCTTTCACAGCACATCTCCATGGTAACCTTTGATCTCAGGGCTCTCACACACACACACACACACACACACACACACACACACACACACACACACACACACACACACACACAACACACACACACACACACACACACACACACACACACACACACACACACCACACACACACACACACACACACACACACACACACACACACACACACACACACACACACCACACACACACACACACACACACACACACACGTTTGATAACGGCCCATCTCACGCTTCATTGTTTCCTCACTCGAGAACAAGACCCCGAGATACTTGAACTCCTTCACTTGAGGTACATGAACTACATGTTGCTAAATCCACCGCGGGGCATAAACAGAAGGGCAACCATGGCAACCATGCTCGGGGGTCTTTTTCGCTGCTTTTGGTGTATTTTGCGGCAAAAGTACAGCGCCACTTATAGGCCCGGCATATGTACCGGTCTCATGTGAACGGAAAACTTTTTTGATATCGTATTCCGTTCGTTTGCGTTTCGTATGCGTGTAAATGGGGTCTGAGTAGAGGTGGGAGAGATGACAGGGCCATTAATAAGTTCCCTGAGGGAAGATTACGCAAATGAAGCAGATTACTTCACGGCGTATACTGCCACCCGAAGTCCCCGGCCGGAAGTCCCCGGAGTTGGATTAACATTAACCTTTCTGTTGGTCGCTTGTTAGCAGACCCTTCACGCGATGGCAGAGTGAACAGGTACAGGCAGGGCCCATAGTGATAGCCCTATAGTATAAATCTACTACCCACAAATAAACATATGGACATGGGTTACTATTTAAAGGGGACCTATCATGCAAAATGCACCTTTGTACGTATTTTATACATAAATATGTGTCCCCGGTGTGTCAGGGAACTCACCAAGTGTCAGAAAACACAACCCTCTCTCTTTTCCTCCATACCCAAAATCTCTAAAAACGGGGCTTTAACAGATCTGATACAGACTGATACAGATTTGAAAATAGTCTGACGTCAGTGACGAGGCGCTCCGCCTATATGGCCAACTCTCCACCAATCAGGGGAATGAGAGGTTGCCATGGCATGGTAACATGACGCTCGTAACTCGGCCCCCTCCTTTGCAGGGGGGCGTGGTCAGCTGCAGCTCATGCAAAGTCAGGGTGAAGGAGAGCAAAATAGAGTGAAATGAGGCATGCCTAAAATGCATGATCTGTTTGGTATTTTGAAAAAGAAAACGTATAAATATACCTTATATAGGTATGGCCCTACAATATAGTATTCAAATATAGCATGATAGGTCTCCTTTAAAAAAAAAAAAATGGTGAATGTATTTAGGAACCTATCCATGTGATTTTAAGTGGGGGTGGACCTCAAAATCCTCTAGGGGTGTCCGGGGGCTTGCTTTTTTAAATGTTGGAGTTAAATGCATTAGTCTGGTGCACTTTGAGGGGAAAATAAAGAGACTAGATCTATGGGAACACCTATACTGTATATGAAACAGAACTGTATACATTTCAATAATCATAAAATCATGGCCATAACCAATAACATCCCATTTCCAATATGAAAAAACACTGAAACTTGTTTATTTATTTATTTTTGGTAAATGTCTGCAAGTGTGTCTGTGCTCCTGAATCAGCCTATCCTGTCTCCCTCCTCTCCCCCTGCTCCTCTTTGAGGCAGCAGCAAAGACTAGTTTTAGCTCTCAACAAGTTTTAAAAGTGTCTTGCCTTTTTTCACCTAGTTAACTTTTAAAAAAAATGTTATTCATGCATATTTTACTAATCACTAGCCCCTCAAATGGAAATATGCGTTTACATAAATGGTGACCAAACCGTTTGAGACCCACTGAGAACTTAGACTAAGTTAACTATCTAAACACTCAGAGAGTCCTTTACCACACCTGAGCTGAGGTTATCCCGAGCTTGAATGACACACAGAGACCAATCAAGGGCTTTGATTTCAATCAATCAATGTTTATTTATATAGCCCAATATCACAAATGTTACATTTGTCTCAGTGGACTTCAGTTTGTACAAAATATCAGTATGACAATACAACACCCTCTGTCCTTAGACCCTCACATCGATTTATGATCTGTATGACAGTGGCCATGTCGGCAGGCCACATCATGTAGACAGCCAGTCACCCTGTGTGAGGCAGACTCACATTTGCGCAGCGTTGCGTTCACAATACATACAACAACAAAAAAGAGGCGTCCATCAATGATGACAGGAGGCACAGCACTCTGTTTGATGGACAGAACTGTGTTCATGTCATGATGACTTATATATTTACTTTGAATGAATTCACATTACGGTATAGTAGGACAATAACAGGCTACAGATGCGGACATACACTCACACACATACATATATACATGTGTGTAAACATATATATATATATATATATACACACACACACATATACAGCTCCTAATTGAAGAGGTGAGTTTTTGTGAGTTTTTTTAAGGTGGTGAGGTCAGTGCAGTCTCTGATGGGTTGTGGGAGTGAGTTCCAGAGGGAGGGGGCAGCGACGGAGAAGGCTCTGTCCCCCCAGGTCCGGTGATTGATGTGGGTGGGGATGAATAGGAGGTTGGCTTCTGATGAGCGGAGGCAGCGGGAAGGGGTGTGGTGGTGCAGCAGGTCTGTGAGGTAGGGGGGGGGGCTGGTTGTTGAGGGTTTTGTAAGTAATGAGGAGGACTTTGAAGTTGATTCTTTGACGGACGGGGAGCCAGTGGAGGTTCTGGAGGATGGGAGTGATGTGGTCTCGGGAGTGGGTGTGGGTGAGGAGGCGGGCAGCAGAGTTCTGGATATGTTGGAGTTTATTGAGGAGGTTGGATGGTATGCCGTAGAGCAGGGGTCTGCAACAGGCGAACCCGGACCTATAATCAATACATTAATAGGGGATTTCAATTTTGACAGGGCGATTCTATTTTAACCGCTGCCGACAGGGGGCGAAAGAGACGAGTTAGCGATACAGGGAGAGAAACACAGAAGAAGAGACGAAAGTGGACAGTGAGAACAGAGCTTTTAACCCTGAGTGGACTCATTCATGTTCATCCTGCCCACTGGGAGCACAGAACCAGTGTGTCTCATTTGTTCAGAGACCGTGGCGCTCATTAAAAGTGCCAAAACGCCACTATGAGAAAAAACACAAAGTGTTTGACCAAACATTCCCTCTCAAGTCAGAACTGAGGTCACAAAAAGGGCAGGCTAACCGAGGCTAACCAATGAGCAGCTGCATGTGTGTATGAGAATGGCCCTGACACCCTTTCAGCCCAGATCTAAACTCCTGGCAGGACAAGCTCAAGCTCAAGCTCAATTCTCACACTGAATTAAAAAAAGTGAGTGAGGGACTGCAATATAAGAGGGAAAGAAAGAGAAACTTTAAACTGTTAAATTGTTATGATGTGTAAAGACTGATATTGTTCTATAATCGGCTGAAACTGTTAAGTCATGATGTGAAACGGTTAACAAAGAAAAAGGGAAACTCAAGCTGCTGCTACACTTTATTTTATTTATCTAAAATTAAGCACTTTTAAGATGCACACATTTTCAAAAGCTATTTTATTTATTTTCTCTATTTTATTTTTAAATGCAGCCCGAGAGGAACATTACACATATCCACAGTATTTACTGTATATCTGTATAGTTCAATGTTAATAAATAAATATTGTTGTTTTTGAATTGTACTTTCTTTATTTGATTGGCAGTCAGTTGTTGATTACATGCAGACGTTGATAAAGCTACAGGTCACTTCAATATATATCACACTAATTCATAAAGCAACTTAGACATTTTGATGTTCCGGACCTTTGCATGCAGATTTTCTCTAATTGGACCTCGTTGAATTTTAGTTGAATACCCCTGCCGTAGAGGATGCTATTGCAGTAGTCGAGTCGTGATGTGATGAATGCATGAATCAGGGTTTCAGCAGCAGAGGAGGAGAGTGATGGGCGGAGACGGGCAATGTTTTTGAGGTGGAAAAAGGCGGTCCTGGTGATGTGATTGAATTTGATAATATTTATTTTATTTTGAATATCAGGCTACAGCCATATTGTATTTTATTATGTGAAGCACTAAATGGTTTTAGAAAAATATCGACTCTTTGTTTGTAGATATCTACTAAACTAAAGCAAATACAGAGAGTAGGCCTGTTATACTGAGTGATATATTATACACACTGCTCTGCTTTCTGCACGAACCTTACAGCTGTTCTCTCTGGAAACATCGCGTTGCAATGAAAGCAGTTACTAATATAATATCCAAGGGATGCATGCAGAGCTGTCATTGGCTGAGCTCAGTCCGGCCGTGCGTCACGCCTCTTTGAAACATCACTCTTGCCGGAAATACATCCACGGAGGAGCCTTGGAGGACCCATCAGTGTATCCTCAGTTATAGCTCCTCCAGAGAGCCTCCTTGATGCTCGATCCTCGGTCCTCGATGTGCATTTAGAGAAATTAGATGTCCTTGGCACGCCGAAAACCATTTCCGGGTCACTATCGGAGGATCGAGGAGTCGAGGAGTCGAGGAGGGGAAATTAGAGAAATAAGAAAGGCCCTATGTGTGGGAAACCCTGTGTTATGATTAGGTGCTCAGCACAGAAACAAACACTGGCAAACAGACTGGAGTTTAAAGACTGTCTCAGCCTATTCTTTTCTGTCTGATGGAGACTTCATCCTGACTTCAACATGTTCCACATATTTTAGACATTATTGGTGACATATGGTTTTAGTTCAAAAGTTTGCAGTTAAAATATTCTGCTGCTTTTCAAAGCGTTTTTACTTTCTTTTCTCTTCTTAATACACATTAATTCACTACTACTTACATTTAATATCTAACTCCTTCAGCCTACTTTCTGCTGCAGAAACCATTCAACTATTAAATCATTCAGCTATTTCAGGACATTGAGGCTATACATTTTGTAGTTTATACCTTTTTTAAACCTTTTCTTTTATATTAAGCTTCTTCACTATTTTTCGTACTCTTCCAGTTTAACATTTTCAAGTTTTCAACAAAGTCATTGCAATGCATTTGAGCTGTAACAATTTGTATTCAAATCATTTCACTTTTCTGCATTTCTCTGCTAAGTTCAGCAACACACTTACTTGGTTTTTGTAGCTAAAAGCAGCTACAGACACCATTCAGCTAATAAAATATTCAGCTTTTTCTGCATTTTCAGCGACAAATGAACACAGTTTACAGCATTCACACGCATTTTCTAGTCTCATCTTATTCTCCTTCTTCCGCCACAAATGTTGTCATGCTACTCGTCCGTCAGCGTTGACACGAAATACACAAAAAACACATCAAAATGTGCGGAATGACCGGGATCGGGTTGCTATGTCTTTTATAAAGAGATTCGCCTAGCCGTTTTCATGCAAATCACAGAAAACTGCAGTCATTTGCCGGATAGGAATGAATGGGAAATCAATTTGAACAAAGCTCAAAAACACCCCACTTGACCCCATACAGATTCCGCATACTTTAACGTAGAACAACAATTACAAGTTTAAACGGTTCTCGAGACTATGGACTTCATTGGATATTTTTTGATAGCTAGTACGGTTCTCACGTAGTCGCAGCTTACGTTTTGTGAAAATGTCACACTGTTTCACATTTTATAATGGGTGTGTATGGGAGAGCTTTTTTTTCGAACTATTGTTCAGCTCGCCACATTTTTCACTCTTCATACATAATTTGGTGATCATAATGTAGGGAAATGTGTCACGGCCGCACCGATATGCTCATTTAAGCAAACGGACTTACAAATATAGCAAACACGAGAGTCATCAGGTGTTCATCTGGTATCCTAAATACTCTGGCAAGGATATTTAGCTGATTGGAGTTACAGTTGTTTACTTAGAGAATGTATTGACAATATTGTGCTGCATTATTGTTTCTGACAGGCTGTCTCTCGTTCACTGGCAGGGCGTTGCCGTGGAAACGCTTTGATCTTTGAACACACCTGTCGGTCGTTAACTAAATCCAGTGGTAATCTATGTTCAGAAACGATGCAGGTATGTGGTACAAGAATCCAAACATGTAATAGATAAACAGTTCAAATAGTTAGCTAAAAGTGAGCTAAAATTAATGGATATTCTTTACCTTTACAATGCAACTAATACTATTAATACTTACTCAGCGGGGGTAATGTTAGCATCGGTCACAGTGTCAACATTTCTCTGAATTTTCTAGTGTTACATGTTGCAGCCTGATGTTTTGTGATGTTACACCCTGATTAGACAGCGTGGGGCTCACCTGATTCCTAGAGAGGTGAGGAGGGCGTAGATCTCCGTGGCTCCGATCCAGGCTCGTGTTCCCTGCAGCCGCTGGTTGAAGTGGGACGCGCCGTGCGGATCCAGCCCTTCTTTCCAAGCCTCCTCGATCATACTCTGCACTCGAGGGATACTAGGCACCGCCTTCTCTGGAGGAGAAGGAGAGCGTCAAGTACAAAGTACTAACTGACATGTATAGGCAGCAAACAACCCTGATGAAAGTGTTTTAAAGGTCCCCTATTATATGGTTTTTCATCAATATATTATAGGTCTCAGATATATACAAACAAGTCTCTGAAGTGTTTGGCTCCAAATACCAAACAGATCATTGCAGCATCCCATAATCCCCTCTGTGTCAAAAGTGCTGATTCTCTGTCTGTTACTTTAGATGAAAATAATGAGCCACTCCCCACGCCCCTCTGAGAGGTATTTGGTTAAAAGAAAAGGGGGGGGGGGGGTTACCTTGGTTGCTGATTGGCTACACAAGCCAAACAATCTGGTGATTTACACATCACCAAAGCTCACCTTCCCCTGAGTGTAAAATGTGATCAGATATCCAAAATGATAAATGTTTTTGATGCATGGGCGGTTCTAGGAAGGGGGCCGACAGGGCCCCGTGTCCCTGTATTTATGAGGTACAGCCCTCAGGCCCCCCTCCAACAGTACAGTCTATAATTATAATACTATTGGTGATAGTGTTTCAGGAAGAACTTTGAAATTACTTAATATCAATTAATAACATTTTAACTAAGTTACTGATACATTTTGTAACTGAGACAAATACTAAATATGGCTTTTTTGTGCGCTATGACTTTATACTGAACTGAAAATGTTGAACACACTATTTCTGTCTTTTGTCCTGCATTAAATGTGATAAAATAACTGGCCGCAGCATGATGACTGACTGATGACTGACTGCTTTCTTCTCCATCGCAACAGTGACCAAAGCTCATGGGCAACATAGTATTTATCACATCCACCAAACTGGAAGGAAATAAAGGATATCAAAGAAATACATCTGAAATAACACAACATGAGTCTAGTTACATTACGATGGAGACTCCTGTATTCCTGACGAATGTTAGGGTTATCATTATATAAATGTAGCAGGTTAAAACCCAATACACTGCTCCTTCACAATATATAGCTGAAATGCACTGATCAGCCATTTGTTTGAAACGGGCTATATTAGAGATCCGCTTCTCTTTGAGTAAGATATGATGTGCAAATCCAACACTGTTTACCTGTTGTCTTAAATTAAGTCAATTTCTGTCCTGTCATACTCACACAGGCAAGCGGCCTTTATATGTTCAACTCTACTTTCGTCTACAGGGAACATTCACAACATCATGACTTGTAAAACAAAGAAGTTCTGATGTCTGGTCAGATATTGAGCAGAGTGAGTGTGCACCTTGCAGGAGGGGAGCATATGCATCGATGGTGTGCAGAGAGGAGAGGAGCATCTGGATGTTCCTGTAGCCGCAGCCCCAGCCCGTGTCCCCCGCTGAGGAGCAGAAGTGGTCCGTGTCAGCACTCAGCCACACATGGACACAGTCTCTGGCTTCAGTCTGGTAATATTCAGATAACGCCCTGAGCACACCTGGGCAGACCGAGCGGAGTGCACAAGAAGAAAGTTGAGATCATACTCTGACCAAGCGTAGCATTCATACAGCTGAAAATACACAACATGAGTAAAAAAGAAGCCCTGATTCTCACTTGATACAGCTGAAAATAGATAAACCAGTGTTTTTCATGTTTTTTCAATGTTAATTGTTGATATAACTAATCAAAAGACACAGTTCAATGCAAATACAATGCTGTTTTAGTGTTTTTGCGTGAAAGCAACACATTTGTATCATGAATTAAGTAAATAAGACACAGTTGTTGCAGAACAGTTTTGTACCTCTTTAGAAAAGGCTTTTCCCTAAACACAATTTTCGCAAATCTTAAGAATAATTTCAGACTCACTGGACTGGAAACCCTACTTCCATTCACAGCCAGGAAAACTATTTAACTGAAGAGCTGACGAGATTAAGGCTTTTCTGTCTGCAAGAAATCTTTAGACAAATTCAAGGAATGGCAAGAGAAGCAGTGGTTTATATCCAAATTAAGAGCCTACAGGTCTCCCTCACGTCACGTCCATGCAACAACCTCACCTTAACCCAAAATAAGTATTTCCAATAAGGGAGAATGCTACTTACAGAGACATTATCTTGAGTTTATATAAAACCAACAGACAGAGTCAAACATGCACACACATACTGTCGAGACGAAAGTCAATATTGAAAGAAAAATAATAATATCTGAGAAAAACGGACGGATAAAGAATTATTTGGTAACACTTTATATTAAGGTACACAAATTCACCATCAACTAGTTGTTCATTAACATGCATATTAGCAGTATATTGGCTCTTTATTAGTCATTATAAAACACTTATTAATGCCTTATTCTACATGACCATATTCTACAAGTAATAAGCCATTAGTTGAGAGTTTTTCCTCAATAACCCTCTAATTAGTGCTGATTTGTTGCAAGTAAGGAAGTTGTTGTGCATGAGTTTTGGTCTTAATATGCTCTGCTCAATATGGGCCTAATAAGGCAGTAGTCCCACAAGAATAGGGTTTTCTGGGTTGCTTGGTTTCAAGTAGAGAAAGACACTTTCTTATTAATTCATTTAAGTTAATGATGTTTTGTAGAATGACTCATAATTTATCATTTGAATTATAATACCCTGAACATGGAATGTGACTGAATTATTATTATTATTATTATTAGAAATAAAGCAATAAGGAATACAAAATGTTTGTGATTTTGTTTGCATGTGTGCTAACATTTGTGTGTCCTCTGTGTTAGAAGGTTTTCAACCTGATGACAATCTGATGAAAAGTGAATAAATAACTGCTGAGGAGAAAATAAAGACAAAAGAAAGAATCTGAGTTGTCCAAGCGTCCTCTGTTGTCCTCCAGCCTCTCAAGTTTGGGCAAAACACTGAATACAGGACAAAACCCGGAAGAACTTGACACATACCCTGAGTTCTGGTCCTGCCATCATCCAGCCCTGAGGCCAGAGACTCCATCATCTCAGCTCTCTTGCAGTGGAACTCTGCGGGGCCCAGAAGCCCCCTGGCCACAGCCTTCTCCATGCTCCTCTCCATCTGTCGGCTGTAGCCCCCTCCTCCGTCCAGACCAAACTGCTTCTGCACCACAAGCACCAGAACACAAGCGTCAGATATACACACAACACAAGGACATCAAGAGAGGGGAAATATGAAGCTGGCTGTGGAAGCAGAGCTATTGATGATGACTAGCAGGAGGTGCTTTCATTATGAAAGGTATACCTCAGCTCCAGTAAGTTCTTACTAAATGGTCAACGATGCCATATAGAGTGGGTCAGGAATGAGTCCTATAACCCGGAAATGAGTTAGCATTTTACAACCTTCGGATCAATCATCGCTAGTTGGCATTTTTTAAAACATATTTTAGCCTGAAATAAGGTCTGTGATTAACACAAACATACACCTCACTGGTGAATATCCGAAGCTTCTATGTGTCATAAAGACAAATGTGTTAAGTATCATAAACATGTGTTGGCACAGCTTATTTTTTATATTATACCGAAATCCAATGGAAAAATCCAATTGCCTTTGTCAAGGGAGCCCTTGTGATGCTAACGTACAGGTCAGCCTACAGAACTAGCTCATTACTGCACCACTCCTTTGGTTGTTCAAAAGTATTACAATTATAAACTTCACATCGAGTGTGTTTGACAAGGCAGTAAACCACAGCCGTAAAATCAAACGTAAACCTCAGAGTGGAAAGTGAAAGCGCCGACATAACTGTGTTATGGACAGGGGCTGAAACACTTGTGTGCATTACCTCCTAGTATCAATGGGGTGAGATATGCTGCCTGGAGTTTTCATCTCAACTTGGTATATCATTGCTTAGAAATCGTAAACCCTTATCCTAACATACATAGAGAATCAACTCCGATTAAAAAAAGGATTTGTTTTTGTTCTCATTCAATCTGAATCCCACCACACTCACATGGAAGGATTTAGCTGAAATGA
The DNA here is from genome assembly GCF_902827175.1 of Gymnodraco acuticeps. Classification (NCBI taxonomy): domain Eukaryota; kingdom Metazoa; phylum Chordata; class Actinopteri; order Perciformes; family Bathydraconidae; genus Gymnodraco; species Gymnodraco acuticeps. The sequence goes on along the minus strand of NW_022989810.1, from coordinate 1,227,659 downwards.
TTATCACATGTTGTCAAAATAAAATGTAATGACTGAATCAAAAGCTAGGAGCAATTTGGAATTTAAGATATAGATGACGTAGTGTGCTGTGGGTCGAGTGTTTTGTGCTTCCCGTCTAACAACAAGAAATGATTATTCCTCCAGCTCATCGAGGTGCTTAAAGTGTACTTATGGCTTTTAAACTAAAATAATTCTAGCATCCAAAGATAGATGGTATTTCGACTCCAAAAGACTTCTCACCAACAGTAACAAAGTATTCTCCCTGTTTGGATCATTTGACCACTGTATTCTTGTCCTGCTGAAGGAGCACTCCTGTGCACATTGAAGTGCTGCAGTTTCAACTTGTGAAAATATATATTAAAACATTCTTAAATTGGAATTAGAGATGTCTGTGGGTGTTTATACAATTCTAAAGATAAACTGACACACAAACACTGGGCAGGGATCATTAGTCCATCTATAGTTTAAAGAAGAAACATCCTGCTCATTTTCAGGTTCACATTTGAATGTTGTGTCTCTACTATGACATGTCTCCATGCTTTAATGTTCAAAAAGCTCTTTACTTACACCCAATATATATGTTGACTATCAAATTGATGCTGGAAGTTTCCAATTTACATTTGAAAGTCAAAAATGTACTAAAAAAAAAATACGGCACAAATGCAGCAGTGATTTGCTGAAGCACAGTATCCAGACCTGCAGCTTCTTGAAGTCCTCTCTCTCCTGCCGGGCCTCGTCCTCCCGCTGCAGCTCCCGGGCCAGCCTCTGGTCCGAGCCAGGGCTGTGAGCAGCAGCTGAGAGAAGAAGAGGAGTGGGCACCACATCAGACGGGAGGACCGAGGAAGACAATGACTTTTAAAGTGCAATAGAGGGAAGTCTGGGACTGGTGTAGCAGGGAGAGATGAACGCCCACCTGCTGAGTTCACAGCAGCTCCATGCTCTAAATGTAGCTCCACATGTTCCTGCAGTGAGGAGCTGTCCATGCAGACCACAGAGCACAGAGGGCACTCAAATCTCTTCTCTCCTGCCAAAAGAATGGCACACCATGTAAGTCCAGATATCAAAACTTTATTTATACAACCGAGACATCCATTATCAAATTAAAGAAGCCCAATTTTGCTTTTCTCCTCTTTCTCTTTCCTGTAGTGTTTCTCTCCCAAACACTCCCCCCCACCCTGCCTGAAACGCCTCCATTGGACTCTTTTTGTTTACTTTGCTAACATAGCGAACATCACTATGTAACACTTGCGCTCCAGGACATTTCACCAGTTGCAATGAAATATACTTGCAGTTACAGGGAGTAGTAGACGTTTGCAATAAGGGAACAGTAGTATACATTGAAACCCTCCCCTTTTCATTGTCCTCGTTTTTTTCTGATGTGCATCTTATACAATGTTGTCAGGCTAAAGTATGTTATCACTAAAAAGGAACATACCATTGGAAGAAGCCCATGAGACATCTCTGTGTTAAAACACCTTACAAGAAACAGTTAGAATAACAGGAACATAATTGGTGATAGAATACTAACGGCCCGTCCACACGGTGGCGTGCGTTGAAGCTTCAACGCTTCTGCCCATTCACTTTGAATGGGGTGACGTCACGGTTTGCCGAACTGCATTGTGGGAGCGTCGCTTCACTTTGCTCGCTTCAAAAGTAGAGGAATGTTCAACTTTTGAAGCTTCGAAGGAAGCGTCAGCCAATCAAATCATATTTCAGTACAAGCTCTAGCCAATCAAACCGCGTGCTTGTGTGTCCGGGGCGGGAGATTCATGTGATTGGTTGTTGGTCGAGTTTCAGACACGCCCGCCGGCAAGCTTCAACGTACGCCGCCGTGTGGACGCTGCGTAATGCATTGTTAAACAGTTATATAGTATCATATTTGTGTTGTGTACAGGTTACACTGAACACTGCTTTATTTGTTTCTAGAATCTGACCTGTTGATTCTTCTATTCATATTAAAAAAAATGTCTTCAATGTCTCGATATGTCTCTGCTTGCTCACTGTCAGTGGGGAGACCATATGGTGCTGCCTGCTGCTTCTTTGTGCCAGAAGCGCTCCTCACAAACAGATAAACAAATCTGTGTGGGTGTCAGGTAGGGCTGCTCAATTCATCGTATTTTAATCGCAATTACGATTTTGGCTTGCAACGATTATGAAATAAAACGATTATCTTTTAAAAATTATTTTATTTATTGGTTTTTCAGTTGAATTATACTTAAAGTTCAGGGTAATCAACTGTTAAAAACATACTGTTCAATTTTTACATTACTTTAATATTTTGATTCTCAGATTAAGTTCTTTTTTTTTTTTACAGGTAACTAGTAATGGCATACATTTTGGAAGTAACGATCCCAACTCTGCCCTTACGGCCCGTCCACACTACAGCGTCGACAGCTTCAATCTGCCCATTCACTTTGAATGGGGTGACGTCACGTTGCCGCTTTTTTTAGCCGAACTGAATTGTGGGTAGCATAGCGGTCCGTCTCCGCGGTCTCCGGCGTCATGTTCAACTTCTGACGCCGGAGACGCCGGAGTAGCCAGCGCCAGCCAATCAAATCCCGTTTCTGAAAATCTGACAGCTCAAGCCGTAGCCAATCAAACCGCGTCTAAGCTGGGAGAGATATCCCGCCGTTCATTTCTATATTTCAAAAAAAGATGGAGGAGAAACTAATTATCGCCGTAGCAAATCACCCGGTTTTGTATGACCAGACCCTCTTCACCTACCGGGATACAAACCAGAGGAACCAGGCATGGAGGGAGGTGGCAGAGACAGTGGGTGAAACTGGTAGGTTTTCGCCTGTTTGGGGAGTTTATATATATATTGCTCGCATAAAATCCCCGGGGGTTTTTGCTTTGTAAGTCGGGGGCGGGAGATTCATGTGATTGGTTGTTGGTCGCGTTGCTTGAATAAAATCCCCAAGCTTCAGACACGCCCAGCTCCAAGCTTTTTTTGAAGCTGTAGTGTGGACGCTCCGTTACTCCAACTCAGCCTTTGTCATGATCTCAACTACACACCAGCAATATTTTGTGACGCCAAATCTTGGAAGTTGCTTAACATTTTGTGACTGGATCTAATAAGGTTTTAGTGGCAGGCAAAAAAACTCTCCAGTCACACACACTCACAAGGAGAAATCTAAACCAGCGTCACTGTTGCAGCTGGTAGAAATACTGTGCCATGTGAGCTGAAAACAGTCAGAGGGGAGGACACACCTGAGAGACGGAGGGCTGATGGTGATGTCATGGCTGGTGAACACGCCTCCTGTGCTGACCCTGCACAAACAAGCAGTCATGAGTAAAAGATACATCATGTACAATCATAGGATGTCTTCGAACTGTTTATCGTCCGTCACATTGTTTAGTTATACAACAGCAAATGCAATACAATTTTTTTTTGGATTACAGCTCTTACTTATGTTTAGCTTTACTTTTATTACTACCAAATGTCCTGTTGTTCTGATTCTGGCTGGAGAGAGTTAATCCACAGCGGTTACATATCCTTCAAAACGAGCGTCACAACGTCAAAACGTGTCACAGGTGCACTTCACCCCTGACAGCGCTCCACGGTTATGTGGGCTTGAATTTCGAAATAAGGATTTTGATAAAATATAAATCTACATGCTAGCTAATGTCTTCCTTTATCAATTGTTTTTAAACTCAATAATAAATACAGCTAATATTTGACTCATCTCCCATTTGTCCGGTAAATTGAATTTTTTTTTTATTGACAATTTCTTTCTGAATGTAAAACTGGTCTCTTCCCAGTGAGCTCTCAGAGTTTCAGAGTGGTCTATATGGCAGCACAGAGCCTGAATCACACTAAGTCTGGTTAGTGTTGCCTGACTTTATCAAGTGTTTTTTTAAATAAAAATGAACTGTTATTGCTCAGGTTAATCTCGCCCCCCTCCGACGTAAGCGTGACATATAGGTTCTTGGTCGAGCGGGGCCGGCCCTGGAACCGGTTTGGTGGAAAAAGGCACTAGTCTAAAGTTACCTCCAGATGAGTGCTGCTCCTGCAAGTGGAGCTCTACATGCTCCTGCAGCATCTCACAGCTGTTGCACACCTGAGGACACATGGGGCACGAGAACAGCTCCTCTGAAACAAAGACAGGACAATTTAAGTTGATTTGTGACTTTAAAGTTTAGCAAATAAAGTTTCGAAAAGTTGAATCACCCTCTCTCTTTGAACACAGCCGCTTCTGTTTGGCTTTGCTGTGCTCATATTTAAATCCCTTATTGTCCTTATTAGAGAGCGCCACAGCCTTTTGCCTTCTTCTCGGGCTCTGAATTGTTGCGGTTGCGGTCTCCCCAGTTGATGAAGCCCGACTCTTGGATGTAATGTCTTGTTTATGGCAGTCTATAGTGTCACTACAGTGTGTTGCCTCAGCATCTGTATCACAGCTGTCCTGAGCCCAGCAGGAGGGAGGGGTTTTGTGGCTCTGAGTGTTAGCTGCAGCAGAGCGGCCTGCAGGGGGTGTGATGTGGGGGGGGCCCTGCGCTCCGAGCTGCGTCTCTGGATGTGCAGAGCTGATGTGGAAGCTCAGCTCGTCGTAGGACACTCCTGACAGGGAGCAGAGTGAGCAGCGAGAGGCATTCTCCATGTGGCTGAGAAGGAGATGTGTCTTCATGTCCTCCTCCAACATAATTTCTTCCCCACAGAAGGCACAGGTCAGCATGGCTGCGGACTTCACACGAACACACGTTACTTTTATTTTCATTTGGAATGGCTTGTAATTACACCTCTACATAATTGTTTCAGAAGTATAGAAAAGTGCCAGGAACTGAAAACTGGGAACAAATACTTTTTGAGCCTAACATGTCATAAACCTCCTTAAAATATTATGAATGTTTTGAGTGTGTACTGTTAAGTCAAAGCTGCTGCACTGCTGTTTACTTTAGGAGAGCATAAAGCACTGTGAACTTGTGGAACCATATAGAAAAAGGAGAAGTTGGTCAGGATTCCTGTCATTGTAAGGAGTGAATATTATCGGTCAGGGGAAAACCAGAGTCTGCAACTTGTCAGAGGAGACATGTCTGCAGTCCTCCAGCACTATATTAGTATCTGCCATACAAAGCCATTAAAACTAGCTGCACCTTTAACAGCTTTGATAACACTTTAATGCATCTATAATTATAATCAAAACATACAATTATTATTATTATAAGATTTTTATTCTGAAATGGACCAATCTGCACAATGACTACTTTTACTTTGGGTACTTTAAGTATATTTTGACGCTAATACTTTTGTACTTTTACTTGAGTGACATTTTGAATGCAGTACTTGTAACAGAGTATCTATTCCTACACTCAATATACACAAGTATAAGATCTGACTACTTCTCCCACCTCTGGAGGAACATTATCAGAGCTTTCAAACACATATGGACGCTTTGTGATAACGGTGTCACAGCTATTTATATATTACACAGACGCTGGGTCTCATGTAAGTTGATGTGACAGTGTCACACGGTGAATACTGACATTTCAACACCTTAACTTGCAGTGCTTTTCGCTAAACTGAAAATCTACTCACGGTCGCTGCAATGAGCTCAATATTCAGAGTAAGAAATAGGTTTGTTTTTATATCCTCTTCTGTTTCAAAAGCAGCTCAAGGGGCCATCTTTTAACGTCCTTCTTTGAAGTTTAGTTTATTGGCGGTTGGCAACCAACGATAGGAGCATTACTGCCACCGTGTGGACTGGGGTGTGGAGTGGTACATTGCCCGGGGAAAAACAATTAAAAACAATACTAAATTATCTTTATACTTTTAGTTGCTCACTTGCGCTTAAACAAATGTTTTACCGACTGAATGCTTGCTCTGATGGCATCCCTAGCCAATTTATCAAAGTCAAGCTGAGTTTTTCATCAGTTTAACCTTAACCTTCTTCTCTTGTCATCAGTTACAATATTAAAACACGTTTGACCGTTTCTGGTTTAGTCCAGTGCCTATTCTGTAGTGTTTGATTTAGTCCTGATTGTCCTATTCTTAAATGTGTAATGCCCTTCTCTTTCCTTGGGCTCCTGTAAACATGTCTTCCTGTGTCAGTGATGTCCCAGCAGGTTCGGCTCTAGAACATGTTATATTGTTATAAGTGTTGTTCACTATAACTTATATAGAGGCTCTTGTATAGGAAAGGATTGGACCAACGTGTAGGTTGACTTGCTCTCGTTTATTAATCACCGATGCACAACATGTTACATCATAAAGGTTCCTACCCTATTATGCCTAATACTACATCCCCCTTTCTAAATAGGAGACCTTACCTGTGGAGAGGATGTGGACAACACAAGCCTCTGAAGCTGATATTAAACCATTTCTTAACTTGTATTCATTCTAATGAACAATACATGTATAACAGCATTAGCCTACATCTCAAGTTTACCAAGATGGATATTTATTAAAGAGTAAGACACTAAAGGCTTTTAACATAGTGCAAAAATATGAAACACTTTATCATATGTTTCTGAAAACACTGCAACATATAGTTCTGTCTAACTGCAGAATTCTTATTAAAACATTCAACTGCTGTACTTCTTTTTATTCATTTATTTAGTTTTAACTATGGAGGGGGGTGGACTACCTAAACCCTCTTCTGCCCCATTGACCACTCAGTTTCCTGGCTATGAACGCACAAAGTCTTTTAGATGTGCAGGAGGCGCCCTGACTCTGGCAGGAAAACGTCTCTCACACACTGTGCTTTGCTGACTCGAGACATGCTGGACTTGTGGTGTGGCAGGAGTGCATGCTGCCTCAGTAGTGGTGTTTACAGGTGTGGTGTTATCAGATAATCGAGGACCCTCAGGGGTTGAAGAGAGGTGGTATCTGTTTCTTCGGACGGTGCCCCTGGGTGTCTCAACGATGTAAGACCTGGGTGTGCCTGCTGTTGACACCACTGTGCCCTTCTCATGTGTATCTTTGATCCACACATGTTCACCAGGTTGCAGGTGCAGCACATCATGTGCTCTGTGTCTGTGATCATAGTTTTGTCTCTGTTTTTGTCTGTAACTTTGTTCTGTCAATTTCAACCTTATCATATCAGCACATCCTGGGTTGAGCTGTGATGGAATGACAGGAACGAGTGTCCTTATCTTCCTCCCCATTAGAAGCTCTGTGGGGCTGTATCCATTTGCCAGAGGAGTAGCACAGAGGCCATGAGGGCAAGATATGGATCACTTGATTTCTTAAGGAGACCTTTTATTGTCATCACAGCCCGCTCCGCTTCTCCATTGCTCTGAGGGAAGAGGGGACTGGATGTCACATGACTGAAGTTCCAGTCCTGGGCAAACTTCCTGAATGGCTCGGATGCAAACTGTGGTCCATTGTCTGAGCGCACTATCTCTGGCACCCCATGTCGTGCAAAAATAGACTTGAAGTGTGTGATGACTGACTCTGATTTTGTGGAAGTTAATTTTGCCACTTCAAAAAATCATGAAAAATAGTCAACAATGACCAAATAATGTTTGTTGTCTAATTGAAACAGATCTGCTCCCACTGTAGACCATGGTCTCGGTGGGAACTCAGTAGGCATCAATGTCTCTCTGAGGTTTGTTCTCTCCCGGCTACATGTGTCACAGTTCTCTATCACTTTTGTTAACTCCTTGCTGAGTCCTGGCCACCACACAGACTGTTTGGCTCTTTCTCTGCATTTGGTTATGCCCATGTGACCTTCATGCAGCTTGGTGAGCATGTCAGCTCTGAGCGATTTAGGGATCACTATCCTGCTACCATAAAGTAGGAGACCATTTTGAACTGTGAGCTCACCTGAGAGTGGCAGATAGGGTTGAAACACTCTCTCAATAGAAAACTTGTCTGGCCATCCCCCTACACAGTACCTTTTTAACTGTTATGAGTGAGTATGGTGTCATTGTCTTGGTGTGTCTGTATTTCCCCGAGTCTCTTTTCTGTAGCTGGCAGGCTTGCTATGACTGAGTCCATGTACAGATTGATTTCATTTTCATGAAGCCCCTCATTTATGTTGCTGACAGGAGCCCTGGATAGTACATCTGCAGTTGCGATGTCTTTGCCTGCCACATGTGATATGGTGGAGAATCGCATCAGTCGCATGCGAAGACTCTGTATGCGTGGTGGGAGTTCATCCAAGCTCTTTGAGGCTAGCAGAGGAACCAAATGCTTGTGATCAGTCTCAATGTGGAAACTTTTCCCGATGAGGAACTCTGCAAACCTCTCGCAGGCCCAAGTTGATGCCAGAGCCTACTTTTCAATCTGGGCATATCTCTGTTCAGTGCTGCTGAGAGATCTTGAAGCATATGCTACAGGTCGCCATTCGATGCCTGTTTGTCGCTGCAGAAGCACGGCACCCATCCCGTATGAAGATGAATCCGCAGAGACAAGAGTTTCAGCATTTGGGTCATACAGTGCTAGTCCCGGGGGTGTTGTCAGATGCTGTCAAAGGCCTGTTGCTGTTGTGGCCCCCAGGCCCACATGTTTGTTTTCTTTAACAAGTCTCTGAGAGGATGAGTTTTTTTCACCCAAGGTGATTTGTCATCCCCAGAAAGCGTCTCACCTCACTGACATTGCTGGGCTCTGTCATGGCTTTCACAGCGTTAATCTTGTCTGGGTCTGCGCTGACTCCAGATGCCTCTATAACTTGCCCCAGAAACTTTATCCTGCATACGAATGTGCTCGATATATGCTGTATTGAACAAATAAACTAACACAAACTAACTGTATCACTATAACATGATGATGGTGATAAAGAATGCATCTAACATTCCGCTGTTTTTTTTTATAATACAAAAACAGCGCATTAAACAAACCATCATGCTCTTACTTTGAAACCATGCGGAAATGTCATCAGCAGGCCATCACGGTTTCCGAAAATAACCGAATGACACGAGTAGATTTTAGCCGAGACCGGCGGAAAGTTTGTCTCAAAACGTGTGTAAAAAGACGATCCACAAGCAGAGATTTGAGATCCACAAGCAGAAATTTGAGATCCACAAGCGCATTTTTGGTTGATAAATACAAAATGAATTCACAAATGCCTGATCGAAAGTTGTCAATGTTAAAGAGATATTCACAGATCTTTTTTTTATTTGTGAAAATATTTAGCGTATTTGCAGATCCGTTCATGGACGTGGGAAGGGGGGGTGCTGAGGGGGCTGCAGCACCCCCCCATCTGCGAGGCTCCACTAGCACCCGCACCCCCCTTGCACCCCCAAACGCGGCGAACCTACAGTGTAACGCAGCGTCCACACGGCATCGTGCGTTGAAGCTTGCCGGCGGGCGTGTCTGAAACTCGACCAACAACCAATCACATGAATCTCCTGCCCCGGACACACAAGCACGCGGTTTGATTGGCTAGAGCTTGTACTGGCATATGATTTGATTGGCTGACGCTTCCGTCAAAGCATCAAAAGGTGAACTTTTCTCAAAGTTTGAAGCGAGCAACGCGAAGCGACGGAACCACAATGCAGTTCGGCAAGCGTGACGTCACCCCATTCAAAGTGATTGGGAAGAAGCGTTGAAGCTTCAACGCACATTGCCGTGTGGCCGGGCCGTAAGCGCGCCACAGTTTCTCCGCTGCGAGGCTCCACGCTACTAGCAAAAAGCTAAAAACATGCACTTGTTGTGTTAAATATACTTGTCTTGAGACAAAATGTATATAAAGTTGTAGAAAAAGTGGTTTCAAAATATTATTTAAATTATCAAATAGCTCTCGAACATCCCCTAAAATGGCATTTTTCTCTTGTCCCAGCTTCTTGGTGGGATATATATATATATATATATAAATAGGGATTTTATTTATCAAGGGTTGAGAAGTAGTTATTTAATTTAATCTGGCTTCGTATGATTAAAAGCAACACGATCATCGACCCGACGCCGTCGAGGAGAAAATCAGCGACGTAAATGGTGAAGTCATGACGCAGCAGCGACAGCACCAGTCGGGCTCTGGGCGGTGTGAACAAAACGGGGGCTGAAAAGAAAAACCGGTTCAGAACCAGAAAAGCTCTAGCACGGAGCTAGAACGGGAACTGCATTGGTGTGACAGGGGCATCTGTCTCGAGCCAGTGAACTAGCGGGCCTTCTAGAGTACCCTGGAACCGAGGGAAACTCTGAAAGAATACGCCCATTGGCTACAAATCAATATATGATTGGTTAATCAAACTGTCAATCCAAACGTACGCTCTCATTCAGTGTAATGGCCAGGGCATTCTATCAACGTAACACTGTAATATTACAGATCAACAACACAGATACGATTCTCATTTATTCATTCTGAGTGTTCCAGGGTATTCTCTGAATACCTTGAAGGCCCTGACGGTTCGCCACTGATATATATAACAACTTTACTCTAAGCCTCCAGCAGACATCCTGCTGAATACACAGACACACAGCTGCAACTGTAGACGGAGACAATAGGTTGGGATGTGTCACGCCGGCCGGATGTCGCCAATGACGTTATAGGAGCGAAAATTCTGGATCTGCTTTTTAGTACCCCCCCCTTTTTTGTTGTTGTTGAGATGTGGGTATGGAGGAAAAGAGAGAGGGTTTTGTTTTCTGACACTTTGTGAGTTCCCTGACACACCGGGGACACATATTTATGTATAAAAAACATACAAAAGTGCATTTTGCACAATAGGTCCCCTTTAAATATCCAAGTTTGTCCTTGCCTTGAAAGTAGCATTACCTGCTACATCTAGCAAAGAATCCTGAGGTTAAAGCGAACATTAGCATTGATTTGCAACCCTGTTACTTGCAACCCTGTTACTTTAATTAGAGTAACAGGGTTGCATTACAGTAACAGGGTTGCATTTCCTTCCGTGCACTCTATAATCTACTGTAACATGACATGTGTTTGTATATTTTAGCATGTTTTAAATGTATTACTGTATTTTCACAGACTGTAAATTAACTTTGTATATATTGCCACTGGATAGCCTAAGCATGGTTGGGTTAGGGTTAGGCGTTTCTACCGTTAACCCTAACTACTAACCATTTAGTAGTTGGAATTATTAACTCAAAATTAACTTAAATGTGTTTAAATCCTGGTTAGATCAAGAGGTTAATAGACATTTTTTAAATTGATTTCGACAGAGATCTAGCACACCATTGAGTGCTGCTGAAAGCAAAGGCGCTATCGTGCCAGGCGTGATGCTAATGATCAGCAGAGACAGGAGTACTTAGGAAAAGAGAGAGAGAAGTGGAGGAAAGATGTAGAGACAGGAAAGAAGAAAAGGCAAAAAGACAGAAGTAAGAGAGAGCAGCGTGCCCAGCGAAAGAAATGGAGAGAGCAGAGGAGTAATGCCATGGAAAAGGTACTTGAGGGAATAAACACCCCCCCAGTCAGCCCTGATCCTCCAGTCGACCCTCAACCTGGGACCTTATGGTCAGGACATTTATAAGTTGAGGTTATTGAGGAATGCAAGTTTAACTGTGAAAAGGTCCATGCAGGTGAAATGGTCAAGTGACAATACACTTTTGTTTATGTTTTATGTTTCTTTTAGGCAACGTGATCTTGGAAGAAGGAATAGGAAGGCTACCAAAGCAAAAATAAACTACAGGACAAGTTGAAAAAAGCCAAACAGAAGACAGACAAATACAAGAAATGCCTCCAAAGACTGAAAAATGATATATATATATATATACAGTGGGGCAAAAAAGTATTTAGTCAGCCACCAATTGTGCAAGTTCTCCCACTTAAAAAGAAGAGAGAGGCCTGTAATTTTCATCCTAGGTACACTTCAACTATGAGAGACAAAATGAGAAAAAAAAAAAAATCCAGAAAATCACATTGCCTGATTTTTAAAGAATTTATTTGCATATTATGGTGGAAAATAAGTATTTGGTCAATAACAAAATTTCATCTCAATACTTTGTTATATACCCTTTGTTGGCAATGACAGAGGTCAAACGTTTTCTGTAAGTCTTCACAAGGTTTTCACACACTGTTGTTGGTATTTTGGCCCATTCCTCCATGCAGATCTCCTCTAGAGCAGTGATGTTTTGGGGCTGTCGCTGGGCAACACAGACTTTCAACTCCCTCCAAAGATTTTCTATGGGGTTGAGATCTGGAGACTGGCTAGGCCACTCCAGGACCTTGAAATGCTTCTTACGAAGCCACTCCTTCATTGCCCGGGCGGTGTGTTTGGGATCATTGTCATGCTGAAAGACCCAGCCACGTTTAATCTTCAATGCCCTTGCTGATGGAAGGAGGTTGTCACTCAAAATCTCACGATACATGGCCCCATTCATTCTTTCCTTTACACGGATCAGTCGTCCTGGTCCCTTTGCAGAAAAACAGCCCCAAAGCATGATGTTTCCACCCCCATGTTTCACAGTAGATATGGTGTTCTTTGGATGCAACTCAGCATTCTTTCTCCTCGAAACACGTCTAGTTGAGTTTTTACCAAAAAGTCCTATTTTGGTTTCATCTGACCATATGACATTCTCCCAATCCTCTTCTGGATCATCTAAATGCTCTCTATCAAACTTCAGACGGGCCTGGACATGTACTGGCTTAAGCAGGGGGACACGTCTGGCACTGCAGGATTTGAGTCCCTGGCGGCGTAGTGTGTTACTGATGGTAGCCTTTGTTACTTTGGTCCCAGCTCTCTGCAGGTCATTGACTCGGTCCCCCCGTGTGGTTCTGGGATTTTTGCTCACCGTTCTTGTGATCATTTTGACCCCACGGGGTGAGATCTTGCGTGGAGCCCCAGATCGATGGAGATTATCAGTGGTCTTGTATGTCTTCCATTTTCTAATAATTGCTCCCACAGTTGATTTCTTCACACCAAGCTGCTTACCTATTGCAGATTCAGTCTTCCCAGCCTGGTGCAGGTCTACCATTTTGTTTCTGGTGTCCTTTGACAGCTCTTTGGTCTTGGCCATAGTGGAGTTTGGAGTGTGACTGTTTGAGGTTGTGGACAGGTGTCTTTTATACTGATAACGAGTTAAAACAGGTGCCATTAATACAGTTAACGAGTGGAGGACAGAGGAGGCTCTTAAAGAAGAAGGTACAGGTCTGTGAGAGCCAGAAATCTTGTTTGTTTGTAGGTGACCAAATACTTATTTTACCGAGGAATTTACCAATTAATTCATTAAAAATCCTACAATGTGATTTCCTGGATTCTTTCCCCCCATTCTGTCTCTCATAGTTGAAGTGTACCTAGGATGAAAATGACAGGCCTCTCTCATCTTTTTAAGTGGGAGAACTTGCACAATTGGTGGCTGACTAAATACTTTTTTGCCCCACTATAGCTCCGGAAAATATTAAGAGACCACTCCAAATTGTTCTTGAATCTCAATCTCTACATGTATGGCAGCCATTCCATGTCCGTCCTGGGAGAGGGATCCCTCCTCTGTTTGCTCTCCCTGAGGTTTCTCTCATTTTTTCCCCTTAAACTGTGGGTTTTCTCTGGAAGTTTTTCCTTGTACAATGTGAGGGTCTAAGGATAGAGGGTGTCGTTTTTCTCATACTGATATTCTGAACAATCTGTGCTGTTGTATTTGCTGTAAAGTGTCTCTACTGTAGGCTATTTTTATTATATGTACAGCACTTTGGCTCGACCAAAAATCGTTTATAAATGTGCTATATAAATAAAACTTGATTTGATTCCATTCCAGTATCTGTTGAATAAAATAAAACATGTTAATTTGACTCAAACACATACCTATAAATAGTAAAACCAGAAAATCTCTGATGGATCAATGACATTTTATGAATCTTTTTTTTTGTCAGTGTATCAGACGGTGTACGTTGAGTTCAGGATGGTGATGTAGAGAAAGATACTAGAAAGATCATTTTAAGAGGACAACACTTTTGCTTACATACCGCAGTCTGTTCACGGAGACAAACTGTCTTTCATGAATTAATGACACATTGTCTCCAGGTGATGCTTCATAGACATTTTGCAGCACACTATAAATTAATCGATCAACATTTTGATGAAGCAAACATATTTGTCTTTAGTAGAGAGGATTGATATCACTCCCATGTCTGTATGATCAATATGAGAGCTACTTTCAGAAGATGGTTAGCTTAGCTTAGCAAAAGGATTGTAAACACGTCAAAAAACGTGATGTTTTTTTGTTGAAGTATGTCATTTATTGGCCCCCTGGACTCATAAACACAGAAATAGACCAGTGCTGGAGTGGTGAAATATCCTTCAGACATAAACATAACATGCAGGGCAACCATAATGCTAATGAAGCCCAAGATGAAATTGAGTTTGACACCCCTGCATTCCCATCTCATTTATCCTAACTTGCATCCATGTTTCTCTCTCTTGAGGAATCCAAGCAGAGAGAGATGAAGCAAGAACATGTGTTTTAAGCCCAATGAGACGTCCTTTCCTCGAAGCGTCACTTTAACCGTCTTCCGTTGGTGATGACAGCGGCAGAGACTTCTGATGGAGTTTGTGTTTGCAGACATGTTCACTGTTTTATTACCGATAAAAGGCCCACAGTTATCACTGCCAGAGCAGCAGCAGTGTGTTACCTGTTTCACACACACCTGCACATTAATAACACCATGCTCTCTGTAGTTATTCTCTGTACCGTGTCCTGCTTAGCAGCACAGGACCTTTCCACCGGCAGAATTGCTTTTATCATTAGTTATTTACGTCTATTTATTAATAGCCTGACTTTTTTGAAATCATATGCTTTTTATGTCTACTGAAGAAAACTGTGATGCTCCTCTCCAGTGGCGGCGCCAGAGTATTTTTGTTGGGTAATCTATGGTAGGGCTAACCCATACAGTGGTGGGGCTCAAGTCAGTATTTGCAATGTAATTACATACACGCTCCCCTTGACAGTGAAACGCCACGCCTGAGGTTTAGATTATTTCCCTGTCTCAATCCAAATTGAACTGTATGAAATAAAAAGGCACATTTGTCTTGTAGTAAATAAAAAGGGCGACCTGGAGCCAATCCTGCAACTTCCCCCTAGGTGAAAGAGTTAACATGCTGAAAACCCAACCTATGCATGTGGGTCTGGTGGGATTCTCCCTCAGCAGATTTTTTAAAATACATAAAATACACATTCTGGTACTCTCTTGAGAAGAAAAATAAATACATCTATTACTAAACAATAAAAAAAATGAATGCCATTTTAGTTTTTTGTTACTTTGTTCTGAAAGCTGAACCTGCTGCTCCTCACAGAGAGAAGAGGGAAGAGGCTGTGAATTACTTTACATTGTGGATAAGGGTGGATAGCCCCCATTGTTCTGTGTGTCAAAATGAAAGACAGCCCACACACCTATCAATCATCAAACCGTGGGGTCTTATTTCATTACGTGTTGATTTCTATCAACACGTAATGTTGTATCGATGTATAGAGATGTACTACAGCAAAAGTATTCTCTGTCGGGACTTCCTGCAACAACACCACGCCGTTATCTTGATTCTGATTGGCCAGAAGACATTATCAAAGATGTTCTATTGAGAAGACGATCACTACGTGACAAAAGTTTTCAAAACCGTTTCTAGTCTTCGGTATTTCCAGACAAGTGGCTACTGAAATCAATCTTACTAACTGCTGTCTGTGCAATTTACTCCGCGCGAGTTGGCGGACTTTATTTTGCTTACTTTAACACAGGGTTGTCAACTTTGGGTACCTGGCTGGAGTGAGATTTTGATATCATGGGTTTAATTACACATAGGCGCACTAAATGACTGCTATCGTGTCAGCAGCGGGATCTTAGTATATATATAGGATATATATACAAATACACAATATTGGACACAGACTATAAAGGGCACAAAGTTTCATTCACTAATGAAAGTCAAACACATGTTTGTTTCCACTGTTTTATTGTGTGCCTGTCGCAATTAATTGACTTATCGTACGATAAATAAAAATGAACTCGATACATTTACATTTACATGAGGATGTGACTATCAGTTTGAAAGGATGTACTTGAATTATTATTATATATTATCATTATGTCAGTGGTCTAAAATGATACAACGGTGCCGACAATATTATCGTTTATCGCAATAATTTCCGGGAAAATGTATCCAACAAAATTCATTATCGTGAGAGGCCTATACATGAAACACACACACACAAAGAAATCTACAGACTTACTCCAAACTGCCAAACATATTAATTAACACACTCTCACTCTCATATACTCTTTGACTCTATGTTGGCCTAGTAGAACAATAAGCAGCAGACTTTTACTTTTTTATAATTTCTACTGGATCTTAGATCTGCGCATGCGCAATACGAGTATTTGTGTTGGGTTATCTATGGTAGGGCTAACCCATACAGTGGTGGGGCTCAAGTCAGTATTTGCAATGTAATTACATACACGCTCCCCTTGACAGTGAAACGCCACGCGTGAGGTTTAGATTATTTCCCTGTCTCAATCCAAATGGAACTGTATGAAATAAAAAGGGTGACCTGGAGCCAATCCTGCAATTTCTCTACAGGTGAAAGAGTTGACATGCTGAAAACCCAACCCCCCCAGGAGATTTTTTGAAATACTAACATAAAATACACATTCTGGTACTCTCTTGAGAAGAAAAATAAATAAATCTATTACTACACGGCATATTTAAAAAAATGAATGCCATTTTAGTTTTTTGTTACTTTGTTCTGAAAGCTGAACCTGCTGCTCCTCACAGAGAGAAGAGGGAAGAGGCTGTGAATTACTTTACATTGTGGATAAGGGTGGATAGCCCCAATTGTTCTGTGTGTCAAGATGAAAGACAGCCCACACACCTACCAATCATCAAACCGTGGGGTCTTATTTCATTACGTGTTGATTTCTATCAACACGTAATGTTGTATCGATGTAGATGTAGTACTACAGTAAAAGTATTCTCCGTCAGGACTTCCTGCAACAACACCACGTCGTTATCTTGATTCTGATTGGCCAGAATACATTATCAAAGATGTTCTATTGAGAAGACGATCACTACGTGACAAAAGTTTTCAAACACGTTTCTAGTCTTCGGTATTTTTGTTTTTGGCGTGAGAATAGTTTGGGGGGAGCGTGAGATTGAGAGTGAAAGCGTGTGTCACACGCCAGATGCGTGAGAGTTGGCAACCCTGCTTTAACATCATTTTTCATGGTGGGGCTAAGCTATTTCACGACGCTGAAGTTGGCTTCCGATTCAGAGCATCCGATTCGGCAGTTAAGGGGAAAGTTAAGGGACATTTACAGCGCTGAGCGAACAATCCTCCGTGTTTGAACCTCTTAAATCGCTGCATAGCCGATTTATTTGGACTGGATTATCCCAGAGTCTAAAGATTCTTTATAACCCAGTTTGAGATTTGTGAAACCTTTATTCTAATTGTGAAAATACAAACAAGGGAGATTTCAGTGCTTTCGCATCCTGACCACATTAGACCAGGTCCTGATCTAAAACTACTATACCTACCTAGACTCATCAAATCTGGACTGGATTATCCCAGAGGGTCTAAAGATTCTTTTTAACACAGTTTCAGATTTGTGAAACCTTTATTCTATTTGTGAAAATACAAACAAGGGAGATTTCAGTGCTTTTTTCGCATCCTGACCACATTAGACCAGGTCCTGATCTAAAACCACTATACCTAGACTCATCAAATCTGGACTGGATTATCCCAGAGTCTAAAGATTCTTTATAACAGTTTCAGATTTGTGAAACCTTTATTCTATTTGTGAAAATACAAGAAGGCATAAAGGCTTGCCCAGCTGGGAGGTTCACTCTCTGATTCTGATCCTGGCCTGCTGCAGCAACCTCAGCCTTCCACCTGTGTTTGTATTTTCATTTTTCACAAATAGAATAAAGGTTTCACAAATCTGAAACTGTGTTATAAATAATCTTTAGACTCTGTGGGATAATCCAGTCCAGATTTGATGAGTCTAGGTCTAGTGGTTTCAGATCAGGACCTGGTCTAATGTGGTCTACATGTAAAGAAAAGCACTGAAATCTCCCTTGTTTGTATTTTCACAAATAGAATAAAGGTTTCACAAATCTCAAACTGGGTTATAAAGAATCTTTAGAGTCTCTGGGATAATCCAGTCCAGATTTGATGAGTCTAGGTCTAGTGGTTTTAGATCAGGACCTGGTCTAATGTGGTCTAGATTTTAAAAAAAAAGCATCAAAATCTCCCTTTTTGTATTTTCACAAATAGAATTAAGGTTTCACAAATCTGAAACTGTGTTATAAATAATCTTTAGACTCTGTGGGATAATCCAGTCCAGATTTGATGAGTCTAGGTCTAGTGGTTTCAGATCAGGACCTGGTCTAATGTGGTCTACATGTAAAAAAAGCACTGAAATCTCCCTTGTTTGTATTTTCACAAATAGAATAAAGGTTTCACAAATCTCAAACTGGGTTATAAAGAATCTTTAGAGTCTCTGGGATAATCCAGTCCAAATAAATCGGCTATGCAGCGATTTAAGAGGTTCAAACACGGAGGATTGTTCGCTCAGCGCTGTAAATTAAATGTTCCTTAACTTTCCCCTTAACTGCCGAATCGGATGCTCTGAATCGGAAGCGAACTTCAGCGACGTAGCCATTTCTTGGTATGGCTGTAGCCTACCCCAGCCATACCCTGGCGCCACCACTGCTCCTGTCGCTCCCAGGAAAGAAACTTAAAATAACGAGACTAATGGAGTCTCTGAAAAGGTTCAAATGGGTACTTTAATTAAGTAACGTGTTAATAGAACAACAAGCAGAAGGTAATGAAGAGACAAAAGCCGGCGTGGCTGCAGCGAAGAAAAGGGAACAAGCTGTGCTCAGCCGCCTCCTTATATCCTCTCCCGTGCTGTGATGAAAGGGGGCCGCCCGCCTTATTCTTCAATGTCCGACATCGCGTTAAACAGAGGATTTCGACATTTTACATTCATTGCTTACACGCATTTTCTCCTCCTTATCTCTTTCGTAACTTTTTATTTAATGCATTATAACGGCTTTAATAGTTACTTTAATAATACTGGAAGTACTTTACGGCAGTTATCATTTACGGTAGCCCCGGATGTCGTCATATGCTACCCACGTCTGTAACATGTCTGTAAACAAAATATATTAAAAGAAACTGTACCTTCATTTAATATTCAGCAATAATAATATCTCGACGTCTATAGATGTAGTGTTAAAATCAGTAGGTTTTGGTGTGCAACACTCCATGTTATTTCTAGAAAACGTAATATTAGCCACATGCTAAATGCGAACCGGATATGAAGGATTTTCAGAATAAAAGCTTAGCATTAAGATTGTGCGAGAACTTCCGTTTTTTTCAGAATAAAACAGCTTTTAAGCTGACGGTAGGTTTAAATTAAATTATGCCATAAAACATTGATTTTAATTTCGAACACTACCGATTGCATTTACTCTTTAAAAAATCTCAAAGTGGTGTTGATATGTGGATATTATTGCATTGGAAATGTTATTCTTCGATGTAATAGAAATGTCCATGGATCTGGCCCTTCCTACATCCAGGACATGGTTAAACCGTACACCCCAGCGCGTGCACTACGCTCTGCATCAGCCAAACGACTCGCTGCGCCCTCGCTGCGAGGGGGACCCAAGTTCCCATCGGCAAAAACACGTGGGTTTGCTGTCCTGGCTCCAAGATGGTGGAATGAGCTCCCCATTGACATCAGGACGGCAGATAGCTTGCACATCTTCCGGCGCAAACTGAAAACTCATCTCTTTCGACTCCACTTCGAGCGTTAGAACTATTAACGAAGCACTTTTATACTAATAAATGACTGGCTTACCTAAAGCCAGTTGAGTAGCACTTGAAATGTTTGGCTCTATGAAACCTGATGTACTTATATGATTCTGTTTTCTTCAAGGTTGTGTCTTCCTGGTCGAATGTACTTATTGTAAGTCGCTTTGGACAAAAGCGTCAGCTAAATGCAATGTAATGTAATGTAATGTAATGTCCATTTAGCTGTGTTTTGCTTATTCAAGTCTGTTTAACATAAGAGTGGGAAAGTACTGAGTCCTTCTTACAGTGTTATCAGATAGGGAGTTGTTTTTGCACTGCACTGGAAGTCTCAAGGACGCAGGTGTTTCAACTGACCAGAAACAAAACAGGCAATCTTCATTTAGACTTTGCAGACTCTGGCCGTTAACATATGACTGTAATGTTTGAATCCTTTTCTGCACAGAAAAGCTTATTAAATAAGATAATCTCTTGACTTGAATCTTTATTTCTATGAGATAGTTCCACCACAATTATCGTGCTGAACACCGAACACAGCACTGCTTGGCTGTCAACCTTTTCCCCATTTCTAAATGCTTGGAGTCAAGGGTGTAACTTTGGTTTGAGAAGTGGGGGGGACACAAAACAGGGGGTCCTCCGCAATGAAACATTGTTCTCGATTTAATTCCATTTCCTGCCTTTCTACAAATATATTAGGGACTATGGTGTTAACAAATCCAAGAAAAATGTGTAGTGTATATATAATGAGTGTGCAAACTTGTCTAGTATCCTATTCATGTGAGCCTGTTTTATTTGTGATGACCTCACATCCTCTAGGGGGGTCCGGGGGCATGCACCCCCGGGAAGATTGTTTTCTTTAAATTGAAGTTAAAGGCATCAATCTGGTGCACAAATTAAGAGATGTATGGATACAGCTCTCAACACTCATATGAAACAGAACTGTATATATTTCAATACTCCAAACCATTAGAATATGCTCCCAACCAATAACAAATAATTGATATACTCCTCTCTCCTATCTTTATCTTAGTCTGCATTCTTTCTTTTTATTAATGCATATTTTACTAATCACTCCCCTTTTAAACTGTGTTTTTTATTTTTTACTGACATTGGAATTATTTTTTACTGGGTATTGGAATTATTTCTTAACTTATTTTGAACAACTATATTAAATAGATGGAAATATTTGTTTACATACAGTAGATGACCAAACCGTTTGAGACCCACTGAGATAACTTAGACTTTTTGAAAAGTGGGGGGGACATGTCCCCTGTCCCCAGTGGAAATTACGCCCATGCTTGGAGTCCTGAAACCATTCCTACTTGAATCACCATCAAGTTTTCAGAGGAATTCCATATGTCAAGCTTTGGACATTGACATTCCCCCAAACTGTTTTCTTTCTGCACTTTCCTTCTTACAAACTTCAATCTGGCTCCAACCAATGAGCTGGACGGCAGCTCTACATTTTCTTAACCCTTATGCCCTCCTCTGGCATTTTTGTACATTTTTTTCTTTTGATTCGGTGATCACTTCAGCTGTGTCACACTGTTGTTAGTTCTTATAAGTCAGCAGGAGGAAGAGTGCTCTATAATGGCTTTGATTTTATGATTAATTAGATGAAATTAGGACATTGTATTTAAATTGATTGGAAGGGGACATGAGGAGAACTGTTGAATGATTAAAAGTAAAATTGTATTGTTATTTGAAGTTTAAAGTCTTCAGTAATCACACTGAATAAATTAAACTGTGACTTTAATTGAAGTGGATCTATCATGCTATATTTGAATAATATATTGTAGGGGCCATACCTATACAAAACATGTCTGTGAAGTTTTTTTTTCAAAATACCAAACAGATCACCCATTGTAGCCATGCCTCATACTGCTCAAACCCCTATTTTGAAGCCCTGTTAGAGAAACGCGGATCTTGGGTCCTTAGCTTGAAAAAAAAGAAAGAAGAGGAGGCGGAGCTAATGCCTGATCAGAATTCTACCGGAGATAAAGTTAAATTCTGCTGTGATAAAACGCCATCCTGTTCTAAACCACATCAAAGATTATTTCTGAAACAGTATGGAGCTCAAATGCTTTTTCCCCTCCTCCAACACACACGAAAGCGCACATGACCAATGAGGGCACGAGATAAGTTTGTGCACAGATGGAAGGCTGACAGGCAAGTAGGCCATCCAGTTATTTTAGCCGGGCCGGCTCAGATGATTGGTCGTGCTTTTTACAGTACTACGGCTTTCACTGATGACATTTTTTTATGGATTTATTGTCAAAGCATTTAATATATTCATTGCTATCGGGATGTTAAGAGCATTCCATGGAATACAACAAAAAGTGTTTCTGAAATAAATTCAAACTGCTGCGATTCAGGAATACATTGTGCAGCAGCAGGATCACGGTTTGAATCTACTGCCACAAAGTGAGTCCGGTACTCCGGACATCTTTTGCTGGAGCTCTATTAAATAATTTGAAGCTCGACACTTGGTATTCCTCCAATGTTATTCATCTTAATGCTTTCTTTTGCTGTGCTTGTAACACACTCCACAATGGATCCACTTCTCAACTAAATGTACATCACCCAGTTTGTCCATGATCCAACCTGCCATATCGTGCTTGTTATGGCAAAAAGTATGTTTTTTCTTTGTTGTCTTTATTATCACTATTACTTGACAAATGTTCTCTTTCCTTCTTTTTCCTTCCTGGTTTAGACCCCTGCTCCTTTCCACACTGCAGGAATGTATAGCAATGCTGGCCAGTCCATAGTTGAGGTCAGGGGAGAGAAGACTCTAAAGATGGGTGGCTTAGGTGAAGTGGCTTCTTTAAACGCCCCTCAAGTTTAAAGGGAATGGCACAGTCCAATGAACCAGGCACATCTACAAGGGCAGGTGATCTGCAAGACTGACAAAACTTGGGTTAACACAACACACAATTAACAATCACTAAATTCAAACAGATTGCTTGCACTCAATCTAGTAAATGAAAGTTCGTTAAAAATGTGTCTGTGTATGATGTTAAACAAATAAACAGCATTACCCTTAGGATGTGTGGTTGGTTGTGAGGCTTGTAGTTACAGGGTTGTATCACATCTAACTAAACTGCCCGTCCCAAAAAAAAGTTGCACACTGATGTTTTGTTGGACTGCCTTTAGCTTTGAGACCGGCACGCAGTCACCGTGGCATCGTTTCGATAAGCTTCTGAAATGTCACAACATTTATTTCCGTCAAGAGTTGCATGAATTCTCCGCCAAGATCTTGTATTGATGATGGGAAAGTCGCACAGAGTCTTCTCCAGCACATCCCAAAAATTCTCAATGGGGCTGAGGGCTGGACTCTGTGGGGGCCAGTCCATGTGTGTGAAGCAAATCTCATGCTTACTTAAGCACTCATTCACAATGTGAGCCAGATGAATCCTGGCATTGCCATTTGGAATATGTCCGTGCCATCAGGGAAGAGAAACTCCATTGATGGAAAGACCTGGTCATTCAGTATATTCAGGTGGTCAGCTGACCTCATTCTTTGGGAACATAACGTTGCTGAACCTAGACCAACTGCAGCACCCCCAGATCATAGCACTGCCCCCTCAGGCTTGTATAGGCACTAGGCATGATGGGTGCATCACTTCATCCACCTCTCTTCTTACACTTATGTGCCCATCATGCTGGAACAGGGTACATCTAGATTAATTGATTTGGTTTTAATAATGCGTTGGACAGTTCTTAACCCGATGTTAGTAGTTTGGGGAATCTCCTTAGTTGTTTCTTTGTTGATGTAGGCCAATAATTTGACCCTTCTGAAACATCCTTTCCACGACCACAGGATATGTCTTCCGACATGGTTGTTTAAGAAATGAGAAGCTGGGGTTAAATAACTTGTTGCCAGCTGAAACACATTAATCACTGCAGTAATTATCCAATGGAAGGCTCTTACAGATTTGCTTAATTATATCCAATTGGTGAAATGTTTTTTGGAAGGGCAGTGTAAATAAATAATACAGACCTACATAATTCTTGAAATGTTGCGAGGCTGACCAGAGGCCTGTACTACGAAGCAGGATTTTCGCTTAGCGAGCTAACTTCAGGGAAAACTCTGGGTTTCCGGTCCTACGACACTGGTTCACTTCTTAGCAGGCTAGATCTCCACAGTAACTTATGCTGAAAGGCTAGCCTGGTCCGGAGCAGGTTAGGTTCCAGGATAAGAGATCAACTCAGTGAAAGCACCGCCTGCCTGAGTTTAAAGCTATCAAGTCATATTACAGGATAAAGGAAATACAGTTTAAACTGCTGTTGCAGGAAAGACGGTTGGCAAAAATCACCGACTGTGAACGTGAAAATTAATAGAATATCACCTCCCATCTTCAGAGCAATCTGACTATTATAACATTAGTGTTAAGAAAGCTTACTTAATGTGGACCTATCATGCTATATTTGAATAATATATTGTAGGGCCATACCTATATAAAACATGTCTGTGAAGTTTAAAAAAAAAAATACCAAACAGATCATGCATTTTAGCCATGCCTCATTTCGCTCTATTTGCTCTTTTTTAGCCCTGTTTTTGCAAGGGCTGATTTTGTGAGAAGTCTTCTTTGCTGCTTTTGGCAGACTACAGAGCCACCTACAGGCCTGGCATATGTACTACAGCGTCTCCAGCGCTTTCGAACGGCAATGGCCGTGGCTGTCTCCTCCTGATAGGTGGAGAGTTGCCCATATAGGCGGAGCTCCTCGTTTCTGACGTCAGATAATTTTCAAATCTGTATCATCAGTCTGTATCAGATCCGTTGCAGCCCCGTTTTTAGAGATTTGGGTATGGAGGAAAAGAGAGAGGGTTGTGTTTTCTGACACTTGGTGAGTTCCCTGACACACCGGGGACATATATTCATATATAAAAGACGTACAAACGTGCATTTTGCACGATAGGTCCCCTTTAAATATCTGCCACAAGCTAACATAAGTAACCGGATCAAAGTAACATTACGTACAGTCCGCGGCACTGTGAGACATCGATGTGTCCCATTATCATTCATATCACATCACATCATAATATATAATATATTTCCTTATCTGAGTCAGCTTCTTGAGCCGTATCTGGCCGTGCAACACTTACAGTGTCACATACTGTATGCAGAAGTATTACTTTAAGCAACACATTAAGTTGACGAAACACTCGAGACAAATGTAATTAAAGTCAGATCGTGTCTTAGACGGGGCAGTGATATCATAAACCTGTTAATGTACGCATTCAAACACTTTTCTTTTACCAGCTGTATTCACCTTGCAGGTGCAGCTAGCTTTTATCCTGTAAAAGTGTTTAAGTCATGGATGTTAAAGTTTAACTTCTTCATATGTCTAATATTATAGTTGACTTTTCATTCAGGAAGTATGACGCGCTGCGCATATTTGTGATTGGTCGAATGCTCCAAATACCACCCCTTTCATGTGAACGCGAACCCTAACCCTAACCTAAGTAGATAGGGCAAAGCTGGCTTGAGTTAATGAGTTGATAACCAGCGTCGTAGGACAGTTTAGCGAGAGCGCGTTTGCTTTGGATTAGGTAAACCGGCTAACTCAAACATATCCAGGTTATGTTGAACCAGCTTCGTAGTACAGGCCTCTGATAACGCTGGCGCTGAATTATAGCCGTTTGCCGTTTATGTGTCCTATTTCTCTAATAAATGCAACAGGCCAAACAAATATAAGAGATTCAAAATGCTTTGAAGTACATTTGTATTATTTATACCTTATTTCTTTCACCTCGCCACATTCGTTGTTTTGAATCCAGGCACATGCACACACAAATCAAAAAACAAAACATACTCAAAAGCAAACATGCCCACAGAGTAATTCAGTTCTAGCTAAGGGCTTACTTTGTTTTGATCCCGTCAGTTTTATTTGAATGTGAGTGTGACAAATCCCTATGCTCAGGTCCTGTCTCACACTGGGACACACAGAAAGAGACCGGACGTTTTTACCAAGGACAATTTATCCAATGAACATAAAGGTGATGGGATTAAACATGTTCAGTCAAACCTGTTTAGGGGTTTGAATCTAATGGAGCTGCTTGTCAACTAGGAATGCTTACAAGCGGGTTAACCTGAGGCCCAGCACAATGGGACACTTGCTTAATAAGGAAACATGAAAAGCTGCTTTACTTTGGTGTAAAGGGGATTTACTTTGAGATTCCAAAACACAAGCAGCAGGAGCTCGCTGCCTTTGTTCCTGTTGAACCCTGGGCATTCTTTGAGCAGGATCAATATTTGATTCTTGCGCCTGTCAGCAAATACAATTAATTTGTCAGCTGTCTTGGCGCTGTGTCAGGAAATGTTTGACTGTGACCCCTAGGTTCAGTGGGAGTGTGGTATGAAGGAGGGTATATAAATGTCCAGGCAACAAAAAGGGGCCACAGTCCGCCTGCCTGAGAGACTGTCACACACACGCACACACACGCACACACACACACACACACACACACACCAGCAGAGACAAGGTAAGACAGAAGACTCACTCTGAAAATATTCACCATGGAGTGTTACAATGTACTAAGTCGTTGTTTTGATGTGTGTTTTTGGGAAACAAGGTATTTTTCAAAACCTGTTTTTTAAATGACAAATGGTTAACTAATGCTTAATTTTTTTAAGAATAAATATCCCAAATGTGACACTTGAGCCCGTGGTCACCCAGAGAAAAATGTCAATGATTGATTTTTTGTTGTTGACTTAATATCCCTACATTTCTTCATAACTTAAAGATATTTAGTTACAAGGACAGATACATCAATACTACTGGCTGGCCGAGAACTCAATGCTCCATAGTTTCTCTTTTTTATCTGGACTTATAACTTCTCACTGTACATTTTATATGTAACTTTAATTTAATATGTCATTCTTGCACACTAAATGTAAATAATATCCCAATTTGATATGGTGTTAGCTGTTATTTAGCCCGTCAATAGTGTTTTATTCATCAGATAGTTTACATATTTCAATAGTCAACTTTTACATTTTCACTCTTTTAGTTCTGCTTTATCTTCTAATTTGAGATGTTTATATTGTATAATTGTTTATTTTCTATTCTTTTTTATTTCTAATTATGTGCGATACTTGTTTTACATGCTGATGCAATTTGAAATCATTACCTTCTTCCTCTGCTGTGATAGGCCTTTTTTATTTATGAATTATTTTTGGTTACCTGTTATTTAAAGTGTAGTGCCTGTGCCCTGCTGCTGCACAGTGCAATGTTCGTATTTCTATTTTCTATTAAAAGTTTACTAACATGTCCAAATTGTACATCTTGACACAAAATCACTGTTCTTGTTTATTACATTTCTTTGTGCACGCTTTTTTTCAGAACATGTATTAGTTATACTTTTAAAAGATGGTGGGGACAACATTGTCAGTATTCTGTTGGTGCAGTTATATTCAAACAAAGTCAAGATATTTTATACAGTCCTCTGCAGTATCAATAATGTCTTTTCTGATTGTCCAACAGATGAATCTCCCCGCTGTTCTCTCCTTACTGCTGGTCGTCTCCACTGTCCAGGCCTTCCAGTATACGGAGCTCACTCAGTTCATTGACAGCCATCAGGAAGAATATGTGGAGGTACAGTATCATTCTCCTTCTTTGAGTAATACCTAAAGACTCAATTCTGATTAGGGTTAGGGTTAGGGCTGTAGTTTTGCTATGTCTATAGCATCCGTCATGAGAGGGTCACTCTTGCTGAGCTTTTTCCTGATGGAGATTTTGTTTTATGGTTGGGGTAAAGCCAAGCCACTTCAGGCAAATATGTGATCTGTGGTATTGGGCTATATCAAAAACAGCCTAAACTATGAGTTCATTATAGCTCTAACTGTAGATTTTTGAATTGAACTCAAGGAATCTAGGTAAATGCAGGTTTAAAAAGAATAACGTGGTTATCATTTTTTTAAAGATAATTATTCATGTTTTTGGTCAGACATTTATCTTAAAATAACACTTAATTGATAACAATTACAAGACGGCATATGATTCAATGCTGTCATCAGTCATTTTGGTAAACTTCTCAAATAAAAAACAACTACCTTAACAGCATAACGAACATCAGGTACCTATATATACTAATTTAATCCAGCTCCTGTAGTTACAATAACTATTCTCTAAGTAAGACCTTTTTCAGTGTTTTCCTTACTAAGTCAAAAGAAATAAAACGAAATAGGAACAGAATCTGATCATCTTTGCTCATGTTCTGAATGTGTGTGTCTGTATGTTTGTGTTTTAGACTCTGCGGGACTGGGTTGCAATTGAAAGCGACTCCAGCAATGTGATGAGGAGGAAAGACCTGCATCGCATGATGGACGTGGTGGCTCAGAAGCTGAGGCTGATGGGAGGGACAGTGGAACTGGTTGATATCGGGGAACAAGAGGTCAGTGACAGGCCTTCTCTCTTGGCCCCTAGAAGCTTATTTTAATAAATGCTGTGATACTGAGACATAAGAGCATAGCATATAATAATCACCCTAATTGGCTAAAAGATATTCAGTATTTCATACAGAGTTGAGTCAGAGGCAAATGATCTGCTGGGTCCGAAAGGCAGTGGACTAAATCCACCTCCTAATTACTGACTGAGACACATGACAGGAAAAAACATCCCATACTTGGAATACTTTTTGAATATTCCTTTTTATATTTGTGAAGACCACAAAACTTTTCATTCATGAGGGCTAAACGGTCCCCAGTAAAGAGAAAAAAGAGAGCAAGAACAATAAAACGTATTTTCTCATTCATGACCTGCTCGCTGCACATTATCCCTTGATTATACATGACACACTCTGCAGATCATTGAAATGTCTTTGATATTCAACCCTCCTATTGTCTTCGTTCCCCCCTTACTTTGGTGTTCGGGGTCAAATTTGACCGGTCCTGTTTTAACTGCTATTACATTAACACAAAAACCATTAATCATCACCGAATTTCATTTAACACCCTTTCAAACTGTAAAGATTGTATCAGACTACTGGTATACATGAAACACTGCAGTAAATATACAAAGAACAGACACTGAACATGTATTGCGTGTGCCAGGTGTGATCCATGTGGGGGGATGGGCACATAAGAGCGGGAAATGTGTCAAATTGTTCTGTGTGTGTGTGTTTGTGTGTGCCAGGTGTGATTCACATGGGGGGATGGGCACATAAGGGGGGGGGGGGGAACACATCTAGAGTATGTGTGTGTGTGTGTGTGTGTGTGTTTTATCTGATCCGGATGGTTACTAATTCCTTTTCTTTATGGCGGTCATTTTTGACCGGGAACACCATGGTGTTACAAAGTTGACTAAATCATCCAAAATTCAATGAAAGTGGTGATCAGCAATTTCATATGTTCAAATGTCTACTGTGAAGGATATCATAAAGCCTTAATGCAATCGAATGTAAAACAAAAAAGTTATGATTGATGAAAGTAGGAAATCGGTCGGATTTGACCCGAAGACAACAGGAGGGTTAATAAATGTATAAACAGGTTGACATTGTGCATTGTGTGTATATCTGGTCAGGTGGTAGACGTTACTGTTGCAACGTGTAGAAGCAAAGTTCCTGAGAAGAGAGAACAAGATGAGGGACTATCAGTAACTCTCCCTCCTGTGTGCAGCTTCCTGATGGACAGACGCTGCTGCTGCCTAAAGTGGTGACTGCCCAGTTTGGCACTGACGTAAACAAACACACAGTGTGTGTGTATGGTCATGTGGACGTCCAGCCAGCCAAGCTAGAGGACGGCTGGGCAACGGATCCCTACAACTTGACTGACATCAACGGTAACAGCCTTTAAGCCGTTTTGTCCCCAATGAATGCAGTGATAGCAAACATCATTTTGAATCCAATAGGTCTTCAACGTTTACAAAGTTACGAAACACTTCAGCTTAGGCTAGAATAAAACAATGCTCAAAACATCTCAAATATTCATCCTGATGCAATGGTGCATTGCATTTGAATATTTGTATTCAGTGTAGACACAGCCTATAATATAGATAAATTAATGTGCCAAACTTAACACCAGTTAAGGGGAAATTAAAGTAAAGTAGATCTTAACTTTCTTTTCAGTTTTTATTTCATATCACAATCATAATAACTAAACCTGATAGCTCAGTGAGGATCAGAAAAAAGGTTTGACTGACGTAGTTATTTAGAGACGAATAAGGACTTTTTGTACCGGTGTTAAAAATGTATAAACTGGAAAGCGTCACAATGTCCAGAATAATCCAAATGACTGATCGAATATATTAATCGATGTATATAATATAGTGACTCTTTTCCCTTTCAGGTCATCTTTATGGAAGAGGAGCATCAGACAACAAGGCCCCAGTGTTAGCCTGGATCCATGCAGTGGGGGCTTATCAGGCCCTCAATATGGTGAGACAGTCTGCAAACACTGTTATATATATTTGAATGCTTCAGATAAAAGAATCCAATGTGGGCGCTATAGAGGCAATGTGACCTTAAATGACAAATAATTAAAAGATATCTCTTTCTTGAAATCCTTCTGTGAGCAGACTCTTTGACTCGAGTAAAACACCGTCCTCCTTTCTGTCCACCAGGAGCTGCCAGTGAATGTGAAGTTTGTCATAGAGGGTATGGAGGAGACGGGGTCTAACGGCCTGGACGCCATGATCCTGGCTCAGAGAGACACCTTCTTCTCTGACGTGGATTACATCATCATCTCAGACTGCGGCTGGCTCAGCCGGCGGCCCGCCCTCACCTACGGCACCAGAGGGAACTGCTACTTCTTTGCTGAGGTTTTTTATGCATACACTCAAAACACAAAGACAAACTGAAACATCAAATTCTTAAACGACAATTTATTGTTTTAAAAAAACCTTGATTCTAATTCTCCAGTCATACACTGAGCTCTTTCATGTGTGCAGGTTGAAGGACCTAAACAGGACTTACATTCGGGTGTTTATGGAGGCACTGTAATTGAACCAATGACTGACCTCATTGGCATTCTTGGTAAGTGTTACACATTCATCTATTCATTCACTTATTCATGAAATCGCTCACAGGAAGATAAGACACTTACCTGCATCAGTAGGGCCTTAGCAATATGCCAGTTACCCAAACTGTATAGAAGAGGTGTATGAATAATAGCTATCGCTTTTCAGTTAACCTGTATATATCCAATGCTAATTGTAGCATCCTGATTCCTGCGCTAATATAATGTTAATAGCTATTTGCAATTCAGAGGCTAGTTGATTTTAACTGTAATTTTAAATCAATAAAATCTGGCACAATGGCACCAATAAGAACCCCTGGAGGTTTGCACTCTATTATTCAGGCTTCTTTACTTACTCCTTCCTCTTTTGAGAGCCATTCCCAACTTGTGTTATGTTAAAACCTAAGGCTTTGCAACAAGGGTTTATCAGAACATCTGTACAGCAAAGTGATTCGTATCATTAAAAGTCCTAATGATGTTGTACAGCACTCACGGAATGCCTCATGTCCGATTAAATTCCCTCTTCAGAGTTTTATAAAACACAATATTCAACACAAGTATTATCAGCACTTAGCCCCTTATTCACTATGTAACATTACATTATTAGAAGATCAAATACATTTTTCAGAAATATGTTCAATTGTTTAGTAGTGTGTAGTTTAGGAGATGTTATAGTAAATCCATCCCAGCTCCCTTCTCTAAGCTCCATACAGTGTGAGATTATTTAAAACCACAACAAATGTATTTTGCAATTCCTGGTTTCAGACACACTGATCAGTCCCAGTGGAAAGATCCTGATTCCTGGGATCAGGGAGGCTGTGGCTCCCCTTTCTGATGAGGAATGGAAAATGTATCAGGACATCCAGTTTGACGTTGAGGACTACAAGAACAAGATCGGTGTCAGCCAGCTCATGTACAGCAATAAGGTAAGAGCTCAATCTTGAACATTGTTAAATTATACTACTTTAAAAGGCCTAATTTGACATTTAGAGCATATCTATAAATGTGTCTGGGTCTGATTGGCTCCACAGCTCATAACACGGACATAGCTGGGCCAGCGGCTAGCAGCTAACAATGTAAACCTGAAAACAGCAGGATTACTTTCAAAATGTATTCTGTTACAAATACACCTTGTGTTTTACTATTACTTACAATTACTATTCCTATTCTTTATGTAACTAATGAAATACAGTTTTTTTCTGTATCCTGATAATATTACATGTAATCCGTTAATCCCCAAGCCTGCATAGCTATAATTATGCACTGTTACAGGATGTGTATTTTGTAAATTGTGTTATTTTCTTTTTTTGTATCTTTAATATTTTTGTATGCATATTAGTTAATATTAAGCTGTCTTTGGCTCTTGTCTGCTGTAACAAATTTCCCCTCTATGGGTCAAATCAAGGTGTTCTGATTCTGAATGTCATTATAAAATCCTAAAAGCAAGCTGGACACAACAAGAAAATGGATTATCATGGTATGTCTCCTGCAGGTTGACCTGCTGGCACACAGGTGGCGCTACCCCACTGTCACCATCCACGGCATAGAGGGGGCCTTCTCGGACCCCGGCACAAAGACTGTCATCCCGGCTAAAGTTACTGCTAAGTTCTCCATCAGACAAGTCCCAGACATGGACCCTGCTATGGTGAAAACACAGGTACATGCTCTGATGTCTAATGATGTATTTTTTGAGAGAAAACGTATACTTTCCTTTCATAAAATATCTCTGCTGTTATCTTGTTGATTGGATACTTTAGGTAACAGACTACCTTCACTCAGTGTTTGCCAAGAGGAAGAGTCCCAATAAGCTGAAGGTCACCATGGTGATCGGGGCCAAGCCCTGGCTGGCTGACACTCAGCATCCTCTCTATGAGGCGGGGAAGATTGCTATCAAGAGAGGTACAGAACAACCCCCCACGACCACCTGACATTCACACCTCACACCGCACCAGAATCCTCTAAATGGGATTCTTTACAAACCCAAGATATATATTCTATGAACTCAAATCTTGACTTTTTCTTTGTTATTTGTAAGACTTTCCCCTTACAAATAAAACTAGATCATGTAATTCAGAAAGCATCTTAGCCCTGGAAGGAGTAGAGAGGACTTAAGGGTTAAAAGTTTCTTAAGCAGAGGAGAAAGAGAAAATGATATCCAAACACTGAATGTATCAAATTAGCTAATCAAACAAATAGGGTGTTATTGCTTTTGGCTTGTCTTTTATTCATTTTGGATTACCTTTATTGTTGATACCTGATAAATAACACTGATTTAAAATATACATCTTCTCCAGTTTTTGACATGGATGCTGACCTGATACGAGAAGGGGGGACCATCCCCATCGCCAGGACCTTCCAGGACGTTTTGGGGAAAAGCATCATCATGATGCCCATCGGAGGCTTCGATGATGGGATGCACTCCCAGAATGAGAAAATGAGCAGGTTTGACTCCATTGGTTTACCACAATTTATTTTATTTCCAATTCATTCACAGTAAGCTCTAAATCAGTCTATTGTAGGGTTTCTGTGTAACAACACCAGCTGCAGGGATTTATTTAGAAGGCAATCGGCAGGAGTATAACCCAGGGCTCACACAGTCTTATCATCTCTTACATAATCCTTAAACCTTATATTATATTCCAGGATATGTTCAACACATTCATAGGGATAACATGTCTAATGTCAATACAAATACAACAAAAGATCACAAAAGAGGGCTGAAATGCTTGTCAGGGTGAATGTTTCACCTCTAAAGTGTTATCAGGATGTTGCTGTAGATAGTGGTGGATGTTTGTAGAACCTGAGCTAAATGGAACTTGAATGTGGTTAAACATGTAATCGATTTCCTTTCCAACTGTCTGATTTACAACTGAAACAATTCAGGTGTTTAACCATTTCCATCCTTTCTTCTCTCAGGTACAACTACATTGAAGGAACCAAGTTATTCATTTCCTACTTGAATGAAGTATCCCAGATTCAGAAGACCAGTGTGTGATGCTTCATTGAATTAAAAGCCTCCTAATACATTCCAGCTAACCATGAATCCACCTCCCTGACACAAGCCTGGGTTTATGTGCCAACGTACCCTTTATATTTCTATCATACATTTGTCTGTGTATTGCCAAACTCTTATTTATCTCTATCTATCTATCTATCTATCTATCTATCTATCTATCTATCTATCTATCTATCTATCTATCTATCTATCTATCTATCTATCTATCTATCTATCAGACTGTACTGTAAATGTGTGTATGATGTAGTAAAAGCTGTACAATGCAACATCTGTGTATCTTTTTTTTATTATAGAGAAGAGTGTGAAAATGTCCCTTGATGAGTGTTACAATAATGAGATAAAGTCACCAACGTTGTTCCTTTCGTTATGAGACATCTATTAACCACTCGGCACATGAGCAATTGCAAAAGA
Organism: Gymnodraco acuticeps; assembly: GCF_902827175.1. Lineage (NCBI taxonomy): Eukaryota > Metazoa > Chordata > Actinopteri > Perciformes > Bathydraconidae > Gymnodraco > Gymnodraco acuticeps. Next base: position 1,193,641 of record NW_022989810.1, on the reverse strand, counting down.
CGAGAGATAGAAGAAGAAAGGTGCATATGTATGACCCTTCCTTCTGATGGGACAAAGTTCCCTCTTTCCAGTAGAAACAAGAACAGTCGTACCTTTTTAATAAACATGGTGTCATATTTAATATAATCAGTGCAAAAACTGAATTTCGATATGTACAGGATCTGTACTGAAGGACGTCCACAACCTTTGTCAGAGTTCTGTTCTGACAAATACATTGGCTTGAATTTGGCTATCAACATTTTGAATCGACCCATAGAAGATGTGCTTACTTGTTTTCCATTTGTTTCTAGAATCAAAAATATTGTCTTATATTCTCGATACTAAAAAAAATATACATTTCTGAAATGTACTCTAAATGATGGCACATAAATCTGTAGGGAAACAGCTTTGAACACAATTTGGATAGTCGGTATAGATCATTATAACACCATTCTCCCTGATATCTTCTGATCTTCAGACATCCCAGCAGGAAGTAGTAGGGAGGGTCCCTGGGGTTGTGAAGAAGCCGTGTGTGATGCTTCAGCGGCCTGATTCACAACACCAGCTGACCCTCCCCACCATAGATCACAGTTACTGCCTTCATCTGTGAGCAGCAGACACTGTGGAGCCTCAGATGCAGATGAGGTTCATCCACCTTTATTCAATCATTTATATAGAGACCATCCATCGTCTGGCCTTAAAATACTCACCTCCTCTGTATACTCCTCTGCTACCACTGTATGACTGACTGTAGTCCTCATGTGGTTCAAAGAGAGACACACACTGGACACAGAGGGTGCAGTACACAGAGTCTCCACTGGAGGGAGCTCTCTGCTTCACAGGCTGATCAATTGATGACAGGCGGCCTCACACCTGACTAAATCTGCGGGAAACAACACAAGCACAGAAAAATAAACATTTGTGTTGACTTTTAGTTTGATATCGGACAAAAAATTGCGTATCCTGGGTGAAAGTCCTTTGATTTAGTTTGAACCTTCCCAGTAGCGGTTCAATACAAATGTTACGGGGGGGCCAGTTATTTTATGAGAGGAGCACATTTAATGCGCAACAAAACACAGAGACTGTGTTACAATACAAAATGTGCTCGAGATTTATAACATTTTAATTCAGTTTAGTCACAGCCCACAAACAAATATGAATATGATTATTGGTGTTTGTTTTAGTAACATAATATTACTCAATGTTACAATTTTATTTTATTTTATTATTCAAATTAAACAAAACAAAATCCAGTTTTTTCCACAACACAGTCTTTACTGCATCTCTATCATTTTTTCTTTTGGACGGGGGCCACAGGGGGGTCCAAGCTCAGTTACAGGGGCACTGCCCCCTGTTGCCCCCCCTAGAACCGCCCATGAACCTTCCACCACAAAACGTAGACTTTTGCACTGTTAACATAAAGACATTGGCGTTGTCTAATAATGACACAGTGTGTCAACTTTGGAGTTATTTGAAAGCCCAATTATATTGTAATGAATATTTGATTCTTTGGAAGTGATAACAGTTAATATGAGTCATGTCAGTCCAGGCTCTCGCAATATTACTATTTTTTATCTTAGTGAATAAAGCTGTATTAATAGATTTGAAACACTGACATTTGATCACCTGATGAAGGAGATGTGGCAGCACACATCATCATTCATTATTAAATACCTGGCTCACTAAAGGCTCCACGATGTTCAGCAGTTAGGTCTACCTTTAATCAGCTGCTGCTTTCCAAATGGCCCCAAGAGCCAATTGATCATTTATTAATATTAAGGACCACAGTACCATGCAGGACTGGGTGAATCGAACCAGATCGGTCCCTGAAGACTGTTTTCACTTTTTGGCTTATGCTGTTTTTTTTATCTGAGGATTCGCCCAGTTTTTGAAATAGGGACTTCTGTTATTATGCCTGCACCAAATATGATTCCATTACAAACATTTGAGTTCACCCACCCTAAAAACATGAAGTATCAAAAAAATGAAATGTTCAGCAGGTAGTTTGGTGCAGAACAGTTAGTTAGTGTACGACTGTGTTCCACTATTGGCATTCATTATTCAGCAAACACTCCGACCGTTACATTAAAGTTTTTTCCTTCTATCTGACCATCCTCCATTGGTCAGGCCTTTACTAATTCCTCCACAAGCTGCAGTGAAACACTCAACAGAATATCCCAGCAGTACATTTCTCCTAAGCCATTTTGATCTGGTTCAGCATTTGAGCCAAAAGAAAATAATTGTACGGCCCATCAGAGGCTCTTGGCCCTGAAGGCTGGTGTCCTGCAGGCAGAGAATGTCACTGTGCATGATGGATCGAAACCTCTTATTATACATCCAGGATTGAAACACCTCTGCAAGGAAGAGCAACAAGATGTCCAGAATGTACGGTGACCCTGAAGATAAAAACTCAACGACAGCAGAGAAAACTCAAATCCTAAAAGCAAATCACAATCCCTTCAGCCGTTGTGTTTCTGTTTTGACAGTTGTGTTTTCAGTGTGTGTTCTGCATTGGCAGTCTGCATTTTGTCGGCCATCCCCTCTCAGTGCACAGCCCCCCCCCTCCCCTTGGTGCGGCTGTTCATCCTTGGCTGCTTTCAGACAGCTGTTTTCACACTGCACTTCACAGAGAGGCTGGGGAGGAAAGTGTCCGCCTGCTGCCGGGAAATAAAGCAAGCTTTGTTTATCCTAATGGTGTCGTGACCATTGTGTTTGAGTCACTCATTTAGACGCTGCCTGACACTGATTCATTTGAAATGAGGAGGACGAGGCAAATAAGAATATGAAGGTGGCTATGCCCCTACACACGGCGGCGTGTGTTGACTCTTATGGGGTGACGTCACATTTCGCCGAACTGCATTGTGGGAGCAAAGCGTAGCTTCTCTCGCGGTGCTCGCTGCAAAAGTAGAGCAATGTTCTACTTTTGACGCTTCGACGGAGGCTCAGCCAATCAAATCCCGTTTATGCAAATCTGCCAGCGCTAGCCAATCAAATCGCGTGTATGCTGGGAGAGCCAGAAGAAAAAAAAATGGAGGAGAAAATAATCGTAGCGGTAGGGAATCACCCGGTGCTTTATGATCAGTCCCTGTTCACCTACCGGGATACAAACCGGAGGAGCCAGGCAGAGACAGAGACAGTGGGTGAAACTGGTAGGTTTTCGCCTGTTTGGAGAGTGTATATCCAGTGTACTTCGTTTGAACGGACAGCTAGCAGGCAATATAGACAGTATTTAGCCAGCATGGAATGTTGCGTAAAATAGCACCATACATTAATGTCATAAATGTTCATCATATAAAGTGTGACATGTAAAACCTTTTATGCAATTGACAGGAGAGATTCATGTGATTGGTTGTTGGTCGCGTTGTTCGCGTAAACTCCCCAAGCTCACTGCCCACTGCCAAGCGGCAACGCACGCCGCCGTGTGTAGGGGCCGTAACACTTCTGGGAAATTAGGAAACAGGATTGCTGCATTCAGTCAGGTTGTTTATTAAGTCCTTTGTGATTATTTAAATACTAAATGTATTTTCTGAGTATATTATCAGTCTTTTAATTGTTTGAAGTTTACCACCATTCTTCAGTAACTTTCATTGCTTAAGCAGAAGTTTTCCTATTTTGAGGTTTCTTTGTTGTCCAATTCTGACTGAGGTTTCCAATCACATACAGCTACTACTATTACTCTGTAACTCCAATAGAACCTTGTCTGCCTGATTGACAGCGAGGCATCGGGGTGCAGTCTGTGAGCAGACACAGCGAGGCTGAGCCAGATTGAGGCAAGAATTTCCATCCCAAAATAAACGGTAGCCTTATCACTGGAGGAGCAGCTGGCTGCTGGACAGGTGACGGAGCTGATGCTGACAGCATTGCTCGGTTCTGCTGATAGACCTTTGAAAGCAGCGGTCAGCGTAAAGTCAAGAACTGTATGGGGGAGGGGGGGGACTCAGCTTATTTGGAGTTGGGGTGACATACATTTTCCCGGATGAAGTTCTGGCACCAAAATATTGCAAATAAATGTATTTTTGTGTGCAGAACTGCATTTGAGACTGTCAAGCTGCATTCACATGGTACGTGGTAAAACGGCTCGGCTACACTGACACTTTTTTAATTTCCATAAGAAATAACACGCATGGTTCCATACTAGGCAAGAAAAATGAATGATCACTACTTCCATTGAATTATGCGTGATTAATTAAATTGGTAGAATCTAGTGTCAATATGTGCTGCCCTTAAAAGGTGCTGCCAAAAGGTTTGAAAACATAAAACTACATTTGTCACTTCTATGATAAATCCTCAAGTTGGGTCCTTCTTATCTGAAAAAAGGCGACATTTCTGAATTGATTTGATTGAACTATCATGCCTAATTTTGTGTAAATAAGGGTCAATTGACGGAAAATGAAAGGAAAATGAAAGGAAAATCTGTTGTAATGAGTTGGAATAAAGTTGGTTTAAAAGGTCTTAACTAGATTTCGTTGATGATTTTGACATTGTGTACCTAAGAGTGGCACAGGTGACAGGAAGACAACAAACACAGACTGGGTGCTAATAAAGGATGAGGAGGAAAAATTGCACATCATTTTTTCTCTAAGAAGTTTTATTTGAGGGCCATACTATATGACTCGTGACTTTCTTTTCTAAGAAGGCAACTTTTAGCTTAATTAGTTGCTCAAATGTGTTGGGGGGTGTGAGGATCCCCACGGCAGAGCAGCAGCAGTGAGCTCATTAGAGGAGCCACTGGGCTGTGTCTGTCGCTCTGCATGGGCTGACAGATGTCTCTGTGGCTTACACACACACACACACACACACACACACACACACACACACACACACACACACACACACACACACACACACACACACACACACACACACACAAATTAGCATTTTAATTTCCAAAAGGAAGGCACCTCATATCTCCTGCTTGAAGTCAACATGAACTTTTTTATGAAATGCTGTACAGATTTAGAAAAAAAAAAAAAAAAAAGTGCAATATCATAAGTTTGTATCATGCAGTGAGTGGAACATAAGTCATTTAGAAAGTGGAAGTACAATGTGAAACATGGAGCAATATCGGTAAATGCAGATATCTAAATTGTAAAGGACAACTTAATCTAAAGATGCTGGGAGAATGATATATACAAAAGAGCAGTGTACTGTATGTGTATATAAATATACTTTGAGGATGTTTCTATATGTATTCAAGCCAATACAAGTACTGCTACTTTATAATTATCTCCAATACATATTGTACTTTTTACCCCCCTACATTTATGTAATTATACAAACAAATTGGATAATGAGGTTACAAATATGCATTTGTATAAATTAGAGTGGATTAGAGTAGTTAAAAAACAAAAAACGATGTCTAGATGTCTTTATGGCTCCGACACACCCAACAGACATCTGAGTCACTAAATGATAAGCTTTATAAAAATGCAAACACAATGAATACATTTAGAATTAACAAATTAAAGGCAGAGTTTACACAAATGTTATGACAACAACCACAAATCACACCACAGAGAGTATCTCTGGATTTAATCAATCCTGGAGCCATGTGCAAAACATTGATAATTCAGAGCCATCTAAATGACTGGACAGATGCTGAAGTCCTGCTAGCCGTAGCCTGGGATGTGACAGAACTTCAAAGGTAGAAATATGAATGCAGCTCAGAAGACAGTTATCATTCTGTGCCAGTCCTTTATGCATTTATAACATATTTTGAGTTCTTACAAGGGCTCTGATGATTATGAAACCAAAGCCTTATGCTGATGTTTCAAGTTGCTGGACATAGCTATCTGTCAGATCAGTCCTATTAGCCTGCATAAGAGACGTTTAGGAAAAATTGCTAAATTATAGCTTAGCTTTCCTTAGCCTACATAACCTACAGCAAAAACAATGGCGACCACAGAGGCTCTGACATGAACCAACAGAAGATAATTGGCTTGGTGAGTCAGGGCCTTCAGATGGATGCTGACAGAAGCACGCACACACACACACACACACACACACACCACACACACACACACACACACACACACACACACACACACACACACACACACACACACACACACACACACACACACACACACACACACACACACACACACACACACCACACACACACACACACACACACACACACACACACACACACACACACACACACACACACACACACACACAGACCCCTCTAAGTAGATAAGCATGGTGGGATTAGGTGCTGTGTTAATAACTTGCATATTGATGCCAATTTCGGCTTTGGCATGTTCACAAAGCTTTTATAAATAGCGTTGCCTTTCTCTTTATCTTCATTTAATTTCCAGTGTTATCATGTTTAAATACCAGCATGCTGCTTTTATTTTAAAGTGTTCTACTGCTGAGTTTTTTGGATACCATATCCAAGCAGGGCTAATGCTGTGAAGTGTCTTGAACACTCTTGGCATCCCTGTGTCAGATATTGCTCCTGCCCGACAGAGCGCCAAATCCCCTGTTTCAAGGAGTACCGCGTGAAATCCCTGTACAAGAGATTTCCTGCAGAAAGCTTGTCACCTCATTGAAAAGACCCCCCTGAAATATGGAGGCAGACTTTGCTGTAAAAAAAGGATGATATTTTTTCACACAAGCCTGTTTCTTTGTTTAATTTCCTGTGAGAAAGACGTGTCTCCTGGCAAGATGGCTGCTTGTCTTAGAAGGGTTAATCTTCTAAGACTTCATGGACTCAGGTTCCAGAGGACTGGGAATAATAACATCTTGAATGTTAGAGTGAGTGCCCTCAGGCGGCGGCCCCGTCACAGAACCAAGCATTAAATCTGTGACTCTGATTATGAACAGTCCATTCAATTATACTCCGCTCAAACTCTGTACACACTTCCTACATCGTCCAGGTCTGTAAACTCTACCATAAGCAGCCTAAAATGCAAAGTCTACACTTCATACTCTTCTTTTTTATTTAAGAATGCAAAACTGGAAACAAAAAATCGACCAAACTATCTAGTAAATGCGAGTCCGCCTTCACCTTAGCGGTGGTGATGCGCAGCCATGTGACCAGGATGTATGTTCATAGCATTACCTTTTTATTTCTGCCGATTGCATTTGCGCTTCAAAAATCACAAGGTGGTGTTAATATGTGGATATGATCCTGATGAACACAACTTGTGAGTATCATAAATGTGTGTTGGCCACAAAGATTACTTTCTGCTAAATACCGTAGTCCTATTGCTTTAATTCGAGGAACCCTTGCAATGCTAACTTCCGGGGCGGCCCATGTCATCCTTGCACCACTCTATTATTGTCTGTTGTCATATTCAGCTACAGCATTATCACAAGTTCTACCAACACAGTTCCCTTTTAATCAGATACATCATTGAGGAATTCAACGACATGAATTCAACGATGGTGGTAGAATTCCCCAGCATCAGCATGAAGCTGAGTCTAGGCCAATCAGAAGTGGTCCTGATGAGAGTGTGAGTGAGCCGCGACTCTGCTCTGCATGCCTTTGTGTGCGGCTAAATGTCAAACAAAGGGCCGCTCCGCATGCTGCCTGTACAGCGGGTGGGGGGGGGGGGGGGAGGACAGAGAGGTGGTCTTTCTGTTGATTGGGGGGGGGGGGCAATGCTTTCTGAATGGACCAACCAGGCGTGTGAAAATACTCCACTCTTCCTCCTCTGTCTTTCATCCTGACTCCTTTGTGTTCTAGATCTATTATTCCACTAACATCCCTCACTTCCACCTTGTCTCCTCAAACCTTTAAAACTCTTCCCTTTATGATGCATCTGCCCCCCCTTCACTCTTTCTCTTGCTGCTCTTCTTATCTGTCCCTCAGATATCATCCAACACACAAGCTAATATTAGGCCACAAAACCAATTATGCATGTACTACATTTGTTTTATATATGTGTGTGTGTGTGTGTTTGTGTGTGTGGTGGATACAGGGATGGAGGGTGTATCCTCAGGCAACCCTGTCATAAACCCTTTTTACAAATTAGTATGCAGCCAACAGCATACACACATTTTCATGACAGATGACGAATGGTAGGTGTGGATGATGGAGTTACTATGAGCCATAGGCACTTTAATGTTTTATAACCTGCTTAGCCACACTAAGTATTAAAGTGCTTAAAGTAGAGGGAGGTTAGTGGGTTCTGCGTATAGGATGGGCAACAGGAACAAAGAACCATGAGCACAGAGTTAACATTCAAAACCTTGATAGTTAGAACTGAAATAATCATGCATAATCAGGCAGTAGAAGTAGAAATCTACGTTCAAATGTAAAATACAGCCAATCACTAAAGGAATACAGCGACGTAAAGACAAAGAAAAGCTTACCTTACAGCTACAGCCACATGTGAGAGTACACTGCTTTTCACACACACACACACACACACACACACACACACACCACACACACACACACACACACACACACACACACACACACACACACACACACACACACACACACACACACACACACACACACACACACACACACACACATGCGTCTCATGTGCTCACACACCGTTGACGGAGAAAACAAGAACCCATTATTGTTCAGATAACTCCCCCCACACGGATGTGTAGCTCTGTCTGATGGGAACATGTAGGAGTAGAACACACACACACACACACACACACACCCACACACACACACACACACACACACACACACACACACACACACACACACACACACACACACACACACACACACACACACACACACACACACACACACACACACACACACACACAAAGATTCCCACTCACAGACGTCCAGTCGAGTGGTGTGTGTGTGTGTGTCTTTCTCCCAATAGTATATGCAGCTATTTGGTTACCCTATACATAATGTGATCTGTAATATTCATCTATGCATGTGTGCATAGCTACACACTGCCTGTGTGTGTGTGCTCGTACAAACAGGCCCCTTTATTAGCCCTTGTTCACAGCCACCACAGGCCCCCCTCTGCATTATTGACGAGTGATAATGGTGCTATTACAACAGCATGGGGATGCTGCTGGATATCTTTACACAGTGCATTGCAGACCCAAAGTCCAGGACATGTATGGTATGGGAGGGTCCGGACTATTCTATTAGATAGAAGCTCATTATTGTTTTTGTTTGGCTATAAAATGGCATAAAAGGCTAAATCAAAGCTTTGCTGTTCTGGCTTCATTTCTGCTGACTCGGTGTCGGGGTCCAGCCAACTCGCTGACTTGGCGCTCTGTATTTTTTTGACTACGCAGACCTGGTGTAAAGCAGCACAGACAAACGTAAATCTTGAAAAGAGTGGACTGCTACCTTTTTCAGTGTGATTGAGAAAATGTAAGTGTGTGCGTGCGTGTGCATTTGTGTGTGTGGTTGTGAGATAAAAACACTAGCATAGCATTTACTAACTGTTAACTAATTAAAACATATCAGCTGCTTTTCACATATACACCACATGAATTGGATTTTATTCAACCAGGGTGTCTATTGTTTTTACAAATTGTCTAAAGGCTCAAATAAAAAAAAGACTCTTGAAGGTTAATTTCTACACGGTGGTTCGAACCCCGCACCCTGCACAACATGTCTCTCCTGATGAGCAAAGGTGCCTTGTATGGAAGCCTCTGTGTAAATGTGTGTGTGCATGTGTGAGTGCTGACTTGTGTTGCGCTTTGAATAGAAAAAAGGGTTCTGTTCATATACCATAAAAACATGACTGATTCTGTACAACATATTTTAACAGTGTCACTGTTTTAATTGTATTTAAAGAAATCACTTCAGTTAAATCAAATATGCCTTTACACCTCCCTTAATAGTTTTGTCAACACATGTATAACCTTGATTAAATCCAAAGGGTGCATATTAAAGCACATTTGCAATTATTAACGCTTTCCCTGAAATTCAAACACTTTTAAAAACGTGTTGTAGTGCCGCTAAAGCAATTTGCTTAACAAAAGTGTTCATTTAAAATCAAATTGAACCAGCTTTGCTATTGACTGACCAAAAAGGAACAAAGGATTTTATCGCCTCCACATGCATGAACACACACACACACACACACACACACACACACACACACACACACACACACACACACACACACACACACACACACACACACACACACACACACACACACACACACACACACACACACACACACACACACACACACACACACACACACACACACACACACACACACACACACACACACACACACACACACACACACACACAGCTTAGTGATGCTGATGAAGGGCAATTATTTGCTGATTATTTTAAATATATATTTACTGATATGTATACAAAAGCTATTATCCATGCTTCTTCCACTGATGCTGAACTGTAAAATAATTGTGCATGAGTTAGGTTATATTGCATTCATCTCCATCGGCCATACTCTGGCATTTTATACTTGAATGAAATGTTGATATAATAAAACGTTAAAATACAAATCAATATATGATACCATGTATTTATCTCCTCAGGTCTTTCTTTATGCAGCTCATGGGTTCACAGCCTTCTCCACCACACAACGCATGACGAAGCTCCTTCATGTGTTACCGTCATGTGACAGACCTGCTGTAGAAATAAGCTCGGCAATGTCGGCATGTGTCGTGGTTGTTATTTCTTACAAGTTCAAAAGATGAACATTTAACATTAAGCAGATCATGTACAGTATAGTCATTAGTACGATGGTATTCTGCCTTTAAAAAAAAAATTGGGACAAAATGTTCTTTCGTTTTTTACACTGTGATGGAAAAAAGGTAAAAGGGGATAAAATAAGTTCGGCTATGGTTCAAACTGAGCATGACACGTCCTTTTTAAACGAGAAAAACGTAATTATCAGCTTTTTGTGGGGAAATTTGAACGTTCAGGTTAAGTGGACTAGTCCAACATAATTTACTTTTGGGTTTAATACATGTTAAACTGAGAGCTGTGCAGTGACATGTACACACCGCTCTGAGATTTAATTGCAGCCATATCATATTCAATATTTGCGCATTATTGTTAGTTTTTCAATCATTTTTCTCTCTTCCGAAAAATATAAACTGATATATTATAAAGCACATTTAAACAAAACTAATATATATTTGGGTCAAGACTTGTTTGATTTCCTATTTTTTCAGATAACTTTAACCATACTTGAGGAAATGACTTTTATTTGTATTTCACAAATATCTAAGAATATGTATAATAAATGACCCTAACCTAATAACGCTTCCCACTATTTACTATTTGTATTCAATAGGAATGCATTTTATACTGTAAAAGCTTTAATATGCATAGATTTGCAGCCAAATGAGAGGAACTTACAAGACATTTTCAGTTTTAAAGTGTGTATGTTCAGATAATGCTTCCGAGCCAATGGGGGTTTGTTGCGTTACAAGGCAGCATACAGTGACTGCTTTGTGCGTATAGAAATTAGCATGTGAAAACTCAGAGGCTTCAGGGCATAACAACAAGAAACAAAATCATAAACCATCACGCTCCGGGCAATTATCAGCACATAAAAGGTGCTGCTAACAGAGGGAGGACAGATACTCTGATCACTGCTCAGATAAAGGCTGGAGGGTGTGTGTGAGTGTGTGTGTGTGTGTGTGTGTGTGTGTGTGTGTGTGTGTGTGTGTGTGTGTGTGTGTGTGTGTGTGTGTGTGTGTGTGTGTATCACATGAAATATCAGCCCAGATACAGGGAGTGATAGGGGTACATGCTCCCTTCTGGCCTACTAATTCTCAGCTCGCTCTCTGTAAGGCAGCGCTCACACACACACACACACACACACACACACACACACACACACACACACACACACACACACACACACACACACACCACACACACACACACACACACACACACACACACACACACACACACACACACACACACACATACACATACACATACACACACACACACACACACACACACACACAACTTCCTCCTGGCTTTGTGCTCGATTTGAGCGCAAAATAATTCAAGCACACAGTAACAAGGAGTGATTAGATTTTTAAATCTTTGGTGTAAAATCTGCTCCCTTTCCTCCTTAAAGAACTCACCTATTTGTCTGCAAAGGGTTGCAAATGTTTTTAAGAATGTTTTTTTCATGAAACAAAAGCAATGCGGACATGAAACACACACTTCAAAAAAAATCTGCAGGTAGAAATTTATCATAATATCCACTTCAGACCAGGTAAGCCTCGTCCACAGGGGTCCCCACAATCTCCATGACAACCTCTTACCATGGCGACCCCCCCCCACCCCCTCTCTGTGACGACCTCTGTCACCCAGCTGTCTTCCTGAGGCCTGTTACCAGCTAATATGGCTGCTGTGGAGCCCATCTTCTCCCCTGAGGACGGACTATAGACCCTCGGCCCCCCATGCCCCCCCCCCGTGGAGCTGCTGAACATGGACCTAACACTGCAGCTTCTCTGTCTCAGGGCCTGCTGAACATTCAATACCACATGGGTTGGTTACACACACACAGCTTCTTAATGCTTCTCTTTGTGTCTGGGAGTTGCGTAATGGTTCCATGACATCCTGTCACACATCATATGAAATAGATTCCACACAGCTCCCCTCTGCCTTTACATTCCACTATCCAAATCCCTTGACGATCACTCTTATCTTTTACTATTCAGGGCCACCATGAGAAAGAGAAGTGTGTGTGCAGAACACATTGTCAGAATCACTTTTAAAGCAGAAGTCCAGCTAGGAATGCAAAATCTTTTCAGGTGTTAAAGCAATGTTATCTGTGACTGCTGAAATGTACATTTTCTACACTAACACCAAAAACAGTCTACTATCCGTGTAATTTAAAGGCGTGTAGTAGCCGTGCATGCGATGGGATGCTGTGGTGTGTGAATGCAGATGTGCCGCAGACTTACCCCCGGCTGGCCCTGAGGCTGAACATGCTCTGGCAGCGTCCCACTCTCATCTTTTTACACTGTCACTCAAAACTCCTCATTTTTCTTTCTCCAAAATACTCCTTTAACCTCCCTCCTCTCCAACATCCTTCTCTATCTTTCTTGTTTTCTCTTTTCCCTATCTTCTACTTTTCTTTTCTAACTTACAATCTGTCTTCTCCACTGATGTCTATCCTCAGTGTCTTCTCCTTCTCTCCCCCTGCCCCCAAGCGCTCCAGGAACTCATGGTCTCGCTGTCTCTCGTCTGGCACAGAGAACAGGCAGACACATGGGAGGGCTGTTTTGTAATCCGTCAGGTCATACCACCCTGGCACAGGGAGAGGGAGGGGAGGGAGGGGGAGACAGAGCCAGCCTATACTGATACCTTCTATCCTATACCTTCGCTGCATCCCTACGTCTGCAAAGCTGATGGTCTCTCCCTTTTTTCCCACCGATCGCCACGCTCTCTCTGAGGTTTGTGGCACGAGCAAGGATGGGAGGGTGGAAGGAAATAAGGAAGGGAGGAAGTAAAAGAGAGAGAGGAGGAAGCGTGAGAAACGATGGAAGGATGAGCGAGGAGGGATGGGAATGAAATGAGAGATAATGGAGGGTTTTCATGGGGGAGGGGATGCCTCGAAGGCTTGTAGACTGAATCAATGGAGCCTTTTAGCTCGAGCAATATTTATAAGTATAGGAATTAAAGGTACACCTGGTCATGAATTTGTGATACTGCTGTAGCATTGGCGCCTATGAGAGTGCGTGTGAGGCAGGGAAGAGCCGGTGGGAGGCGGGGGTTATGGATCAGGGCCGAGCGGCTGTCTGCCTCGCTGCGATGCCGTCTACTCAGCATCACTTTTAACCTCACTCATGCTGCTCGCATTCACATTGGAAGTCGGAGGTTGAAACTGGGGGTGACGTTGCATTTGAGTTGACTGCGTTCCAGTATCACAAGTCTGAAGAAAGATGGAGGCCCGAAGGAAATTTGATCGACTTGTTAACAGCTTTAGCATCACCTCGGGTTAGCCATTGTTAGCAATACCGGTTGATATATGCTTTATTTCAAACTTTGTTGAATGCACACATCGTAGCAACTTATCCACAGAATATGAGCAGCACCATATGTAGTTGCTTTAATGTGACACAAATAATATAGAAGAGCTAACATTTTATATTATCAAAGTGTTCTCTTAATGATCATATGGCGAGACTCCATTTTGAAGGATGATCTCGGGTATGGCGAGGTATCTCCGAGTTTCCAAGTTGGAAGTCCGACTGGGAACTCGTATTTTCGCTTCCGAGTACAACTGGAACGCACCATCGGCTCAGGAACATGCTGTACCACAACAGCTACAATGTTTGGATGTGAGTGTTATTATATTCATTTGGTTGTTTTAATGGTTGAACTGACGCAAAATAATCGACCACAATTGTCAAGGGCTGGGTTTAGAAGGCAGAACCCAAACGAAAGACAGGCAGATATAAATAACAACAAGCTAGCTTAGTTAAATAAAGCTAATAAAGCTTTATTGCATGTCAAAATAAAGCTAGCAAGGTGAAAACATAATAATAGAAAACAACAAAACAAAATGAGGAACAAACAAATAGCTAAACAAGGGTACAAATCAAGAATCATACGGAGACAGGAAACAAGGAACAAAAAAACTGAACCACACAAGGAAAACAGAGATACTAGACAGAGAACACTAGGGAAAACACAAATATATACTCACAGGACTCATGACAAGATACAGCTGCGGAAGGCAGCAGACAACACGGCAGCAGGTGATTGGACACAGGTGGATAGGATCAGGGCGGGGCAGACATCACAAGGAGAATCTACATTTCGAAACCGTGCCGCGCCACACTAATTGCGCCGCATAAGTTGAGGCTCCCTCCGCGAGGTGAGGCCCCACACAGTCTGCGTGATCTGCCTGTAGGAAGGGACGGCCCTGCATGTGAAAAGACTTTGGGAACCATCACAGACCTTCAGTCAACATTAATCAATATATTGGACACAATGCTGTTATAGTATATTTGGTGATGTCCGAGGAGAGTTGTTGGACTGGCCAATCAGCGGCTAAGCAGTGACGTTGCAGATACTGTACATCAGTGAGTCTGTGGGGGGGGACATCATCCTGTGATGACTAAGGTCAATTCTGAACCAGAAACTTCCTGCAGTCTCTCCTTTAAGGTGTAATATACACATGAAAAACAACAAAGGAGAGGTATGGGAGGAGGCTGGTGGGGTTTGGTGATCTAACCAGCACTGACACCCTCATTGAGCAAATAATTATGTAAAAACATCAAATGTGCTCTCAATACTACTTTACCGGAATAGTTCTGAAAAATAAAGTGTCAGTGTCATATTTTGTACATATTCTATATTTCTGCTAATGATTCTCTGTTTTTCACTAGCTGTTTTGCAATTTTTAAGTTTACCTCTAAATATATATTTCTGTTGAATGATTATTTGGCATTAAAAGATGACTAAATTACTAATAATTGTATACTCGATCTGTAATTACGACAAGGAGAATGGGTGTCATAGTCAGCTGGGATCCACTTCACTGTTCATACATGTTAGCACATTCTAATCTGTTGTAATTGACTGAGCTTTACCATATATGTCACAGGAGACTGCTTCTAAATGCTGGAGTGGGATATGCTAATGTGGCTGTGTCAATGGGGTGTGTGTGTGTGTGTGTGTGTGTGTGTGTGTGTGTGTGTGTGTGTGTGTGTGTGTGTGTGTGTGTGTGTGTGTGTGTGTGTGTGTGTGTGTGTGTGTGTGTGTTTGTGTTTGTGTTTGTGAGGGAGAGAGTGTGTGAGTGTGTTTGAAAGTTGGTTGGATTGAATGGATAACCCACTGAACCATGAAGGAAGGTGAGCCAAAGGGGTTTGTGTGAGTGTGTGTTTATGCCGGTTTCCACTGCAGACAGACCATGCTTCATGCCTAAAAGTGAAAATCTTCAACAAATTCTGAAATTCGGATTTTGAAAATCACACAACATTGATATGAACTGCTGATTAACCCACCTGATTAACACAACGATCTGTTCTAAATAGGTTGTCCTCCAGACATGCACAGCAGTCAGACCACACATAACAAGTGACCCAACGTTTTCTGCATGGGTAAGGCATCAACTTCCACTGCAGAAACCATAAGGCAATATCCTTTTATCTCTTCTAAGCCTTCAGTAATGCTCAGGGGTGTAGTGCTATTTTTATAAGTGCAGGGGCGCACCTATGACTCGCACATGCACGCACGTGCAAGGTTGTGGCACGACCACCAAAACAGAAACATATGGACACAGGTGGCTATATAAAAAGTGTGCAAATGTATATAGAATCCTAATCCATGTGACCCTTTTTTTTAGTGGGTGGAGTACCTAACATTTAAATGTTGAATTTAATTTCATCAATCAGGTGCACTTTGAGAGCAAAATTAGAGACTAGATCTATGGATACATCTTTCAACAACACCCATGTGAAACAGAACTGTAAACAGATTTACTTTACTTTACGCATATTTTACAAATCATTCTCCTTTTAAACTATATTTTTGTTTTATTGTCATATAGAATGAATTGGAATTATTTCATACCTGTTATTCTCTTATTTTTTACAGCTATATTGATCATAAAGGTGTGCCTTGGAAATACTTGTTTACATAAATGATGACCAAACCATTTGAGACCCACTGAGATAACTTAGTCTAAAGTTAACTATCTAAACACTGAGAGTCCTTTACCTCACTGAGCTGACGTTATAAGATCCTCTCAGTCTGACAGGAGAGAGCTCTCACACCTTGTTGTAGAAACAGCTCTTTATATCCGTTAGCTTAGCTAGCTAACCAGATGCTAACAACAACAATCCCCGGTACCTGTGCGCTCTCTCACGCTCGCTCGCTCACTCACACAAACTGCGCTCGTGCCACACACACAGGGCCGAGTTTGAATGACACACAAAGACCCAGAAGTACTTTTACTACTGTATCTTATTATTTTCGATGGCTTTATTGTATGATTATATGCCAGATGAACAGACCGCCATTGGGCTTACAACTAAAGACACAGCCACGCAAAAAACGTACAGCTCATGCAGCTCTTTTGAAGTGCCGGAGCGGCGTTCCGGGGCGTTCCGGCAGCACTACACCCCTGGTAATGCAGCTACAACAACCAACGTGCTTCTTGTTCAGATCCAACCACTGTCATGTTTTTCACATGTAACATGGCCGGCCCAGTGCTATGTGCACTGCCACCCCAGCGTGTTACGATACTCAAGAAGACTCAGATAGGGTTCTCTGTGATCAGCTTTGGTTTTTCTATTCAAGATTTATAAATCTGCACAGATTTCTCAGGAAGGATAGTGCGGACTGCTTGTAAAGTCATTTTCATTGCATCACACTCACACATGCAATAAGTAATGTTCCTTCATGCGGCTGGTCTTCAGATGTCCGGCATTTCACTGCTGCGTCAACCATCTTCCTGGAAGTACCTCTGACTCATGTGGATGTGTGAGGGCACTTCCATTACTGCTTGCAACTTAAACTGTATTTATTATTTATATTACTGCTTTGTGTCTATTTTGCATTGTATTTGGAATATTTCTGATGGTGTGTGTATTGTATACCTTTGTTGTGCTTGGAGAATCCAAAGACACATTTTCACTGAGGTGGAAAATAAGGTAATTCTGATCGAATATGAAAGTCAATTCAATCAGACCTGATCAACCTGGACGGAACGGACCTGAACAGAAAGAAGTTCAACATGCACTGCACTGAAAGGAAATACATTGCTGCATCATCCATTTGTACTTTATAACGTTTGATTGTTTTATGGCTCCTGGTTTAAAAATAGCACACAAAAACTATTTATAGAGCTCACAATGGCTTTCAGTGAAGAAGCAACTGTCTTTTCACATCACTATGATAAAATTCCTTTCACTGCTACCTTAACCCTGTCTCCTAAAACTCTCTTGACTACATTCTAGGAATATAGGAATACATTGTTTATAGGAAACAAAGTCCTTTCACAGTCCAGTGGACTGGAACAAAATGTTGCTGAGTTGTGTTGTCATTATAAAACAAAAGAGCCTTCAGCAAGGTGAAAAGTGAAGGTGTCTTGGTGGACAGGGTTAAAGAGGACATATTCTGCTCATTTTCAAGTTCATAATTGTATTTTGTTTCTCTACTATGACATTTCTCCATGCTTTAATGTTCAAAAAGGCCAAACACAAAGGCTACACTATGTCCAGTGCCGGTCTCCTTAACCCACACTTTACTGATCCCACATTAAAGCCTATAGCTGCATCTTGCACCGATTCATATTTAATGTTCCAAGTGTGTCTATTTAAACTATTGTGCAGAGGTCCAGGTCATTGCAAGTGATCATAGAGTTTATATCTTCAATCGCAGTATCTCACTTTAACTGGTTCATTTATAATTCCTGTTCCACCCGACTTCATGGCACTTCTCTAGTTCTGCCTTTTCTGAGCCTGGAGAAAGGGAGAGTACCACAGCTGTGGAAAACATCCTGTGTGGTACCTGTGGCAAAGAACCCCCACCCAAAGGACTTCAACAGCTTCGACTGGTTACACTGACACTGAGTAGATGAAGACCCACTGGAGAAGCTGGTCCTCGGCTACCTTCTGACCCATGTGAGGCCATCGATGAACTTGCTGCAGTTCCCCTACCAAACTGGCATTGGGGTGCATGACGTCTTCTACCATAATTCATGTTCTTTGATTTCTCCAGTGCCTTCAACACCATCCAGCCCATGCTTATGGTGGACAAACTGCAGCGCTCGGGTGTGGATCATCACCTCACAGCCTGGATAGTGGACTACACCACCAACCGTCAACAGTACGTGATCACCCGGGAGTGTAATTTCGACACAAAAGTGTCACCTACAGATTTTTTCTCCGACAATTTTTCTATTGATAGCCTCATTTCTGATGGGGACAAAGGAGCAAAAGGAACAATAATAATAATACATTTAATTTCTAAGCGCTTTTTCAGGTGCTCAAAGACACTTTACAGTGGTGATAAAAAGGAAATACAATAAAATAAAAATATTAAAACAGCAACACAACATAATAACACACATATTAAAAGCCAGTCTGAAGAGGTGTGTTTTGGTCAGTGTTTTGAAGGTGGAGAGGTCAGTGCAGTCTCTGATGTGTTGTGGGAGTGAGTTCCAGAGGGAGGGGGCAGCGATGGAGAAGGCTCTGTCTCCCCAGGTTCGGTGCTTGGTTCGTGTGGGGATAGAAAGGATGTTGGTTTCTGATGAGCGAAGGCTGTGGGAAGGGGTGTGGTGGTGGATCAGGTCGGTGAGGTAGGGGGGGGGCCTAGTTGTTGAGTACTTTGTGTGTTAGGAGAAGGATTTTGAAGTGTATTCGTTGACGGACAGGGAGCCAGTGCAGGTTTTGAAGGAGGGGTGTGGTACGGGCAGCGCAGTTCTGGATATATTGCAGTTTATTTCTAATGTTGGATTATGAGCCATACAGGATGCTGTTACAGTAGTACAGTCTTGAAGTGATGAATGCGTGGATGAGGGCTTCAGCAGCCGGGAAGGAGAGGGAGGGGCGAAGGTGGGCAATGTTTTTGAAGTGGAGGAAGGCAGTCCTGGTTATATCGTGTATGTGTTTATTGAATTTGAGCTGTCAAAAATTACTCCAAGGTTGCGAATGTGAGGAGAGGGGGTTAGAGTGGCGTTGTCAAGGGTGAGGTTGAAGTTCTGGTTGGTGTTGGTGCGGGATATGGGTCCGATTATGATGATGTCTGATTTGTCGCTGTTCAGTTGAAGGTAGTTTGTTTGAACTTACTCAGGACTTTGCCCTGTGGTGCAAGAGTAAACACCTCCAGCATAGGTGTACCAGTAACATACCAGTAAACATCAGGGAACGGCCATTGAGATTTTCCAATCTTACAAGTACCTGGTAGTCTATCTGACAAAAAACTGGACTGTTATCTCTGCTGCTCTATATACAAAGGGACAGAGCTGACTATCTGGTGAGGTCTTTTGGAGTGCAGGTGGCACTCCTACAGATGAAGGGACTGAAGCCCCCTGGATGCTGCGTAGGTGGTTGGAGACAGGAGAATGATGGACAAGATGACACCATGTCCCACTCCCCCTCCAGGACACTGTCTCCACACTGTGCAGCTCCTTCAGTGACAGGCTGCTTTACTCACGGTGTGTCATGAGAGGTGGGAGATACTGCAGGTCCTTCCTTCCTGCAGCAGTCAGAATTTACATCCACCACGGCCCCTCGTAGACCACCACATACACAACATATACTAGTTTACATACTATAATATCACCGTTGTGCAATAACACTTGTGAGCATTTTTTACAATGCTACTTCTTGTCGCCATTTCTTTTGTTAATACTGTTACAACATTTTGTAAAATAACACTGTGGAATACATACTTCGCTATTCACTACTGTTTGATACTACATTATTTCTATAGGATCCCCTTCATTTCTACAATACTGCTACTTTTTCTACCTTGCATGGCTACTAATTGTATTTTATTTCATTTTACAGGTGCTTGCCTCTTTATTTACAACTGTATTGTGTTTGTCTTTATCTCTACCGTGCCCATTGCTGTAACAGTGTAAAATTCCTCTGTGTGGAGTAAACGTCTCAAATGTTTCAATAAACGAATGGAGTTGTAATCTGACTGGGATGAAACCACACCAAAGCACTCAAATGTTATGCTGTTTTACATCCACTGTGACACCCAATAAGAGCAGGACAATTTCCAGGAGGGATGACTTAAAATGCAATGGCTGACACTGTACACATGCTATCGTGGAGAGTGAATCATTCTCACGTTTTTTAGCACACTTCATCATCACCTAAACCACAGTGCCTTTGTTATATTCATCCTCCCCCATCCTCCCATTCCTCCTCTCTTCAACCCCCACCACTCTCTCAGTATCTGCAGCTGTAACAAGAACCAGCCTCGCTCCTTTCCAGCGAGCCATTTCAGATTGAACCCCCAGTGTTCAGTGGACCTCTCCAGGGAGAAGCCTCTTGTTGCGTAACAGGCACATTGCTGTGTGTAGGTGTAAAACACAGCACTGCATATATGAATATTTCACTGCAACAATAAAACTGTCCAGCGCACATTCTCACAAGCGTACATTTCTAAAAGGACCAGTCTGGATGCACACAGTTAGTATTTTGTAATTTTTCTAGTAGTAACGTCTATTAAGACCATTGGAAAATGAAATGGACAAGCTAACGGTGTTAGCCAGGAGTCAGGTCTAATATCTGGATGTGGTTTAATGTGCTTTGCTGAAAAAATGGCTGCACCAGGATATATCTGACAACTGTCACATAATCTTATTTCCCCATAGGCTAAATAAGGTATTTTGATTGAGTGATTGATCATTAACATTGGACAGAAAACTGGGAGAAATACTTTTAAAGGTGAAATTCCCCCAAATGTATATAAAATAAATTAAGTTCAAGTTATGTTTTGGTTTATTTTTTTCATTTTAAAAATATCTGTCGTTGAATATTCTTTCATTTCTTAACTACCAGTTTAGATGTTTATAATGCTGGTAACTATAATGGGTGGATGTCAATGTTATCAATGTTATCCTTTTAAAACTTGGGGGTCTAAACTTTGAAATAGAAATACTAGTGAAATAATCCCCTTTCTTTTGTCTTTATAATTGAACATTTCTGCTGCTGTGGTGTTTGGTCCTCTACGGTTTTATGTCTAATCCTATGAGGTGTATCTTTTGACAGCTAGGCCCATATCAGGTTTACACTGTAATGACAAAATGGACCAGCCCTGCCTCTCCTCATTAAAGCTCCAGCACCACAGCTGAAACATTGTTTCCTGCTTCACCTCATGGCCAATTTAGATGACCACAATGTGATCTAGCTATCATTAAGATGGGCTAAGCATTCCTAGGGGAAAGAGAGAAAAACCTGACATTAGAAGCCCCACTAAGAGGCAAAAATGCTCAATAATTGAATCTTCTTTGGCTCCGTTATGACTCACAGCCAGCTGTCCACACCCAACGTTTGAATAATAGGAAAATCCTTCCCTCCATTTCTCTTTTTATTTCTCTTGTAACTATCGTGCATGATCCATGATGCTCACGGCTTGTGTTGTTAAGGTGGCACGGCTGACCTCAAATGAAACAGTGAAAATGATAGTACATTTTTGTTTTATTATTCACCAATGAATGCAGTCTTGACCCATGGTCAATATGGATACTAACAAATACAAAATAAACTCTGGCCATTATGGTATGCTGATTTTGTTTACAGTAGTTTTGTTTTCTTGGCAATAGTTAGGGCCACAAGTTGGGGAAACTGAATTGAGTTGAGTTCGTCTGAATTGCAGAGAATGACGTGTTGTGTGTACAAACAGTGCATCTGTCTGATCCGGTATGACCCATTGTGTGCATTTTGTGCTCTGTGGATGATTCCTTATTGAATACATCTTATGTTGGTATTAGTAGACAACGTTATTACAGATTTTGTTGTTTGTATCATTTTCCCATCAATGTATTAGAATATCTGGTGCATCAGCAGAGTCTGTAGAACTGAGTTCACATAGTTTGATGTAATGATTTCATATACAATATAGTCTATGATGCGTTGCTCCTTGCCGAAGCGATGTGCCTGTACTCCAACAAAGCTCTCTGAATACAGTGACAAAAACATTGATTGCTTTAAAGCCAGCTGGTATAAAAGGCCTCATTGCTTCCACGTCTTTTAATCCTCTGCTGCTGCACTTGCTCCTTTCTTTTTCTTTTTTTACAAATCATATTCACAGTGTGTATTCAGTGATGTGAATGAAGATAATATTTAGATCCTCGTCGAAGCTGTGAGGCCAAGCTGCAGCTGTGCCCATCGTTTGTCTATTTCACAGCAGCCGGGGAAGTGTAGCTTTTTGGGTGAAATAATGGGGCTATTGATTGCAGACAGAAAGCAGCAGTGCAGGAGCAGAGGCCTGCTAGGAGAAGTGAGTACTCCCAGTTTATTAGCTTATCATGTGTTAGCGCTAGAGCATCCTCCTCCTCCTCCTCCTCCTCCTCCTGTTCTGTAGCTTTCCACTTCTTGTTAACTGCCAGCTTTCCCTCTCCTCTCCCCCTGCTTCTAATTTGTCCCTGACCTCACATACACTTTCACAGTAGTATCAACCCTGTTTTCATTTGGTAGTGCATCTATTTCTTTCCCAAAAAGCCATTAGGATTCATTAGAGCCTGGGGACCTCAGCTGTGTCCGTCTCACTTCTTCCTTTTTTTGTATCTTCCTTCCTTTACTTGAATCTTTAAAGCTTCATTTAAAAAAGGTTATTTTGTCAACTTGTTTCCATTTCTTTTCACAATTGTCTTTCGTGCCTTAAGGTAGACTACGTTGCAAAATCACAAACTGATCCAATCACAATATGTGGCGTTTTCTCTGAGGCAGGCAGACACACATTCTCCATCAGTGTCAGATGCAGAAACCTAATTGTCTCTTTCATCGCAGTGTTGTAGATCACGTAGCGAGAAAGCTGGAGCAGCCGCCGTAGTTAGCCCATTAACACCAGTGTGTGTCATCTGGACAGGGAAATGGCTTACTGTAGAACACAATCTACCCACATTATGACAGATAACATATCGATTTAATTTGGGATTATTTATCTGAATTAATAAATGTGTGAATTTCTCATCCACTCAAGTATTTATTGTTTTGTGTTTTGGTTTGTGAGACTCCGTTGACGTTGCTAGATTCACAAAGGCCATATTTCAAAAGAGGAACTAGCTGTAGCCAATCAGATGTCTCCGTTATTCTCAGCCAATCACAAGCGTATGGTTTAATGCGTTCACAAGATAGCGTAACATCTTATTAAATGTTTAATTTATGAACTACATTAGGGATGTGAAATCATAGATTTATTGTGTTTGCTAACAAGTTAGCAATATAATGCTTATAGACAACCAACTTGGAAATAGCTAAATATATGCAACAAAATAATTTGCGAAATGTGCTACATTATGTGATCTGCACAATGAATGTATAATAATTCCTTACCATAACATAACATAACATCCATGGACTGCATACAATAACCACTAGGTAGTTTTGATTCACTTTAAACAATGCTAGCTAACATTACCCAGCTGTTCGATGTAGTACAGAATATATTACACTCATGGATTTAGCTATCTACAAATTAGCTGGAGAGTACCTCAAATTACTTTTTAAAAACCTTTAGTTGTCATGTGTTTGCTGTTATTTCCAAAGCAGCTAACAAATGTTAGCACATGTTCAGGTCCATGTTGGTCATTACATCATTCAGGGATTGCACAATGGACATTTTGGAGACACAACCAAGCGCTCCATTCCGGGGCTGCACGATATGGACCAAAGATCTGATGGTATAAATGTCCAGTTACAGTCAAAGCTACATGTCGTACTACAAGCACTTTTCTTTTAACAGATATAATTTGAAACAACATGATACCGCCAGACTTGAAGTACTCAAGTCGGACTCGAGTGCCGATTTTTGGGACTTGTGACTCGACTCGGACTCGCGCACTGATGGACTCGGACTTTCACATTGACGATGCGACTTGGACCTGGTCTCGAGCAAGTCTTTTTTTCGAGTCTGGGTGTACTCTGCCCCCCAGGCGTGTGCAGCAGCTAGTAGTAGTTTCCGAACCGCGTGCTACCGCTATTCTCAGTCTAAAAATGTGCACACACAGTGTAGAATATACAGAATAAAAGCAATGAAGAAAATAACGGGTTCAAATGTAGACATAACAACTATTGATTGATAAGAATCAATAATAATAAAATAAAATATTGATATACCGTTCAAATTTGAAATACGTCCCAGGCTTGCCTGAAGACCACACATTAGTAGTGGCAACAGCTAAGCCCAGCCTCAAAGCACTGAGATGAGGCTGGTGCACGTCCTCCTTCATTAGGCCCACACAGAGGATAATGGATACATCTTGGGGGGCATGCGTTGGTGTTGGGATCAGGGGAGCACAGGTTCAAACCCCACTGCAGTCAGCATGTCGTTGTGTCCCTGGGCAAGACACTTCACCCCAAATTGCTCCTGTGGGGATTGCCCACAGTATTGAGTAAGTCGCTTTGGATAAAAGCCTCTAACAAGTAACATGTAATAATTCATTGCTGTCCTCTTTTCAGGGTGTTTTAATACAGGAGAAGGCATCTCTGCCTCAGACCTATTCGGCAGAACCAACACGTTATAGTTGCCTCAAAAGGCCGCATCACGCTGTCTCAAATGATCACAACGTGAATATGGGAGGATGATAAGTGAGAGTAAAAAAAAGCTTCAGACATTAAAGCAATAAAGTAAACTATCAAAAATTACTCAGTTTTTATGTTGACAATACTATTACAATCGTACTAATATCTCACATCTGTAGGATTAAATGGGACAAGTAAATAGCTACCTAACATAAAGATGACTATTTATTTGTAAAAGTCCATTAAACACTTTGTCAAAACTCTAGTAGCATGACTGGTACCTACATATTTAGCTGTGGTCATGACCTCAAAGAGGACCTGAACTAAAATTAATAAACTTCTTGTAACAAATACAAGTGTTTTTCATTCTCAACAGCCATTTAAAAGATCATTATCTGGCCCAGCACTGTTGGTAGCAGATCACATAATTTACAGAACCCTGCAGACTTCTGACAATGTCCATTTCCTCCCCCCTACTCCTTTTACTCTCATCTCAGTAAGGGTGTGTTCATCCATCTCAGCGTCTGGCTGGACTCTTGGTGAGTAGTGCGGGCTTCCCATTGCATTGAGCACAGAGCTGTCCAGCCAGCACTCTCACTCATTACCCCCACGCTTCTTCTTCCTGAAAATGCACTTTTAAAGCACCTTAATTGCATTGGAGAGATAAACCCGTGGGTGCGAGACAGGAAGCCTCTGCCATAGAGCTTTAAAGGGGCTGGAAGGGTGGAGTGAGTGTGCGTGAGTGTGCGTGCGTGCGTGTGTGTTGGAATGGGGAGGATGGAGGGCTAAAGCTCTTTGCTTCAAATCGATGGCTAATGCAGCTCTGGGCAACTCCTCAGGAAGCATCAAGACTATTAGTGCAGGCCTGGCAAGAACACAGACACACGGACTGGTGTGTTCACTATATCTAGAGATGCAGAGGAACAAAAGCAATTTGGACGGTGGTCATAAATGCACTTACTCTTGTGTTCTATTAGTGTGTGTGTGTGTGTTTGTGTGTGTGTTTGTAATGTGCGGACAAGGCAAAGGAGGCCACAACTCACAACCAGATTTGACCTACATCTGCAGGGTGGCAACTCACAGCAGGAAGTGATCTGTGTGTGTGTGTGTGTGTGTGTGTGTGTGTGTCTGTGTGTTACATGTGGTTGACTGTGTGTGTGCTGCTTGACAATGTCCGTGTTTTCAGCTAGCTCTGGTCTTTTTGCTTCTTGCAATTAAGCCCTGCTTGACAGGAGATGCTGCGTGTGCTAAGTTCGACACGCTGTGTTTGTGCTGTAGATGTGAATAAGCATGTTTTGCAGAACTACCAAAATCTAAAGTCTCTTTTTTCAAATAAACAAAGTAAAGTTATTAAGCCACAAGTTGAATGTTGTGGATCTAAGAGATTACACACACTTAATTGGTGTTTACATTTTTTAAAGGATAATGCATTAATCAAACAAAAGATTAGCTAATTTAACATGTCCAACATTTTGGAACAGGATGGAGCATGTTGCAGTGCATAGCAGGTACGCATGATGGTTGTATTCAGTATGACAGCAGACAGACTCAGCCCATCTGCAGGAAATGGATGAAACCTGATTCAAAGTGAGAGTGCTGCTCTCCAGCCATTCCCTCTGCAGGTTGATGCAGAGAATTTAAATGCTTTCAAACAGAACTAAAAGTCAAAGCTAAAGACAAGAGATGGGCCTGTGTCTGTGTCTGGGCTTGTCTGTGTGGCCAGTGAACTAATTCATTAATCTGGTTGACAGTTCTCTGTGAACTCGGCAGTCCAGTCTGTGGTGAGGAATCACAATGAGACAAACTAGGCGTTGTTCGGCAGAGCAATGAATCTCCCCTGACATCCCGGCACCAATAAAGGCTTTTAAAATGGCAGGATTGTGTTTTGGAGGAAGCAACGAAAGACAAACATGAATATAAATTAAAAGAACAGTGAAGAGGCAAAAAAGGGGAGACTGGACACATTTTAATTGAAAACACGGAAGTAGAAAAATGAAATTTGTCCAAAAACACAATATAATAGACATAATTAATCTGCATCAATACAGAATTACAGTTATGTAAATAACCAATTATGAACAAAATAGCCTCCTTTTGTCTTTTCTTCATAGTCTAACATTTCAAAGGAATACACATTTGCTTATCACCCTGTTTTAAGTTCGCACAAATTAGCTCATGTTTTCACGGGTCCACAGCGGCAACCATTAGCGCTTTTAGCTTAGCTTAGGCCGCAATTAAGCAGACACTGTTGAACGGCCAATAAGCTATAGTATCATCAACTAGTACATTTGTATCTCATTAATGTCTTGACTGGTTTTTACATCACAAACATATAAAAGATAAATAACAAACACAGTTCAAACATTTAGAGCAAAAATGTCAAGCTAACTAGCTTACTGAATGCTAACTCAACAGGACAATCAGCTAAATTGGGAGAAACAGCATCAGAGTTTATCGAATCAATCTGAATGTGTGGGACTGCAAATGTTTCAAATTAGGTATGTTAATGCACATGTAACCCACTCTATCGAAATATGTCGGTGGTCTCAAAGGCTAATCTTGAGATAAACTTGTTTCATGGTATTCTTTTTTTATTCGAAAACTAACGTCTTGGCATTTAGAATATGCATAAATACATTTAGTGAAGCTGGTAAAGGCAGGTGGACAACTTTAGAGATTACTCCTCTTCCTCCAATCGTTCTTGGAGCCACTCCAACTTCTTTCGTTCCTCAATAGGGGAAGTTAATGAGATTGCTTCTCTTCCCAAGGTAAACCATCAGCTACTGTAACAGACAGGAAACTTCGTAATTCCCACCTCAGTCTTTCTCAAGCTGAGAGGGACAAACGGACCCCACTGGCTCCATGTGGTTTGGAAATACTTTACATGAGTTTATTTCTAATCTATCACCCAACCAGTGGAGAGATTCAAAGCAGATAGGATGTCTTTTACAATCGATATCCATCTTATGTTTATACCCAAGGATGGAAACTGATGGAGATGGAAACTCTTCATCCTCATACCAACAATTTTTTTCACAGGTTTCACAGCTCCTTTTTGAATATGATTGCTCTCTAGTGGGAGTAAGGGGAAACTACAGAGGCTTTCTGCTGAACCCAAATGCACAGGGATCGTTTCTCTCACTGAGAGGAGGCCAGACGGCTCCTAAAGGATCGATACATTTTGACAAATCTTGTACCATTTCAATGGGGAGAGGCAGAATCAAAGTAGTGCAGATTAATTATGTGATGCAAACAAAGGTAAGGCCTTCATTGTGTATGGATGACAAAAGACAGAGAAGCAAGTGAACAATAATCATAATAGATAACATTATTCTTTTACATTTAGAAATATGAGCTGTCCGAGGGAAAATTAGTTGAAAGCAAAACAATTTGAACAATTTACACTTTATTACATGCCTAGAACGACTGTTAAGTAATTCAAGATACTCAGTGAAATTATAAAAACATATTTCCCTGTGACAATGACTATATGTGAAACACTTTGAAGTTATTCATCAATATGACGTTTTTACTAATCTAAAGTTTCTGCTTTTCACATTATAGACACAGATCACATTGTGTCTATAGCATTTCAATTAGGGAATAGACCTTGTTCAACAGGCATGAGATTCCACTGATCCTTTGTAGAGGCTCGGCAGACTCTTCACTTGTTTATTTAAAATAAAGGATATTTAAATGTACAATGAAACACTGCAGTTATTGGATTCCAGCAACAAGGATTACTGCCTACCCATAATGTAGCTCCATTCAACTGTTGTTTGCCGTGTACATGCGAAATCAACAGAATTCAGGAAGCCGCTTCATTGAAGACATCTAGAATGTCTAGGTTTTGTTTTAGATGTTAAACAAAGGGAATACAATATCATTTTGACATACGGTATAACCTTTGTCAACAGCATGTTGGGCTTACAGTATGACTCTATTTGTCTACTCTAGAGGTTATCTGTATAATGCGTCTGAGTATCATATACCTGGGTTTCCAGATACGTTCTCCAAGATAGTGACGTAGATGGCTGCCATGTCTCCAGATTCCCTTAAACATTGCAGTTTAACTTTTTTACTTTGTCGCTTGTTTGAACGTTTTTTTCACAACAAGCAAACCGCCCAAGCAAGCCCTATCATCTATATGTGATATGATAAAGACAAACGTTTACCCATCAGAACCTTGGTAGACCGCAGTCTTTCACTAAAACTGATAACAAGTCATGGTTACCTGCTGCTGCTTTACCTGGGCAGCGCAGGTGAGAAATGAGGCGAGGCTCCTGGACTGGAGTTTGAGTCAGACTGAGGAAACATGAACTGTAACGTCATGGTTTTCACAGAGACTTGCCTTGATCCCTTAAACCAGGACTCCACTATTGCCACCCATGGATTCTCATTTTTTGCCAGGAACGGACTCTGGGAAAAGTACATGAGGAGGTGTCAGCTTGATAGTTAACAGCAAGTGGTTCTCAGATTTGGAGATCATTTATTCAGATTGTTCTCTCCATTTGAAGCACGTTTTTATGGGAAATTTGCCTTTTAATCTGCCGAGGGAATTTAAGTGTCTGTGTGTGTCTATGGTTATATCCAGACACACTTATTACTTATTGCATTATTTGACAAAAATATGCGGAAATACGCATTTGACATATTTTCACATGTTATAAAAATACACTCATCATCCCTTCTTTGAGGAAGGACAATCCTTTGTTTCCTCTGCTGAAAAATAGTCTGACATTGGTGCTTCACTTTTCCTCCAGTGGTCAGGAGCCAGGCTTCAGTCCACTTTACTGCATACTTTCAAAAGTGTGTGGTTGAAGTCCTCCGGCTGGTCAGCGAATACATAATGTCCGGCTCCACGGATCGTCTGCTAACACAGAAGGAAGCTCATTACGAGAGCAATGCACACAGCTATCAAAAGGCATTTTGAACATTCAAATTGATAGCCAAGTCGCTTTGGAAAAAAGCATAAGCAAAATAAAATGTGATGTTACAGTGTGTAGCGGCTGTGGTTCAGGTGTTAAATGGGCAAATACCAAGCAGAGGGTCAGTGGTTCGATCCACATCCGCTGTACCCAACATGTCAAAGTGTCCTTCAGCAAGATACTTAACCCTAAGTATTATTGCGGCTTTCACATCAGCGCTTTTCCCTTTCTAGCTCCGAGTTAGAGCTTTTCTGGTTCAGCTCCGGTTTCCCTTTTCTGCTCCCGCTCTGTTCACACCGCCCAGAGCCCGACTGTTGCTGCCGCTGCTGCGTCATGACGTCACCGTTTACATCACTGATTTGCTCCCCAACGGCGTTACGGCGCTCACAACAACAACAACAACAACAACAACGGGGAACTGCGTCGGGTCGATGATCGTGTTGCTTTTAATCACACAAAGCCAGATTAAATTAAATAACGACTTCTCCAACCTTATACTTTGCTCCTGAGTGCCGTGGTTCATTATTTATTAATGTGTTTCTGCGGCATTTACCGACCGCTGCAGTGTTGGCTGCTCTTCCACGGGAGTTTATTCTCCTCCGTTAGCTCCCGGTTAGCTCACATTGCAGCGGCCGCTCTAAAGTATTCACTGTCCGACTCACACAAGCAGCTGATACATATCCCCAGTTCCCCTTAAGTGAATGTGTGTCAGTCTGAATTGACGCTGTTTGGCATCACAACGCTGTTATGAAAGTTTCTCTGGTATAAAATGGGTGATGTTAGCATAGCAACCGAAGCTAAACTGACTACTTGCTATTGCTATCCTATTGTGGCATAAACCGTTTTCTACAGGCACATTTTACCGGCGTATTTTTATTATGATTCCAAGCTACTTGTGATAGTCGGACACGACAACCTGTGCAGCCCATGTATTGATTCCATCCGATAGCTGCTATAATACAAAACAACATGTCTGCCTCTCTCCACAATGATCAATAACAATGAACGGATGGTCAAAGTAAGGTACAAATAAACAGAATCACACGAAGCCTGGTTAGTGTTGCCTGACTTTATAAAGTGTGTTTATAAGCACTACTGCTTGTAGGCAGGCATGACAGTCGACCCATGTTCAGGGGAGGTGGGTTTAGTTTCCTGCACGCCTCGACGTAAGGGAGACGTAAGCGACGCCACCTCTTAGCTCCGAAGCTCTTGCCTCTAGACCAGTGCTTCTCAAAGTGTGGTCCGCGGACCACTGGTGGTCCGTGAGCGCCCCCTAGTGGTCCGTGAGTATATTGGTAACATTTCACATTTGAAATGTATTTATTTATTTAAGTTTTCCGCACTCTCGCGGGAATATCTCCGCAATGGAGCGAGCTTAAGTTTCACTTTCGATTGCATGATATAGCCCAGATAAATACCTTCATCACACACATGTTGCCACTTGTTTGTACCATTTTCAGGCGATTTGTAAAATACGATGTGTTTTTAGATATTTTTGGAGTTAGGTGGTCCGCGAGTGTTTTTTTATTGGTTAAGTGGTCCTTGGTATGAAAAAGTTTGAGAAACACTGCTCTAGACCGACAATTTTTTGGAGCTGGAAGTGAACCGGATTCCGGAGCTAAGAGGCGGTGCCGCTGCGGTGTGAACAGGAAAAACCGGCACTTTACAGGCTCCAGCTCCGAGCCGGAGCTGAAAACGCGTTGGTGTGAAAGGGGCATATGATATTGAAGTGAATGTAAGTTGATTTGGATTAAAGCGTCAGCTAAATGTAATGTTTCAGTACATGTGATTCTTAGATTAAAACACAGACAGGTATTCCTAACTCAGTACAAAAGGATTTCAATTGTTTTTCCACAAAGATCACCTATTATGCAAAATCCACTTTTTAATGTATTTTATACATAAATAGTGTCCCCTCTGCGTTAAGAGATTCTGAAAGTTTCAGGAAAAAAGACCCACTCTCTTTTTGTCCTGATCCATTTATATAAAAACCTGTATGAAAATTAGCTGATCAGATTTTGGCCACTTTGTGATATCATAAGTTAACGATGTTTTGGTTTGTATAACCATTAGCCAATAACCAACCAAGGTAACCCCCCCCCCCCCCCCCCCCACCACACCACACCTTATCACCTGAATCTCCTCCTAGAGAGCACCATTGTGTTCTTTTTCAACCAAATCTCTCTCAGAGGGGCGTGGGGAGGGGCTCCTTATTTTCATCTAAAGTAACAGACAGAGAATCAGCACTTTTGGAACAGGGCTGAAACAGAGGGGATTATGGGATGCTGCAATGATCTGCTTGGTATTTGGAGCCAAACACTTCAGAGACATGTTTTGTATATATCTGAGACCTATAATATATTGATGAAAAATAGTATAATAGCAGACCTTTAAATACACAGTTTAACATGATCTACTGTAGATTTAAACTAAAATGAAGGCACAATGAACCTACTGTGATCTCTACATGAGAGTGCGGCCTCATGTCTCTGATGCTGCTGCATGGGTTGCTGTCGATGCTGGAGCGGGACCCGTACATGATGGTAAGGGGGATCTGAGGGGGGAGCTGCTCCATCCTCTGCAGCATCGGCCTCACAGCACAGCCCTCAGGAGTGGTCATATTCTTAAAAGCCGTTTCCCCACTGTGACAAAAACAAGGCAAACAAAGGCAGATTTTGATGACAAGGCACAAGTGACAGCAACCAAACTCCTTTATAAATGACTTTCAGATGGCAATGACAGGGAGGGAGACTGACCTGGGGGTTTGCACGTTCAGGTGGTAGATGTACTCTGACACGGTGTTGTCGCTGAACATTGAAGAGAATTTCTTCTTGAAGTCAGGTCTGAGAGTCTGGACCAAAGTGGGCCCTGCAGGGACGTTTGAGGGTCACAACCATTATAGGATGAGGCTGGTTCATTACATTTGTCATGGTTATAAACTGCAGGGGGCTTTGAAAGCCACAAAGTTGAAGGTTGGATATTCAACTTTGGATATTACTACAAGGTTGGATATTTGACTCATATGAGATCAGTAATATAGTAACTAGTTTCTGTAAGAAAAAATATGAATACTTTAGCTCTTATGCTAAAATAACATTGGCAAACTAGTTTACCATGCCTGCTTTTGTCTTTACAGAGCAATGATTAATTTGTAGAGTTAAGATTATTATAATTTTTCATTCGTTTGTACTGCATTCATTTTCAGTTTTCTCATTCATTTTCTCTATGAATCAACAACTACTCTTTGATTACCCTGCATTAACATTCCACTCTTTTAAATTCACCTAGTATTATTTGTATTCCCTGGACCCTGTTGTGTTGCAGCTACTAAAGAACATTGCAGCTTCTCCTCCTCTCATGGATAAAAGCAGCTTGAGTCTTTGTCTGCATCTTGTTTCAGCCTCACCTAGAGGTCCAACCAGCCTCAGGCTGGCCAGCGGGTTGAAGGGACTGAACATGGTCCCCAGAGCTTTGATCCACACCGGGATGGGCCGGTCAGCCTCTGCTGTGTCGGGGCGCTCAGGGAAACCCCAGGGCTCCACCAGCACAATGTGCTTCACTCTGTAGAAACAAGTAAATACATGGCATGTTCATGTTTTGTCTTGTGTTTTGTAGACGAGATGTTGACACGAAATATGCCAATCGACACCTGAGGCAAACCTCAAACAGACTATAAACTGTTAACAAAAGGCACGTGAACAGAAATGCTGTTCAACAATTGGTCAGACATTAAGCGGGTAAAAACGCGAATCCTGGCAATTTCTACCGTAGCCTCCACCATGGAGCATCGGCAGGTTATTTTTATGCTGCTGTTAATCTGGAGAGCATATCTACAACTCTAGCGGACGGTGCATTTGATTATATAATCAGAAAAACGTGAGTTAAAAACATTAGAACACTTTTAATGAAAGACGTTCTGCAGTAAGGAGGAGGCTTCCAACGCTGTCCATAGCTGCTAAATGCTTACTATGATCACCAAGCTCGTGTTTTTAACTTTTCTCGAAAATCACAAGTCAATTTTACTAAACAGACTTCAACAGTACTAAATCTCATTGCAAATCAGATAAAAATTGGCGCATGTCTCCTTATTTGCTGATGTATCAATAAGGGATAATAGGGCCGATGCATTGGTGCATCCCTCAACACAACCCAACAGCACGTTAAGAGAAATCCCATCCTTACCCACCTTCCAGGGTATTTAATGGAGTATGACACAGCCAGGTACCCCCCCAGGTTGTGGCCCAGCAGTATCATGGACTCCAGTCCTACTTTAGCCCTCCACTGCTCGATGGACTCAACAAACTGCTCCTCTGCCTCCCGGGCGTCTGTAGAGAACCGAGGCCTGCTGCTCCGCCCGAAGCCCAGCAGGTCTACAGCCCAGACGGGCCTCTGCTGCGAGAGAGAGTCCAGGTTCTGAGCCCAGAGACCCACGCCCCCCCCGAACCCGTGGAGTAGAACTAGGGGGGTTCTGTCTTTGACACAGTCTCTGCTGAAGGTCAGAGTCCACAGCCTGGTGCCTTCGGAGATGGGGACGTACTGTTTGGAGTTCGTGCTGTCCACACCTGAAAAGAAAGGAAAATATTATAAAATATACTTTTAGATACACTGTGATTGCCTCACCCTGTGATGTCAATTATGTTTCATTTCATCAGGTGATGGATTATTGAAGTAGCAGTTTGTTTGAGTAAGATGATCACAATACAGTGATTGGGGGGGGAAGTTATTTAATCAGTGGGGAAAATTAAATGCTGGACAAAAAAGAAAGAAGACAGTGTTGACATTTTTTTACATGTTGTCATAGCATAAAGTCATTACGGTGGCCCTGAAGTGCAAGTCAAAACAGCATTTCAGGAAACACCACAGCATTTCACAAAACACCACAGCATTTCAGGAAACACTATAGCATTTCAGGAAACACCACAGCATTTCACAAAACAGTTTGTCGTTCTTTCGCTTCCCGTCTGATGAAAGGACGAAAGGATGAAAGGAGTGGCTGGATCAAGTTAGTAGCAAGCACGTTAGTTAGCATTACAGCCTTAGCCTTGTCATTTGTATTAGCCTTAACATGAAGTAACATTAAGTAACCCAAAAATGTTAAACAGTAAGAGTAGTAGTCATATTTCGTGAACCCTTTGAAGAGTACTGTCACACCGGTGTGATCATTCTATAATACACAGTAGCGTGGCGTGGGAAAAAAATTAGGGGAGGCCAATAATACGTCCTTTCTTTTGGGTCGGGGGTGTGGTGGTCAATGTAATAACGTAACCAGATGAGTGATTACAGCACCCGGTATCATTTTACACACATTTGTATCATACAGATGCAGGACTTACACACGCCTGTTATCTAACCGACAGGTCCGCACGCACTCTCCAGCCGAAACTCTAATAAGCATTCATTCACAAACTAAATCAGGAGACCTTTAACGTTTTACGTCCGATTCACTCCTTTTTTCCTCTCTGTACACAGCTCCAGTTTGGGCATTTGCCTGTCATCAGATTGTATTTGTTGTTGCTGCTGTAGCAGAAGTTTAGTAAAATTATTTTTGATTAAATACTCCAAATCTCCACCCTCCATAATTGCACTTGCTTCAGTTGCTTGCTTCTTTCAAGCGGCGGTGAGAGTGGTGCAGTGACGCTATCTATCTTCTATCGATTAGATTTATGATTAGAAAATTATAAAAGTAGGGTAGACATGTGGATATTATCCGACTGAACAAAACGTGCATTTATCTAACAGGTTCGTTTTCCACTGACCTTATTTCGAGCTATTTTCCAAAATCCTATGGAGAAATCCCATTGCTTTTTTGTCGAGGGAAACCGAGCGCAGCTTATTTCCGGGTTTTAGGATGCGTCACTGCAACACTAAGTTGATGCGATTTGATTGGATTGTGAGGCAAGGGAAGCCAGAGCCCTAGAGAGATAAGAGTTACGACACTCTTTGATGTCGCCGACAGCCGATCACGTGGTTTATGTATGCCGGGATAGTTCCAAACGCACTTCCATGGCAATGCTTCTCTATGGCAAAAACAACACAAACATGGTAAAAATAGTCATTGATTAAACCAACGCTGTTATTTTTTAAAGATTGCTTTCATATTTACATGATGTGGTTACACTTTGTATGGATTGGCACTATTTACAAGTTTCGTTATTTAACGATATTTTGAGGGGAAAGTGTGGTAGCACAAGCAGGCTATGTTGATGTCACAAAACACACACACCCAAGTACTTTTTCAACTGTAATTGCATTATTGCATCATTATCTCTCTAGGGCTCTGAGGGAAGCCAGCCGCCTCTGGCTTCC
This sequence comes from Gymnodraco acuticeps, assembly GCF_902827175.1. NCBI lineage: Eukaryota > Metazoa > Chordata > Actinopteri > Perciformes > Bathydraconidae > Gymnodraco > Gymnodraco acuticeps. The sequence continues at coordinate 1,157,300 of NW_022989810.1, read as the reverse complement.
CTTGGCATGGCCCTGACCAATCACAGGTTGGCAGGGGCATGACGTGTGCCTCGTCTGATTGGTCAATCCCTAAAAAAAATTCACAAAGGAAAGCCAATTTCAGCTGGCCTCCTCTCGCAACATAGAGTGCAATCTACTGTTTCACCATAACATCTAGAGGGGCGCTGTTTCACTCTTTGTAAAATACTCAATGAGAATGGGGGAGAGACGGGCCAGCAGCAACACACAAAGAATTTCCGAAACTAAACGGAGTGTTTTTATTTATTTATTCAAATTATAACTACAATCAGAAAAAACAGGGGAAGCCTGGCTTCCCTTGGCCTCCAGGAGAAAACGCCACTGATAATACACCGTTTAAGCCCGGATGCCCCCGGGGGAGACATTCTAATGCTAACGCTACATTAGCATCGGCGATCTTTTCTACTTCATGCTATCTGCACAAATGGTTAACATTGAACATTAAAAATATCAGGCAGTTCAGGGAGAATCGAAGGAAGGCAGGCAGCTTTGCATGACATTCTTCTGGACATATTTCATTGTGATAGTGAGGGTGAATTTCCTTTTTTGGCAAGACAGTAGTGACGGCCATCTTGGTGACGTGTGTTGTTGTGCGAGACCAGAGATGTAGTTCATTGAGAGGTTTAACACAAAAAAAGTGTTAATGTTCAATGTCAACCATTTGTGCATGCAGATAGCATGAAGTAGAAAAGATCGCCGATGCTAATGTAGCATTAGTGTTAGCATGTCTCCCCCGGGGGCATCCGGGTTTAAATGGTGTATTATAGAATAGGGGTCGACCGATAATCGGCGGGGCTGATATTCCGCATTTGACCGATTATCGGTATCGGCCTTTTTTTTAAATCAAATTGCCGATAACACTTTGGCTCTGATGCGGCCGTTTCTCTGGCTGCAGTCACCACTCAGGGTGTTTCTCAATCGCGAGGATACTGGCTTGGTAGTCGCATACTTCCAAGTCACTTCCTTCAGAAACGAAGTAAGTATACTTCCAAGCCACGGCTTCGGAAAACGAAGAAGAATGGAACAGGCTAACAAGTGTGCCACTCTCTCTAACGGTTTCAACATAAACTGTACCGAAAATAAATACCTCACGATGTCTATCTAATTATGAACTTGCTTTACTTTCACGGAACACATTTTTGGTGATTACAAACAAATGTAACAAAGTAACATATTTACCAACACATGTTCTACGCCACTATACTTACATTTAAATGTGTGCTGTGTTGGTTCAGCCATTCTCCCCAAGGGTTTTTGAAATTGGTCCGTGCGCAAAGCATTGTGGGGATTTTAAGGACGCAAAGTCTACCCATGTGCAGCCTCGAAATTTCCCCAAAACCAAGGATGCGGCCTCGGTGGAATTCCAAGTATGCTGGAGATTGGAACAGTCCTTCGGCGGCACTCGATGACGTAGCATCCTTGAAATATTGGCTTGGAAGCCAGTAGGCCTATCCTCGAGATTGAGAAACGGCCCTAGTCTGCGTTCTTTCGCACCTGCCTGTAATCTGAGAAGGTCCCGCCTCTCTGGCTGGCTCTCGCCCGGAAAATCTTCAGTGTTGATTGACACTTCAGTAATAGCCTATCAGATAGCACTGTGGGCGGGACATTGCTCGTGTACACTGTGGCCGTTTCTCAATCTCGAGGATACTGGCTTCCAAGCCAATATTTCAAGGATGCTACGTCATCGAGTGCCACCGAAGGACTGTTCCAATCTCCAGCATACTTGGAATTCCACCGAGGCCGCATCCTTGGTTTTGGGGAAATTTCGAGGCTGCACATGGGTAGACTTTGCGTCCTTAAAATCCCCACAATGCTTTGCGCACGGACCAATTTCAAAAACCCTTGCGAAGAATGGCTGAACCAACGCAGCACACATTTAAATGTCATAGGAAAGAACGAGACCCCGCCTCCCATGCTGTATCCAGTTCTTATAGAGTGCCACAGTGACGCATCCTAAAACCCGGAAGTAAGTTAGCATTTGACCACTTCCGGTTCCTTCGACAAAAACCAATGCAATTTTCGAATTATAAATCTAATCGATAGATTTATGATCGATTGATGCATTGTTTTTGTCGAAGGAACCGGAAGGAGTTTACCTCCGGGTTTTAGGACGTGTCACTGTGGCACTCTATTCTACATCCATGGTATAAAGTGGTGCAGTCCTAAAAACCGGAAGTAAGCTGCGCATGGGTTCCCTCCATAATTGCCAACCTTGAGACCTCAGAAATCCAGAGCATTTCAAAACCGCGGGGTGCTGCTAGTGGATCGCCGGAGCTGTATTAGATTAACATTAACATGCTTATTGTAGTTGTAAGTGCACTGCCTTGCGGCCTGTAGCACCATCCTTGATGGAGCATATGTGTGGGCTGGACCTGTATTTTACAGGAAAGGAGTGAGCAGAGGGTCGAGTTGTCGATTCTTGTTCTGTTTTCTGTGATATATCTTCCTCACCCTCTCAGACTTTCAGTTGCGCGCGCTACTAAAGGGACGTGCTACCGTGGAAACCAAACAATGGTGAAGCTGTATTAAAGTCTGAGTGGAAACAGTCCTGAGTAAATCTGATTTTGTCAGAAATCGGGAGAAATGCGGGAGAAATATGACCCCGGGAGGAAACCGGGAGAGGGTTATGAAATCGGGAGTCTCCCGCGAAAATCGGGAGGGTTGGCAAGTATGGTTCCCTCTACAAAAAAGCAGTGGGATTTCTCCATAGGATTTTGGAAAATAGCTCGAAATAAGGTCTGTGGAAAACAAACCCGTTAGATCAGGGGTCTGCAACCTTTTTGACCAAAAGAGCCATTTTGCTCCTTTTTCCAAAACATTTTTTTGTCTGGAGTCGCAAAACATATTTCATAGTTTTTTATTGTTATATCAGACAAAAACTACAGATTTTTTGCATTTATTAGGCTTATTACATGATATAAAACTGTTAACCTCTAATAAGAAACAAATAACTCTTATAAGGAGAATTAAAAATAATACACAGGCCTACTTTAAAATAAATTAAACACAGCACTTGGGGAGTCCTCTGCACATTTGAAGGAAAAAAAAAATTATTAAAATGAGCCCACTTTGAAATAAATAAAACATATAGCTGCACCCTAAAAAGAGTTAAAGGTAGGGTAGGTAAGAATGGAGAAACCAGCTCGAGTGCGCTAGAATTTGAAATTACACAACCGGAAAAAATATGCCTCTTCCTTCAGACTTTCTTACAGAGTCCCTCCTCCAACACACACGAACGCGCACATGACCAATGAGGGCACGAGATAAATTTGTGCACAGATGGAAGGCTGACAGGCAGGTAGGCCATCCAGTTATTTTAGCTGGGCCGGCTCAGATGATTGGTCGTGCTTTTTACAGCGCTACGGCTTCCAAAGCATTTCATATATTCATTGCTATCGGGACGTTAAGAGCATTCCATGGAATATAACAAAAAGTGTTTTCTGAAATAAATTACATACCCCATTGAATTATGACTGAAGATCGTCAGCTGTCTTCCTCTCCCGTGTTGTTCCTCGATACGTAAAGGCTGCAGCACCTTTGACAACTTCTCTCTACATATCAAACATACCGGTAAACCAGCATCGTTTGCTGTGAAAGCAGATAACTCTGTCCACACAGAATTAAATCCTGTGTTCCTCCGGTACTTTTCTTTGATTTCATAGTTCGCTCATCGAGCCGGGGGTCAGGTTATTCGCCTCCAAGAAAAGGCGCTCGCGCGGGACCGTAGCAGGATGTGACGCATATTTTAGTTGACCTAATTAAAACCGTTTTGTTTTTTATTTATGTGTCACAGTATCACCTCAAAATACAAGATACGAAACATTTTCAACCATGCAACAAAATATAAATAGTCCTACAAATACTTTTATTTTATTTCCTTCTTATTTTTGTGTAAGCTCAAGGGAGCCAGAGCAGAGGGCTTAAAGGGCCGCATGCGGCCCGTGGGCCGCGGGTTGCCGACCCCTGCGTTAGATAATTGGTATATAGATATAGGTATAAAAGTCATGGCTCGCCACTGCAGTTGGGTTTACGTGTATGGCAGGGTTGCCAACTTTGGGTACCTGGTTGGAGTGAGATTTTGATATCATGGGTTTAATTACATATGCGCACGAAATGACTACTATCGTGTCAGCAGCGGGACCTTAGCATAGCCTATATATATATATATAGGATATATATACAATATATACAAATACACAATATTGGACACAGACTATAAAGGGCACAAAGTTTCATTCACTATTGAAAGTCAAACACATGTTTGTTTCCACTGTTTTATTGTGTGCCTGTCGCGATAAGCAATTAATTGACGTATCGTACGATAAATAAAAATGAACTCGAGAAATTGCCATTTACATGAGGATGTGACTAGCAGTTTGAAAGGATGTACTTGAATTATTATTATATATTATCATTATGTCAGTGGTCTAAAATGATACAACGGTGCCGACAATATTATCATTTATCGCAATAATTTCCGGGAAAATGTATCCAACAAAATTAATTATCGTGAGAGCTATACATGAAACACACACACACAAACAAATCTACAGACTTACTCCAAACTGCCAAATATATTAATTAACACACTCTCACTCTCATATACTCTTTGACTCTATTTTGGCCTAGTAGAACAATAAGCAGCAGACTTTTACTTTTTTATCATTTCTACTGGTTCTTAGATCTGAGCATGCGCAATACGGGTCGGCAGTTGCGAGAGACTATTTTTGTTGGGTAATCTATGGTAGGGCTAACCCATACAGTGGTGGGGCTCATGTCAGTATTTGCAATGTAATTACATACACGCTCCCCTTGACAGTGAAACGCCACGCGTGAGGTTTAGATTATTTCCCTGTCTCAATCCAAATTGAACTGTATGAAATAAAAAGGCACATTTGTCTTGTAGTAAATAAAAAGGGCGACCTGGAGCCAATCCTGCAACTTCCCCACAGGTGAAAGAGTTGACATGCTGAAAACCCAACCCCTGCAGGGTGGTCTGGGGGGATTCTCCCCCAGGAGATTTTTTTTGTTTTAGTTTTGAAATAGGCTACTAACATAAAATACACATTCTGGTACTCTCTTGAGAAAAAAAATAAATAAATCTATTACTACACGACATATTAAAAAAATTAATGCCATTTTAGTTTTGTGTTACTTTGTTCTGAAAGCTGAACCTGCTGCTCCTCACAGAGAGAAGAGGGAAGAGGCTGTGAATTACTTTACATTGTGGATAAGGGTGGATAGCCCCCATTGTTCTGTGTGTCAAAATGAAAGACAGCCCACACACCTATCCAGGGACGTGCACAGACATTTGGAGGGGCTATTGCTCTAAACTGGAAAAAGGGCCTCCCCCTGAAAAAAAACATAAGACCTTTTTTTAATGTAAAAGAAACCAAATGATTATTACATCAACTAAATTGAACAGTAATTCACATCTCATAACAAAATAAGCTAAGGCGACTACTTGCATTCGGTGACTTAATTTCAAAAATGAAAATCAGGGACATTTTTTGTTATGCGGTCCATATCTCATTAAAATATCTAATGTTAGTAACTATTAAAGACAAAATGGGGACAACTCTGTTCAAATGTAGTTTGACCATTGTAACTGCTGTGCAGTCCAGACATACTGATAAAATAAGGCCTCTAACCAGGGGTTAAATTGGACCGGGGCTGTCCGGGGCTCAGCCCCGGCACATAGGACGATGCTCTGACGTCATCGCCCTCGCTCATTTGTCATTTGTTTAAGCCATAATGTCAAAACATCTCTCGTTCTTAATATAGACTTTATTTAGGGTCGATATGTGTTGACTTTAACATTTAAAATAGCAGATCTCTGTGACAGGATATCGTTTTTCCGCAGAGTGAACGTGTGTCTCTGCTCCGATCAGGAGCTGCAGCACCGTGCCTCCTTCGTGCAGAGAGTCTGCAGCGGTGTGTGTGTGTGTGTGTGTGTGTGCAGAGAGTCTGCAGTGGTACCGCCAAACTCCCGACCCGTCTTGTAACACGGACAGTGGCGACTGGTCATTAGGGGCAGGTGGGGCACAGCCCCACCTAGTGTCAGCATATAGTATTAAAATAATGATTACAACAAAATGCAAAAAATAAATTAAAATATATATCAAATATATTTTAAGATCATGTTTAATCATCTGATTCGTCTCATTGCTGTTTTAGTCTGTGTTCTTCTAATTAGTGTCTACAGTGTGTGCCTATTGAGCTGTTTAGAGCCATGTGGGACAAAACCCGATCCTGCCCCTCCCTCTCCCTGTTTAAGTCAATGGTGACTGTAAAAACTACACTGCGCATGCTCAGAGTATTTTCCTATTTAATGTGTGTGGCAAAAAATAATGACCATAGGGGCATAGAGCTGCCATCCCCACCATACGTCATCTTACATCATTCAGAGCTGATTGGCTGTAAGTACGTGTGCCGCGAAAAGTGTGGTGTGTGAAGAGGAGGAGAGAGACGCGTCCTAAAACCAGGAAGTAAGCTGCGCATGGCTTCCCTCCACAAAAAAGCAATGATATTTCTCCATAGGATTTTAGAAAATAGCTCAAAATAAGATCTGTGGGAAACGTAGCTGTTAGATAAATGCACGTTTTGTTCAGCCGGATAATATCCACATGTCTACCCTACTTTTATAATTTTCGAATCATAAATCTATTGATTAGATTAGATTTATGATAGACTTTTGAAACTACAAGAACATAAGGAGGACTTTTACAAAAAAGTAATAGATATTTTTGTCCAGAAGGATAGGCAAATGGACTTCATCTTCAAGTCAAGGTAAGACTGCAATTTTATTGAAAATGGGATCTTACTAAGAGAGAACAATTCAATATTTAAATGATACAATTACATTTTTTGGGTATCCTTCTGTTGAACTGTCTGTTTAAAATTAATTGAAGCATCAGAAAAAAAAAGCTTTTGAAAATAATATTATATTTTGATTTAGGTCAAAATATAATATTTGTAAACCTGAAGAGTCAGTGCCAGAGCCTCACCAGCCATGAACCTCACTGCAGAAGCTTAGACATCTACATTTTGTGTGCCCCACCACTTGTGTACATATAGAAACGCCACTGAACACGGAGCCCGTTTCCTAGACCATCAGGGCCGGTTCTAACCAATTTGCTGCTAAATGAAAAATCTCTACAAAAGACCAATGCACTACAAAAACAGAAACGTATTGACATACTGTAAGTCATATACATCAAAGGCTTCAAATGTATTCAGTATTATATGAACATGTTTTAATTGGGGTGAGGACATCACATCCTCTAGGGGGGTCTTCCCCCCGGGAAGAATTGTTTGAACATTTAAAGTAAAATGCTTCAATCTGGTGCACTTAGAGCACACATTACTAGAGACCTGATCTAGGGGGTACAACTCTAACGGCCCGTCCACACAGCGGCGTGCGTTGAAGCTTGCCGGCGGGCGTGTCTGAAACTCGACCAACAACCAATCACATGAATCTCCCGCCCCTGACATACAAGCAGCGGTTTGATTGGCTAGAGCTTGTACTGGCATATGATTCGATTGGCTGACGCTTCTGCCGTGGCTTCAAAACTTGAACATTGCTCAACTTTTGCAGCGAGCCACGCCAGCAAAGTGACGTCACCCCATTCAAAGTGAATGGTGAAGCTTTCAACGCACGCTGCTGTGTGGACGGGCCGTAAAACACCCATATGAAAAAGATTGGTTTACATTTTAATAATCAAATAAGTATGTGAACATAACCAATAACCTACCATAGCCAATAGCAAATAAATGCAACTTATTTTATTTTTGTTGTTCATTCATATCTTATTTGACCTAGTTAACGTTTATTTATGCATATTTTTGTATCTCTCAAGTTTTAAACAATATTTTTGGTTTACTGTCCTATAGTATACATTGAAATGATTTCAAACCTGTTTACCCCAATAATTATAAAAGAGTGCCTTGAAAATATTTGTTTACATAAATTGCATTTATCTCTCTCGCTCGATCCCACACCCACTTTGGCTGTGAGCTGCGGACGCCTGATAAGCCAACACCCCCCACTTTCATCACTCACGGCCCGTCTACACTACAGGCATCAAAAAATCTTGAAGCTGGGCGTGTCTGAGGCTTGGCGATTTCTCGCGCCCAAGACGACCAACAACCAATCAGGAATCTCCCGCCCGCCCACGGCATACAAAGCAATAGCAATGTTAAAACGAAGTAAACTGGATATAAAATCCCCAAACAGGCGAAAACCTACCAGTTTCATCCACTGTCTCTGCCACCTCCCTCCATGCCTCGCTCCTCCGGTTTGTATCCCGGTAGATGAACAGAGACTGATCATACAGCACCGGGTGATTCACTACCGCTATAATGAATTTTCCCTCCATGTTTTTGAATATGAGGAAATGACCTGCGTAGTCTCTCCCAGCATACACGCGGTTTGATTGGCTAGCGCTTGTACTGTCAGATTTGCATACGCGGGATTTGATTGGCTGATGCCAAGCATCGAGCCTCAAAAGTTGAACATTGTTCAACTTTTGATGCCGATAGATGCTCGTGATGCTTGCAAAGCCATGCCATGCTCCCCACAATGCAGTTCGGCGAAGTTTAAAAATCTTCTACGTCACCCCATTCAAATGAATGGGCGAAGCGTTGAAAGCATTTTTCTATGCCTGTAGTGTAGACGGGCCGTTACAGCGCCCATCGTACAGGGCAAATAAAAAGTGTAACCCGGGGTGAAAAGGGTGTTACCTTGACTTAATTATGAATGCTGTTACATCAAGGCCGAAAATTAGGATGAACGCAAACAGTCAAAATGTTTTTTTCCCTCCCAGAGCTGCCAGCGCAGCCCCCCCCCCAGATCTGGCGCCCTAGGCGACCACCTATGTCGCCAATGCCAAAAAACGGCCCTGACTTAACCTAACAACTTATTTAATTTGTTTTCACAATTACTAATCTCATGTTTTTTTTTATTCTTGAAGAGAATGTCTTTTTTTCTGGCATTCTTCCAGGATTAACAAAAATAAGAATAACATCGCGAACTATCTTTGAAGTAAATGGCTGTTATTAAACGCTTCCCACATTTACTTCAATCGTACAATAGAAAAAATAAAAGTACCCAAGGAATACACAATAGAATATATAAAGAATAAATGAAAAATCTCTACAAAAGACCAATATACTACAAAAACAGAAACGTATTGACATGTTGGTAATATACATCAAAAAGGCTTCAAATGTATTCGGTATTGTATGAATGAACGCAAACAGTAAAAATGTTTTTTTCCCTCCCAGAGCTGCCAGTGCAGCGCCCCCCCCCCCCACCTACACCTGTCGCCCTAGGCAACCGCCTATGTCGCCTATGCCAAGAAGCGGCCCTGTACACCATGCTAAATATGTCTGCATAAAGCTGAGTTATGATCGGTCATAATAACACAATTACATAATAACATAATAACAATTTGGTGATGATTAAATAGTTTACAGTGAGATTTACTCCCATACTTTTGGCCATACTCACGCAGCCCTACAAATGAATTGAGATTTCCAGACAAATGTTCTTTAGCAAGTGTGCAGAGCAGTGTTGATTTAAAAAAGCAATTTGAAGGTTGGATATTTGTAAACCTTTTTTTGTGTATATATATATATTCATAATTTAAGATGTAAATGAATTCCAGTTTATTTGTAGTACTTTCTATTTTTATCGTGACATTTGGTGGCATCAATGTCTGCATTTGATACAGATAATGGAGCAGTTGCTTTAGGGCCACAGTGTAGGCCTATATCCCTTAATTAATCAGATCCTCGATCATGTTGATTCGGCCACAACAGAAAAAATAAAAATAAACTCTCGCTCTCTCCAGAGGGGCAGGTCAGCCAAAAAGGCCAAACGGGCCGTTGCCCTGGCAACATTAGCCCGTACCTGTGCACATCCCTGCACCTATCAATCATCAAACCGTGGGGTCTTATTTCATTACGTGTTGATTTCTATCAACACGTAATGTTGTATCGATGTATGTACTACAGCAAAAGTATTCTCCGTCGGGACTTCCTGGAACAACACCACGCCGTTATCTTGATTCTGATTGGCCAGAAGACATTATCAAAGATGTTCTATTGAGAAGACGATCACTACCTGACAAAAGTTTTCAAAACAGTTTCTAGTCTTCAGTATTCTTGTTTTTGGCGTGAGAATAGTTTGGGCAGCGTGAGAGCGTGAGATTGAGAGTGAAAGCGTGTGTCACACGCCAGATGCGTGAGAGTTGGCAACCCTGGTATGGTGGCAGTTCCTCCTCACATGAAACATATAGTAAAAACTAAATTGTGTCTTATAATCAATACTCTTACATTTTGACAGTCATATGTGCAAACTAAGGTTAAAAGAGAAGAAGCTTACAGCTCAGCATCATGTCCTCTGCAGTCTGCAGCTGATCCTCAGAGGTGGGACACCATGAGGGCAGGAGGCGGGGGATCCAGCACCACCTACACACACATACACAGACACACATTCACACACAACACACAGAAAGCTTCATTACGTACATCAGGGACAGGGTGTCGCTGCAGGCTGGGGCTATGCATAAAGGATTTAGACAGGGACATACAAATATAACAGCATCGATTGAAAAGTGCAAGAGAGCATTTATGAAGAGCGTCACCGTCACATCTGATCATGTGAACTGAGCTCTCAGTGTGGTTTACTCCGTCTGAAGCGAAGGGAACTCCACTGGTTTCACAGGGAGGCTCTGTTTAGGGGACAGCACATTAAAGAGAGGGGCCAGAACACTGATGACTCCACCCATTAATAATACTTGGGTGGACAAAATATTTGCAACATTTTATAACAGTATAATCCAAAAGAAATTGGAAGCACCATCGCAGCGTCTATAATGAGCTACATTTCAATAGAAGCTGTACATTGTATATCATTTTCATAAAAACGCAGGGCCAACAGGTACAACAGCCATAATGAGAAATGCCCTGCATTTTCAAAAAGGATGAAAATATAAAAACACAAATGTGCCAGAACACATGCAAATGAAGAAATATCATGACAACACATGCGCAGCGTTTGGAAAATATTTGCGGCTAAGAACTGTTGAATTAGACTGATCTCATTTGATATATTGCAGGTTATTTAATAAATTGACGAGTGTATATAAATATAAAGTTTGCCAATTTCTGAAATGTGCTTTATGGACTGGCAAAACTAAGTGTATGATTAATAAATAAGTACATTTAAACAATATGTTACAGGGGTGATCAAATAAAAAAAATAGAATAGGGACACAAGGTGTCTCCAAATTCCCTGAGAAGTCCATTCTTATTGTATGTGAGGTTTACAGATCACAAGTGCATAAGATTGTCTCTAAAGGAGTTGTGACATCATAAAAACCTGCTCTTCAAAAACTGAGATTTATGTGAGCACAGAAGAAGCTGCAAATATCCCCTCTGTGGGACGAATAAAGGTATAGTGATTCTGAAGCTCATGAATGTGAACATGTGTCAGACTCTGCACATACATCATTCTGCACATCCATCCAGGTAAAGGAACAACACATTTCTTAGAGGAGAGGAGGTTGATCTAAAACCACGTAGCATGTTTAACAGTACAGACTTACCGTAAGGTAGAGTCAGCGTAGCCCCACACACTGCTGAGCAGCCTGTCAGCCCCGACAGCAGACATCGTTCTCTGCACAACCCTGAAGCCACAGCAGAATGAAACAAAGAGAGAGGCTGATCGAAATCAGAATCAGATAAAGGTTTATGGCCAAGTAGGTTAACACATAAGAAGAACTTGCCTTGGTGTACATGGTGCATACAGTAAGTAAGAAATACAACCAAAAAATACAATAAAATGAATTGAAAATATTATACATTAGGATATAGAAAAAGATGTACATTAAATCTGGATACACCAAAAAACTATGTGAAGTATACTATTGCAAAGTACTTAGAATAATACAAATCAAACACGTGCATTATTGATTGCACAGAGAGTTACAGTACTGTTGAGGGATAATACCGGTAAGGAGGACATGTGTTTTAAATCCACACTAGATATTACTATGGATGACATTCAAACTACCAGTGAAATCCTTGTACTAAAAGCATACTTTAGTGAAGTGGAAAAAAATATTTTTCATATTTGTATATAATATGAGTATTACCTCATTGGCATTTACATACTTAAGTACAATTTTAAGTACTGTACTGAAGTACAATTTTGAGATACTTGTACTTTACTTTATTATTTCCATTTGATGCTACTTTGTACTTTTACTCCACAACAATTCAGACGTAAATGGTGTACTTTTACTCCACTACATGTATTTAATACCTTTAGTTACTTTACAGATCTGGAAGAATGATGTGAAATATAATCAAGTGTTAAATCAGACTTTAGTTCCACCTGGAGTAAATCCACAAGCTACCCTGCAGTATACAAAGTCATTCAAACTAGCTGCACCTTTACCAGCTTTGAGAACACTTTCATGATCAATCATTATAAAACATATCATATATAGTATTCTGAAATGGACCAATCTGCACAATGACTAGTATATTTTGATGCTAATACCTTTGCACTTTTACTTGAATAACATTTTGATTGCAGTTATTTTACACTCAGTCTCTGGTAGCTACTTCTACTTTTACTCAAGTTCAAGACCCAAGTACTTCTTCCACCTCTGATCGGCACAGCATGGGCCAATTCTTGTTCTATCTGACAACAAGTTTGTCTTCAGTGTGTGTGTCAGTGTTGTGTGTGTGTGTGTGTGTGTGTGTGTGTGTATATAGCAGGGGTGCCCAACCTTTTTTGAACCGAGAGCTACTTTTAAAGTTGCCAGTCTGCCGAGATCTACCAGTCCAAATAGAGAGGCGTAGCCATTACTGACAGCCTACTACCAGGTAAATACACACTTCTACTTGTATAAAACTGACCTTTGTACGATGAATACTTCATAAAATACTGCAGATCCTTTATCTTACCTCTTTCTAATCTACACACATACAAGTATTTAACTGAAGTTACACAACAGTGTTGTTGATACAGAGTTGGTGTTTATTCACACGTCACACTACAGTGGGTCATGTTTTCAAGAAACATTGAACAGTGCTGCCACATATGACACAGGAAAAAAGAAAAGACTCTGAACCCTTTCTTTGCCATTATATAAAAATAGTGTTGCTACAAAAGTATAAATTAGGCTTACTAATAAGACAACTCAGATCTGAAGCTACACAGGAATCTGCTGCCAAAGTGCAATAAAAAAGACAACATTAATAGAATCAAACCCTTTTTTTGTTGCATTTTAGTAGATTATAAAAATAAATGCCTTAAAAATAGGATGCAAGCAACACTAGTTTCTTAACCTGAATTGATAATAGACTATAATCAATTTAAGTTTGCATTCTTATACCATTTTGTACAATAATTATAATGAATAAGTTCAAACAAACTAAAACTTACAGCTGATTAATAACGGTATCTAACTTGAGTTTTTATTATATCAAAAACCTGTTGAAATGCTACTGTTATTTTTATTATGCATCGGCAGCCTCCAGGAATGCTTCTTTCAGAACTTCGCCGTATTTGAAAGACTTCATGTGTTTGGCAAGAACGTGACTGACACGATAAGATGCTCTGGTAGCAGCCTTGCTCTTGTTGTTGGGCCTGGTGAAAATGGACTGCTGTGCATTTAGCTGTCCTTTCAGGCCCCTCCCCTTTTGGGAGTGTAGGGTAGAATTAGGAGGGAATTCCGTCTCGTAGCGTTTGTGCACTGTTTTGAAATGCCGCTCCTATTGATTGATTGAAAAGTTTATTAACAGCTTGTATATTGGGTACAGTACAGTACAGCTCAAAACATACAATTGTTAAGGGGATGCAGACCAGAGAAAGACTTTCGTCTTGTTTACATCAGGGTCCCCCATTTCCAATTCATCATGTCATTTAAGACATATAAGACATATTTGACATACAGATGGCTTATTTACAATTTACATACAGGTGGTTCGTTCTAATACATCCTAACCGGACATTTAAGACATACCAAGTCTACAGATATACAGTTAGTAACAGAGTCTAAAATGCGAGTATATACATAGATGGGGGGGGGGGAAGCTGTCCATTGAACGACAGGTTGAGATTTGTACCATTACCGGGGCCAGTTTTGCAATGCTCTCCCCCGAAGGTGCTCTTTAAGAGAGCTTTTGAAGGTAAGTATAGTTTTACTTTCCTTTACAGTTGTGGGAAGAGCGTTCCACCTTGATGTGGCATAATTGCGAAACGTGTATTCCCCCTTTTTTGTGCCAAATCTGGGTTTCACATGATTTGTGGAGCTCCCTCTGGTGTTATGATCATGGTATTCCTTGACCTTTGGGAAGAATTTTGACATGTACATGGGTACCATAGAGGTGTAGTGGATCTTGTAGACCAGGCCCATTGCAAGTAGCTGTACTCTGTCGTCTACTCTAAGCCATCCTAGGTTGTCAAAGTGGGCAGAGGTGAGGTGGGTTCTAGATGAAAGGTCAAGCAGTAGTCTGACCAGTTTATTTTGCGATGTTTGAAGTTTTATTTTTAGCGCCTTGGAGGTGCTATGGTACCATGACTGCAAGCATAATCATAGTACCCTTGAATGAGTGCTCCTGCCAGAGTTTTCAGGGTGTTTTTGTTTACCAGAGAGGAGATCCGGTATAGGAATCTAGTTCTTTGATTGACTTTTTTTATTACATTGGATGCCATTTTGTCACAGGAGAGGTTTGCCTCAAGAATAGATCCTAGGTATGTAATTTCCTTCTTACTTGTGACAATAATGTCGCCCACTGCAACTGAGAAGTCGTCGGATTTGCTGAGATTATGTTTCGAACCGAAGAGAATGGACTCTGTTTTACCCAGGTGTAATGATAATTTATTATAAATAACCCTTCTTCGATAAAGCCACGCTCGCATTGCGGATGAGACAGATGGACTTTGAATTGGAATAGATACAAAAATAATCATCCTCCCACTAGGAGTGAAAATCATATATGTTGCTGGGCTTTTTTGCTTCTGCCATAATTGCGGTCTTGTGTGTGTGCGGACTGTCACTCCTGTTGACACGGACAACGTCAGCGAAATAGTGCCCACTGTCCACCAGCCATGCCCCGACACATGGGGTCACGCCGGCCAATCACAAAGCCTTGATGCGTTCAAGTGCATTATTCTGGCACAGGAAGATTATGTTATAGGACATTAACGATAACACAGAATATTGTTGTTCTATTTTTAGACACATCTCGCGATCGACTGGGAATCTCCCCGCGATCGACCGGTTGGGCACCCCTGGTGTATAGTATTAACTTGAACTTTAGGGAAGTTGGGTGGTGTTGATGTTAGTACATTTAGCGTACCCCGACTTTGACTACCCTAACTATGCAGGTATAGAATAAACCAGATTTGGATATGACATTGAATATCGCTAATATTCCCTTTATTACTTTACAAACAGGTTTGGTTAGGGAGACACTCACCCTGCGCTCGCTGTCACCGCCCGCTCGGCCATTCTGCAACACGGTCACATGGCTTTCAGACTTTGACGTGGAGTCAGTAAGTGTTTGTAGCCGTTTGATTTATTGTTTGAGATTTCTGCACCGAGCGGTGCTTTAAAGCTTCATTCTGTGCGTCAATTAAGCTTCTGTCTCCGCCCATGGCAGCGTTACTTGTCTTAGCTGTAACACAAAACAAGCGCACCCTGCTACTGTGCTGAGGCAGTGCGGAAGTAGCTTTCCAAACATTCCCTAAACAGTACTGAGCAGAGGACAGAGCTGGTGAGTAGCGAGAGTAAGACATTTAGAAGTTTTGCATATTCAAATAAGACGGATAGTTGAGTTTGCACCGAAAGCTTTTGGTACAGTAACATGTTACATTTGGCGTTATAGCTTATACCTGGCTGACACACTAACTTTACTGTAGGCTACGTGGCGTTTCAATTAGGTACTGTTCATTCACTGTAATGCGAATGGCCAGTAATTGACAGATTTTCAAATACGTTAACCGCACTTAAAAGTACAAAAACGTTATAATTTAGAATTAATTATGATAACATACTTATTGTAATTTAACATAAAACAAGTTGATTTTTTAATGAATACATTAATTTCCTCTGTACTCTCACTGACATGGCTTTATTGTAGGAGTGACGTAATCAATGGGATAAATACTTCCGCCTGTGTTCCGACAGGTCACTCACTATGTGCTAGGAAAAAGTGGAAAATCTTCTTACAATCAAGTTGCAGCATTCGGTCCTCTTTCGTTTGGTATCTGATCATTTGAAACCAAAATCTGTCCTTTCTGAAATCAGTGTCATTTTGATTTTGATTATTGTGAATCTTCAACCGTTTTTTAAAGTCCCTTGCACAGCCACACAGGTTTTCTCCACCACAGCTGGTTAGATCTTTGGTCATGCTGATGTGAAATATGTGATGTCACCAAACAATATTAATGAAACTGATACAAAGGTTTAAAGGGGACCTATTATGCTTTTTGTTTTTTTACATTATGTTACATTGTTTTAGCAGACACATATTTATGTCCCCAGTAAATTGCATAACGACTAGTATCATTGGACTCCTTAGTTTTCTTCCGTAACATAGTGACATCACTATGTAACACTTGCGCTTTTATTGGTTAGCGCTCCAACACATTGGACATGATAGGCTAAGGGGCGGGACATCTCTAGTGGTTGACAAATCAGAACAGAGATGGCACAAAACACAAATATGAACCCTGAAAATTAGTATAATATGACATCTTTGCTCAAGCACAGCCATCAGGCTAAATGTTCCGCCTGACTACAAACATGTACACGTGTAGTGTAACCACTATCATTGATGTGCCCATTTCATGGAGGTTCTGCCTCATTGAGTTCTGTTCCAAACCAATTTGCAGAGAGTGGGAGTTATGAAACTGTCCAACAGGAAGTTTATAAACACTGCAACAGGAAGTTATTAAACACTGCAACAGGAAGTTATTAAAAAGTCCAACAGGAAGTCTGCATTGGTCCTGAACTAATTAGCACCCTACCTGACCAAATGCAACGCTGTTTGTGACTGTCAACATGCTGTGTACACATAGTTGCAAACATTTACTATTAAACTGTGCAAAAAAAACATAGACATGTAAACAAATTGAAGGCTACCTTTATATTTAAAACATTTTTTCTTAGGATGATATACCTCTGTCTAGTCTGAAAACCTGTAGACACGTTCATTTGATTGTAAAGAAATGGTAGCAGCTCGTCCC
The DNA here is from genome assembly GCF_902827175.1 of Gymnodraco acuticeps. Taxonomy (NCBI): domain Eukaryota; kingdom Metazoa; phylum Chordata; class Actinopteri; order Perciformes; family Bathydraconidae; genus Gymnodraco; species Gymnodraco acuticeps. The sequence goes on along the minus strand of NW_022989810.1, from coordinate 1,140,010 downwards.
AAAGCTTGCCGCTGTATTTACACCCTCTGACTAAAGAAGGAGCTCAGAGTTCAGATTACAGATGGAGTTTACTCCATCACTGAGGAGGAGGGGGTATGGGGAGTTTGGAATTGGGCCATAAGTCTGATCTTGTTCAGCCTTAACCCTTTCTAAGGAACAGGAGTTCAACTATAGGCCCGTCTTATCTGATAATGACAGCAATACAAAAATATATATATATTTGGATAGGAAATCATTTCTCTTAAACATGAAAGATTACAGCAGCCTGCTACTTTTTAAGCAGACATTAGCGTCTTGAAGGCAGAATGACCCATGGGATATGATCTGTAGTGAAACCTCAGCCGCTCTGTGCAGCACAGCGGCTGAGGTTGGGGGGGGCTGCTGTGGGGGGGGGAAAGCTGAAACCGGCTGCTGCTGCTGCTGACTGAGCGCTCAGACTCCATGTTGTTTCTGATGTGCTGTGACTCACAGATCTCCTCTCACACAGATCATCCAGCGCAGCACCGACTGGCTCTGAAGCAGTGAGTACGCTCTCACTCTGACAGTCTGCGCTTTCCAATGCTATTTTACCATTCATTTGATGTTACTAACATGCTTCACCACCCCCCCTCCCCATTTAGTGTCAGCTGTTTCTGTCAGTAGTCTTTGGCCCAATCCCTTGTCCACTCTGAACGCCTCTAGAGGTAACTTCAACGTCACATGGCTGCTAGGCTTTAACTGGTTTAAACGGTACAGTGCTTTGTGGGGAAATATCATGTAACTAAGACAGAATGCTTTACGGCCTGATATGAATGTGTTCCAGGCTCTTGCCTTACCAGAAGACAGGTCACTGTTACATAATCAATTTATTATTTTGTCCAAACAGCATCATTAAGCTCCCATTAAGCTGGCTGTGTAAGGTAGCTTATGATTTGCATACGAAGATACAAAAAGCAACAAAGCGATACAGGCGTTTCAGCCTTTGCAGACCCTTTACATGCACACAATCCTATAGAACACACTACAGGAAAGGGAGAGCCTAAAAAAGCACAATAAGACCTCTTTAACATTGTACCTTTTATAAACGTTATTTTGCACGTTAAAATAAGATAGTATATCATATACATTGTAATTATTTAATACTTTATTTTAAATCCTCTTTGGAGGTGCCCTGGGCTCGGGGGAGATGGTGCCGGCTGTGTCCGCAGACTGCAGCTCCACCAGCTTCACTCCTCTGGTGGTGCTGGAGCTCGCCTCCGACACCAAGCAGGAGGCCATCGCCTGGCTGCTGAGCAGGATCAGAGACCCTCACCAGAATGGAGGTGTGTGCACTGAATATATTTAGACTCTTGGCGTTGTATTCATGTAGCGTTTACTGAGCCTGTCCTCTGTCCCAGGCATTGAGCTGCTGGTGGAGCAGCTGGGCCTGGGAGACGGGGGTTCGGAGAAGGAGAACCCCAACCTGTTCCTGGTGGGGGCCAAGTGGCAGAGGCTGCTCTCTGGGGCGGAGGAGGTGGGCCTCTTCAAGGAGTTCAGTGATGGATCCATGAGAGGCTTCACCTGCGCCAACAAACACAACTTCAAACACTTCGAAGGTAAAGAGGTTGCATGGGGGCTTGTGGGTATTTATGCAGGACATCAGAATAGTTGTCCCGCAACGGGGAAATGTACATTATTACAACGGCAGGAGTATAGTGCAGAAAAAGACAATAGACTAACATATTAAAAAATAACTAAGTATGCACACGTTATTAATCAAAAAAGAATATGGCAGCACTCTGTATCAATCAATTGGTATACATTGTTGCTAGTGTCAGAATTGCTTTGTTCTTCCCTCAGAGGGGACATTCACACTGACAGCAAAAGAAGAGCCTGTCTAGATGGAGACCAAAAAGAAATCACCATTTAATAAAAAGGCATGCGCATAGAATACAAATACAATTCAAATTAGTACACATTCAAGGTAGGAAAAGACCAGTAGCAGTGTTATAAATAATGAAGTGGAACATGCAGAGCGTAGTGTGATAGCAGCCTGATAACAGTGATGTAAGTATATATTGCACAATTATTTACAGATTTATGTAACAGTATGAAATGTGCAAAAGAGCAGGAGCAGCCAGTAATAATAATCATAAAGAAGAACTTATTGCACAACATTGATAGTCATAGTCTTAAGTGAACTGAAATATAATCACATGACGTGGTGGAGCTTTGTTTTTGAGCCAAATAAAATAAATGGTGTGTGTGTGTGTGTCTCTCTCCCCAGGGGACGGGGACTCCTTCCTCAGTATGGCTGAGTGTCAGTACATCATCAAACATGAGCTGGACACACTCCGGGCCAAAGATGAGACTCATGTCCCAGGACACCCTCAGGCCAAGCTGTACCCTGGGAAATCTATCAGTGAGTCCTCCTACACTCTGTCTCTCTCTGTCAGGTGTCTAACTCACTGGGATACACAAATGAGTTACACAGGGTACGATATCACCACACACAGGGAAGATATGTCTGTAAATACCATGATATGAGATGTCATCCTTATCGGTTACTCTACTGACAGTAAGTTCATTGTCAACCATTGTCATAATCAATACATTATCTAAATAGTTTACAGAGCAAAAGGGATAAACACTGTTCCAGCTTCTCAACTTTGAGGACATTGTTCTATTTCTCTTTATTGAATATCTCTGGGTTGTTAGAGGGTCAGGGTCCTTTGAAGACTTCCCCTCAGCCTCATAGTTTGCTGATATTCTAAAAGCTCAACCTCTAATGGTGAACTGGGAAAAGGGGAAGCCAGACCGTCAACATACAGCAGCAGAAAAAACTAAACGGAGGGCAGGGCAGGAAGTACTTCCTGTTTTTATCTCCCTAAAAACCAGAGTTTGGTTTGATTTCAGATTTCTTAAAGAAATGGGGAGTTTGGACGAGATTCACAATGGAGAATTTAGCATGGCGTTATTACTGTGAATTAGAGATGTTAAGATTCACCGATTCGCATCGGTGCACCGGCATAAACGTTCAAGATGCGAGTGCACCGGTTGAAAGAGTGCACATCGGCTACAGTTTGGGTTGAACCGGGTTGAACTCGCGATGCATCGATGGCGTAGCGTCTTTGCATCGGTAAAAAACCGATTCATTCATATAAAATCCCCTCATCTTGTCAACGCTCAGCAGAGACGATCTTTGATATTTGCTTCGCCACTACGGAGGCCGAGAGTCTCAGTTATCAACACACACGGAAGTCGAGGAGAAAGAGAAACACAGCGCACCGAAAAATACCTACAAATCAAACGTTTGGTAACACTTCGGATTGTTCAAGAAAGACGGTGTAATAGTCCTTTATGCTAGGCTATATAGTTGACCGCAGGTCATGGAGAGTAATAAGGTATCCGTAGACTTTTGTATGAGGTATCTTTATTACTTAACAGGTCTACAGCCATGATACATAGATCCGTCCTAGATGCGGGCTTGCATACACACAGTATCACTCCGCAGCCGCACCCCATCAGTAACGTCCTGATGGTATATGTGCGCGGCACTATATACTACAGACGGTCAACTTGAAAAATCGCTCGCAAATTGTTAACGATGCCGAGCCGCTTTAAAGTACACAAGTAGTACGAGGAACTTAGCGACGCACATAAAGAGGCGACATGGGGTCTGCGGCTGAAAAGAGAAACCTCAAAGTTAGACATACGAGTTAAATCACTCAGTGAGGTGTTCTGTCAGAGAGAGTGGTGTTTAGTTTACAGCAGCCTGTGACGGCCAATAATAATTTAAATGTATTCCTCACTGTAAGCAGTTATGAAATACCTGTTTGTGAAAGGTTATTTGTATTATTTATTGTTCATATAGAACCCACCGCTTTCTGCTCACTGGTGAGTTAGCCTATGAATGAGTGTTAAGCACATCAGGCAGCAGCTGTATGGGCGTTGCTCTATGGTAGCTGTTATTTGCACATTGTTAATCATGAGCAATGCATCCTTACATTGTTTAACTGTGAGGTGTTATACAATTGTACTCTGGAGAGCTTTTAAAGGTAAAAAAATAAACGGCATGATGGGATGTGCAGTACCAAATATGTAAAGCACTTTTTTGTTAATGTATGATTTGCTGCATATAAGGAATAAAACAAAAATCCTCTGTCGTACCAAATTGAAGTATCATTATTTTTGCATCGTGTTGAATCGCATCGTATCGCACCGAATCGCATAATGTTGAATCAAATCGTATCGAACTGTATCGCAACAGGGGTGAATCGTATCGTATCGCATCGCCTGGTGTTTCAAATGTATCGTTAATGTATCGTATCGTGGCAACGTATCGAGATGCGCATCGCATCGGCCTCAGTGATGGAGATGCACATCCCTACTGTGAATGCTTGTATCTCTATTGTTAATCCATCTGTTTTAAATACTTTCCCTTTCATTGACAAAATAGAAACTGTATTTAACTTTTTTTAGGAATGCAAGAGACTTAAAGGTCCCATGTCATGGCCATTTCCACTGATCATAATTCCATAGTTGAGGTCTACTAGAATAGATTTATATTGTGCAATTTTCCAAACTCACATTGGTTCCTCATACAGCATCTCTGTAAACTACGTGTATTCACTGAATTTCACTCTCTGCCTTTAACGGCTAGTTGTAGCTCCAGTAGCTCCAGCCCCCACCCTCCCTGTGTGCACAGTGTGCTCTGATTGGTCGGGACGTTGTGAATCGCGCTGAGCTCCGTGGAGGTGTTGTTTCCTTGTTTAGCGATACACATCGAAAACCATCGAAACACAGCCAAACTCACCCTGAGCACACACAAAGTCACAGCCGAAGTAAAAACAATAAGTGTGGCTTGATATTGAGTAAGAAAAAGGTTGATAAACGCTGTGAGAATGGGTCTGCAGAGAGAACGGGTCTGCAGAGAGAATTTCGCCGCAATCCCAACTGTCTGTTATCAGCCTGCAGCCAGGGAGGAGAGATCAGCAGAGCTGCCTGCACTGAGTGTGTGAGGAAGTCCGTGGATTGGTCAATTTGGACCAATCAGCGGGGGCTTAACGTAACGGCTCCGCAGACGTAACGTAACGGTTCCAGTCCATTTGGTTCCGGATAACGCATGACCGTATCGCGTCATAGCTCTGGGCGCGGCTACTGGCCATTCCTACGTCACAATACCCAGAAAGTAAACAATGGACAATAACGTATCTCCAACGAGGCGTTTTGGGGAGGTATTTTCTGTGTTAGAGTTTTACTCGCTACAGGGTGTACTTTAAGGGTTTTGACTCTGCACAGCGTTTACATGCATAAAAACCTTCATAACACACAAGGGGACGGGTAATAACCGGAAAAGCATGACATGGGACCTTTAATTTCCTTTTTAATGTCCTCAAACGGTTTGGTGTTGAAAGGATGCTTTTCTTCTAGGCTTTGGCTACAAGAAGTGTGACGCCTCTAAGTGACAGCTGTGAAACTTTTAACAGGGAAAGCCACGTTGTCAATTTACAGCTGCAGAACAATCAGAGTAAAGGGCAGGACCTGCTTTTATCTCATTTGTAAAAGCTACAGTTTGGATTGGTTTTAGATTTTTTTTTTTTTGAAAAAGGGGGCCTGGAGGGTTTTCAAATAAAAGGGTGCTTTGTGTCCAGCTGCAGGGGATAACAATCCTTTTACATGTATAGATTTTTTTTTTTACAGAGAAACGTGTCTTAGGTTGTTCTGATGTTGTCCGTATTGTATGGAATTACAGTTTTGACAAGTTGACAATTATTTTAAATAAAGTTTTTTTTTTTTTATCCCTCTCAGTATGGAAGCAATAAATATGCAAATCTAGTGAAATACTCTAAAAATAAGATAAGGAAGCAATGAAGTTGGAGGGGAGATAAGCTGACTCTATTCAGGGCCTTTATTTGACAAAATGTGTTAAAGCAGAATGTAATCATTTGTAACTAATGATGCAGTCCATTAAATGAATGTTCTTGTATCGAGTCACTCTGTGAAAGACAATAGAGACGATTGCTGTTGTTATGCACTGTGCACAGCATGTGTGTGTGTCTGGGTTCAGAGTCAGGGATAGAATGCAGCAGGGCATGTCACTCAAAAGTCAGTGTAACGTTTTCCAAATATTTCCAACTTTGAGAAATTAAAGATTTCCCCAACTACCACTACACAACATTTCCATGCTTCATTCCTTCCATGGTTTTTTGTATAGAACAATCAAATACTGGCAGTAAACAAACCCCACTGACAACAAGACATGGCATTGAACAAAATTAAGCAATGGAAAAGTGTGTGCACTTCTTTATTAACTTTGAAATGAACTTCAGAGGCGTATACTCATCATTTGTATTGCCTCTCAACCCAGTAAATACTCAATGATGACTTGGTCGCAACCTCTTAAAGTCTTGGTCATGACTTGGTCTCGGTTAAGGTGGTCTTGACTACAACACTGGCTGGCACTAAAGGGAATTATTTGCATAACATTGTCATTAAGAAAACATAGTAATTATTAGCAGGGTGTTTCAGAGTCTGTAAAGTAGGTTTACCCATACGAGAAATCTGCTTTGGTGTAAATAGTGCTTACATGGAGGAAGGAAAACGTTTTTATTTGTTCAAAGGAGCAAAACATTTTACTTTAAACTATTTTATAGACAATTGTAACACATTTTAAAATAAAGACAATATTTACACAAAATATAATTAGGCGCTTTCACACCGCAGTACTTTTCCCACAAAGGTTCATCAGAACTTAGTTCATGAGAACTCTTTAGTCCTCATGAACTAAGTACAGATCGCGTTCACACCGGAATAAATCCCTGGGAGAGGGTTAGGCAAATGAAGCCGCTGACGTCACTTCTTCTTCTTCTGCTTTGGGTTTACTGGCAGGCCGCAAACAACTTCACGGCGTATACTGCCGCCCGAAGTCCCCGGAGTTGGGGACTGGCTTTCTAGCATTTTTTTGGTGTGAACGCAACATTTCAGAACTAAAGTGGGGGAAAAGTACTGCGGTGTGAAAGCGCCTATAATACACATAAAAATGTTGTAGCATTTTTTTGGTGTGAACGCAACATTTCAGAACTAAAGTGGGGGAAAAGTACTGCGGTGTGAAAGCGCCTATAATACACATAAAAATGTTGTCATTTGTGTCCCAGTTCGCAGACTGCTGTCCAAGGGGGTCCTGATCCAAGTGTTTCCACTCCACGAGAAAGAGGAACTGAAGAGGCTGTCTTACTCCTGGTATCAGAAGATCAAGTTGTCCTTCCAGCCTCTGGGTAAGTACAAGATGCATTGTATTTCTCTTTTATTTCTCTACACTTTATATGTATTTCCTCTAATATTCTCTATATCCCCTCTGCTTTTACCACTCTTATTTATTTATTGTGTCTATTTTTTACTGCAGTGAGAGTTGCCAAGGAAATGTCGTTGTACTTTGTATGATGACAAATAAAGATATATTCTATATTCTATTCTTGCATTAACCTTCCTCCCTGCTACTTTTCCTCTTTCTCTCCCCAGATGACATCAGACGCTACTATGGTGAGGGTCAGGCGCTCTACTTTGGCTTCCTGGAGTACTTCACCTTCGCCCTGGTGCCTATGGCTCTCATTGGCGTGCCTTACTACCTGTTTGACTGGGAGAACTACGACAAATACGTCGTCTTTGCTGTGTTCAACTTGGTCTGGTGCACCGTTATCCTGGAGGTACGGACAGTGACTCAATCTATTTATAAGCAGGGTTTGGAGGGTTACTTTACAAATGCTTCACAAATGTTGTGTATCCTGTAAGGAACAATGTGACCTTGAAATGATTTTATTGATAGGAAAACCTGCCATTCATTGAGCTTATCCAGGCAGTAGTCTGTACACCAACAATGAAACACATGAGCACATACTATAGTTTAAAAAAGCAGAAATAAAATCTGAGCTGACAGAAAATGGTCAGTCTTTGTTTAATACACACAGTTAAGCTCACACACTATTTAAGTGGTATATACAGTGGGGCAAAAAAGTATTTAGTCAGCCACCAATTGTGCAAGTTCTCCCACTTAAAAAGATGAGAGAGGCCTGTCATTTTCATCCTAGGTACACCTCAACTATGAGAGACAGAATGAGAAAGAAAAAAAATCCAGAAAATCACATTGTCTGATTTTTAAAGAATGTATTTGCAAATTATGGTGGAAAATAAGTATTTGGTCAATAACAAAAGTTCATCTCAATACTTTGTTATATACCCTTTGTTGGCAATGACAGAGGTCAAACGTTTTCTGTAAGTCTTCACAAGGTTTTCGCACACTGTTGTTGGTATTTTGGCCCATTCCTCCATGCAGATCTCCTCTAGAGCAGTGATGTTTTGGGGCTGTCGCTGGGCAACACAGACTTTCAACTCCCTCCAAAGATTTTCTATGGGGTTGAGATCTGGAGACTGGCTAGGCCACTCCAGGACCTTGAAATGCTTCTTACGAAGCCACTCCTTCGTTGCCCGGGCGGTGTGTTTGGGATCATTGTCATGCTGAAAGACCCAGCCACATTTCATCTTCAATGCCCTTGCTGATGGAAGGAGGTTGTCACTCAAAATCTCACGATACATGGCCCCATTCATTCTTTCCTTTACACGGATCAGTCGTCCTGGTCCCTTTGCAGAAAAACAGCCCCAAAGCATGATGTTTCCACCCCCATGTTTCACAGTAGGTATGGTGTTCTTTGGATGCAACTCAGCATTCTTTCTCCTCGAAACACGTCTAGTTGAGTTTTTACCAAAAAGTTCTATTTTGGTTTCATCTGACCATATGACATTCTCCCAATCCTCTTCTGGATCATCTAAATGCTCTCTATCAAACTTCAGACGGGCCTGGACATGTACTGGCTTAAGCAGGGGGACACGTCTGGCACTGCAGGATTTGAGTCCCTGGCGGCGTAGTGTGTTACTGATGGTAGCCTTTGTTACTTTGGTCCCAGCTCTCTGCAGGTCATTGACTAGGTCCCCCCGTGTGGTTCTGGGATTTTTGCTCACCGTTCTTGTGATCATTTTGACCCCACGGGGTGAGATCTTGCGTGGAGCCCCAGATCGAGGGAGATTATCAGTGGTCTTGTATGTCTTCCATTTTCTAATAATTGCTCCCACAGTTGAGTTCTTCACACCAAGCTGCTTACCTATTGCAGATTCAGTCTTCCCAGCCTGGTGCAGGTCTACAATTTTGTTTCTGGTGTCCTTTGACAGCTCTTTGGTCTTGGCCATAGTGGAGTTTGGAGTGTGACTGTTTGAGGTTGTGGACAGGTGTCTTTTATACTGATAACGAGTTCAAACAGGTGTCATTAATACAGTTAACAAGTGGAGGACAGAGGAGGCTCTTAAAGAAGAAGTTACAGGTCTGTGAGAGCCAGTGGCGAGCCGTGACTTTTATACCTAGGCCCTCTGACCCCCCCCCCCCTTCCCTCGAAAAAAAAGAAGAGATATTACGTCACAGCATATACTTCAGCGGAATATCAAAACAGCGGCCTGGGGTGCAAAACGCATCAATGACAGCGACCCTCTACCACACAAAACAACATGATTTATATAAACACCTATCATGACAGGGCTCCCACAGCCAAGTAACAATTACAAATGAATTAAGTCGGCACAGCGGCCCGCATTGAAAATGACTTAGGCCTACCTTTGATGATCAAATCACTGAAACACAAAGTCCATCCTCCTGTCCTTTTGGATGAAGCACTTGCAGGTCATTCAGCTGATCCTTTGCCACTCCAGTTTATCATTGTACCTCAATCTTGAAAATGATTCGGTTAATAATTTCGCAAAGATGTCATCACTATCACTGAAGTGAGCCATCATGAACGAACTTATGCTAATTATAAATCTATCGATCATAAATCTATCGATCATAAATCTATCGATTAGATTTATGATTAGAAAATGATAAAAGTAGGGTAGACATGTGGATATTATCCGGCTGAACAAAACGTGCATTTATCTAACAGGTTTGTTTTCCACAGACCTTATTTCAAGCTATTTTCCAAAATCCTATGGAGAAATCCCATTGCTTTCTGTCGAGGGAATCCGAGCGAAGCTTACTTCCGGGTTTTAGGACGTGTCACTGCACCACTTGCATAGACCTCACAGCGGGCGGAACTTGTCATAAAGTCTGCGAAAATAAAGCCCGCCCATTTAGAGGGAAGATTCTCATTGGTCAATTGTACTGTCATTTGACATTACTCTCTCGTTGAGTTACTATAGCTGGCTCTCCTACCTCATTCACACCAACGGAACTCCGGTTCAAGCTCTGTGCTAGAGCTTTTCAGGTTCAGAACCGGTTCTTCGGTTTAGCTCCGGCTCTTTTCACACTGCCCAGAGTCCGACTGGTGCTGCGTCATTGCGTCATCGTTTGCGCCATGACGTACCCGTTTGCGTGCCTGCTTCATAAAGCCAAACCGCGCGGAAACCCCTCACAGCTGACACCGATAACAACAACAATGCTCCATCTTCCTCTGTACCTCTTCGGAAGACCAGACTCCCAGTAAGTAGTAGGTCTCTTCAGTGGACCACTGCTGCTTGTTAAGTTTCTCCATCGTTGTGTACAAGCTGGATAAAACGCGGGCTTCTTGTTGTCGTTCAGGAGTTTATCCCGCCCCCGCCTCGACGTAAGCGTGACGTATGTGGTGCTTTTGCTCTGGCCGGACAATTTTTTTGGTGCTTGAAACGAACCGGATTCCGGAGCTAAGAGGCTGCTCCACTGCGGTGTGAACATGAAAACCCGGTGCTTTTCAAGCTCCAGCTCCGAACCGGCCCTGAAACACCGTTGGTGTGAATGAGGTATAAGTGAATGTAGAGAGGGACCAACAAGCCCTCCCTTCTTCACAGTAACTCGCAGAGACGGCATTTAACCCTTCACATTCCAACAGAAACTGAACAGGCAGATTCGAAGGATTTATTTATTTGGAAATGTTATTTTAAATACATTTAAATCAAGTTATTTTGGTAAAACTAATGAAAAAAGTAACAACAACAAAATATAAAAAATAATATTTAAAAGAAAATGTTTTTTTTTTAATGTTTTCAAATATTATTTTTTAGAATATCTTAGGCCCTCGCAGAGGGCCTAGAGGGCACTGACGGATTGCCACTGGTGAGAGCCAGAAATCTTGTTTGTTTGTGGTGACCAAATACTTATTTTACCGAGGAATTTACCAATTAATTCATTAAAAATCCTACAATGTGATTTCCTGGATTCTTTCCCCCCATTCTGTCTCTCATAGTTGAAGTGTACCTAGGATGAAAATGACAGGCCTCTCTCATCTTTTTAAGTGGGAGAACTTGCACAATTGGTGGCTGACTAAATACTTTTTTGCCCCACTGTATAGTATAGGTCCACCTACTGAATTAAAATCAGATTCAGGCAGTAGGCGTATAGATTCACACTTAAAGTATTAGCCTACAGAACAGCTGACAGAGAAGAGATAACATCTGATCCTTTTACAACAAACTCTATATGCTCTTTTTAGGTACGTAAAAGCACATATAGTGGCTAATGTCCCATTTTAGAATCATTTGATTAAATCACTGGATTATCTTTGGTAATGCAATAATGTGTTCATCAAGGCTGGTAGAAGTGTATGGTAAGCCATTTGAGTATTTACTCCATATCCTTGATATCAGACGGCAGCTGCCTACACTAGTGCAGTCAGAAGAATGAAATGAGTAAACTCACTATAGTCTAGATGAAAGCTGAGAGCTGAGTGCCCCTCTCCTCCTTCAGTTATGGAAGCGCTTCAGCACGTCTCTAGCCTACAGCTGGGGCACGCTGAGCCGGAAGAAGGCCTTTGAAGAGCCGCGGCCCGGGTTCCACGGCGTGCTGGGCTTCAACCCGGTGACGGGCCGCGAGGAGCCCCTCTACTCCAACACCAAGAGGCAGCTGTGCGTCTACCTGGTGTCGCTGCCCTTCGTGCTGCTCTGCCTCTACCTGTCGCTCTACGTCATGATGATCTACTTCCTGATGGAGGGCTGGGCGCTGTCCGTCCACGACGAGGAGCCCACCTTCTGGACGAGGGTCCTGCTGTTCATCCCCAGTATTATCTATGCTGTCGTCATAGAGATCATGAACCTGGTCTACAGATATGCTGCTGAGTTCCTCACTGAGTGGGGTGAGTAGAGTCATTGGAACATCCATTTCTACAGTAGTGCTGTATTTATCCCGGTGATCTTTTTTTAGCAGAAGGTCAATCAACATACGTATATTCTGATATTTGATAACCCCACCTTCTTAAAAGCTGAGTGAGGCTTTAGACTCACATTTAATATATATATATATATGACTCCTTTTTTCTGTAACATAGCGACATCACTACATCACACTTGCTTTTCTATTGGCTAGCGCTCCTACACATTGTACGTGATATATATATATATATATATACAAATATATTTATGTTTCATTGGTTTAACAGACACGTTTTTTCACATTGACTTGCATTACGACAAGTATCATGATAATTTGCTACAGTTGCAATAAGAATGTGGGACCTTTTTATGGTGATGGTAACACATTCATAAACTTCACATAAGGAAACATTTTGATGATGTTTCTACTCCTCTGGATAGAGAACCACAGGCTGGAGTCTTCCTATCAGAATCAGTTGATCCTCAAAGTATTAGTAGTGAGTATATTCAAATACAAACGTTGCCTGTTTGCTCTTTCACTGATCAAAGTGCAGCTTCTCATCTCCTCACTCTTTTCCCCCGTAGTTCAACTTCTTCAACTGCTTCGCCTCGCTCTTCTACATCGCCTTCGCGATGCAAGACATGGCGCTGCTCAGGCAGGTAAGCCAAATCCCTTTTATTCTTTCAGCTTGTTTTATTCTTAAGAACTTCTTTACTCCTTCCTTCATTATTTTTTAATCAACCTCGCTAGCATTCCTCCCGGTTCATCCAATCTTGTCTCCAATCTTGTCTTCCCCTTTCAACTCTGTTCAACACAGGCTCTTAAGTCTTTACATAATAAGACAAACATATTCAACTAATAATTGTTTGTTTAATAGATCTGTAATTATCTTATTACAGCTTGATTTTTGGGTTTGATATGCACTGTATTGGATGCTGTAATATAATTTCTTCCACAGAAAACACATTTGACCAAAATATAAAAGACTTATTAGCCATATATTAATATATCTCCTTTACCAATCAACTGGATAAGGGACTCTCAATGATTGGTTATGATTGAGCATTGATACGGGTATAGCGATAACACTTCCCAGAGCCTCTCTCCTTGACTCCTTTTTCTGCATTTAAAGGTGGGGTAGGTAATTTTGGAGAAACCAGCTCGAGTGCGCTAGAATTTGAAAATACACAACCGGAAAAAAAATCTGCCACTTCCTTACAGAGCCCCTCCTCCAACACACACGAACGCGCACATGACCAATGAGGGCACGAGATAAGTTTGTGCACAGATGGAAGGCTGACAGGCAGGTAGGCCATCCAGTTATTTTAGCCGGGCCGGCTCAGATGATTGGTCGTGCTTTTTACAGCGCTACGGCTTCCACAGATAACAATTTTTTATGGATTTGTTGTCAAAGCACTTCAGATATTCATTGCTATCGGGATGTTAAGAGCATTCCATGGAATATAACAAAAAGTGTATCTCGAGCCGGTTTCTCAAACTTACCTACCCCACCTTTAAGGTATTAAGATGTTCTTCAACATGAAGTGTGTTGATCGATATCCGGGTCAAGGATAGAGGAGTCAAGGAGGGTCATTGGGATTAACCCATTGTTACTTTCTACCTTCTTCGTCCTCACCTACTTTAATTGAATATTTTTTTCCCCCTGAACCCCCTGCTCTCTATGTGTGCAGAGTCTGGCCACATTGTTGATCACCAGTCAGATCCTGAATCAGATCATGGAGGCCTTCCTGCCCTACTGGCTCCAGAGGAGACGCAACAAGAAGATGATGCGTAAGGTCCAGAAGAGAAAAGCCGTGGCTGAGGCAGAGCTGCCTCTGGCTGAGCAGGTCCGGCTGGAGGCCGACATGAGCACCTACTTGGTAGGAGATCTGGTCCATTTCTCTGTCAGCTTATTGTACTTCAGAGTCCTCTAACCTGTGTGTGCTTCCCTCTCCTTTAGGGCACCTTCGACGACTACCTGGAGCTGTTCCTGCTGTTTGGATACGTCAGTCTGTTCTCCTGCGTCTACCCTCTGGCTGCTGTGCTGGTGGTGCTGAACAACATCACAGAGGTGTACTCTGATGCCTTCAAGATGTGCCGCGTGTTCAAACGGCCCTTCTCTGAGCCGGCAGCCAACATCGGAGTCTGGCAGGTGAGACGAAGCTAGTTTCTCTGGGAACTACTAGGTCAGATTATTTTGAGCGGAGGTTACAGACCACGGGTTCAAATCTGATGGAACAGCCTTAGAGCAACTACTAACACACTAACTGTTGTTGCTGTGGTTCACCTCTGTCTGACATGTGATGTGAGCAGTGTTTGGGGCAACAAAGTTATGCAGTTAACTTTGTTGTTGAAAACAGAACACGCTAATTTCAAATTCCAGAAATGAGTTTATTAAATTACGCTTTAAAGCACATCGCATGCTTCATTTGAGAATGCATCAGTAGCCTTCAGTTCCTCTGTCTTTAAGAGAGCAACTCCCTGTATCAACTCCATCGTTCATTAGAAACGTTATGAATTCCCTGTCACAGTATTGGGCTGTAGCAAATAGCTAATAACTTATGAATATGTTCCCTGCAGTCAAAAGAAAATGTTCTCTCCAGCTTTTTGCAAGTAGCTGTATAAACAATGCGGCCCACGGGATTAGGGGTAGGCGATATGGCCAAATCATGTCATTTTATTTCACCGTATTGGTTATTATATCACAATACATTCATTGTCTAATTGTTCTGAAGAAGAACAATAGAGTAACATTTCCCATGACAAACTTCATCCCATTTGTAATATAAAACAATATCAAAATGTTAATTGTAGATGAATACAGTGGACATAACGCTACCATCGCACAGGTTGTATCTTCAAATTGTAAAATGTTGAAAGAAGTTACTGACTGTTATTGTGTCTCTGTGTGTGTCCCTGTCTGTTTCCATGTGTGTGTCCCTGTGTGTGTCCCTGTGTGTGTCCCTGTTTGTTTCCCTGTGTGTGTACCCTGTTCTGTTTTCCATGTGGTGTTGTCCATGTGTGTGTCCCTGTCTGTTTCCATGTGTGTGTCCCTGTGTGTGTCCCTGTTTGTTTCCATGTGTGTGTCCCTGTCTGTTTCCCTGTGTGTGTCCCTGTCTGTTTCCATGTGTGTGTCCCTGTCTGTTTCCATGTGTGTGTCCCTGTGTGTGTCCCTGTCTGTTTCCCTGTGTGTGTCCCTGTCTGTTTCCATGTGTGTGTCCCTGTGTGTGTCCCTGTTTGTTTCCATGTGTGTGTCCCTGTCTGTTTCCATGTGTGTGTCCCTGTGTGTGTCCCTGTCTGTTTCCCTGTGTGTGTCCCTGTCTGTTTCCCTGTGTGTGTCCCTGTCTGGTTCCCTGTGTGTGTGTGTGTGTGTGTGTGTGTGTGTGTGTGTGTGTGTTGTGTGTGTGTGTGTGTGTGTGTGTGTGTGTGTGTGTGTGTGTGTGTGTGTGTGTGTGTGTGGTGTGTGTGTGTGTGTGTGTGTGTGTGTGTGTGTGTGTGTGTGTGTGGTGTGTGTGTGTGTGTGTGTGTGTGTGTGTGTGTGTGTGTGTGTGTGTGTGTGTGTGTGTGTGTGTGTGTGTGTGTGTGTGTGTGTGTGTGTGTGTGTGTGTGTGTGTGTGTAGCTAGCCTTTGAGGCTATGAGCGTGATCGCCGTGGTGACCAACTGCTCTCTGATCGGCATGTCTCCACAAGTCAAGGCTTACTTCCCCGAGTCAGAGACGCAGCTCATACTGTGGACGGTGGCTATTGAGGTAATTCATGTACACACTCACACACAAATACAACCCCCCCCCCGATCTAATACTGATTTACAGATTGTTTGTGTGAATGCAGAATTTGTAGCAACGGGAAAACATTTTAATTTCAGTTTGTGGTCCAAATAGCTTTGACAAGTAACGTTTGAGTCAGAGACAGACAGAGACAGACAGTTACGGGGAGAAAGAGGAGTTTTGGTTTGATTTTCTCAGGTTCGTCTTGTGTCAAAGTCCAGTAACCAATCACTACAGTACATATAGTCCCTAGGCAGAGATTAAGGCAGTTTTGGAAACACAGGAAGTCATGGGAAAGAGATCCATGGATTAGTAACCATGAATTGAAGTTCCAAAACAGAGGACATTCATCTTTGTCATTTCTTTCACTATTCCACTGCAGCCTTTGTCTCAGTTCTGTGAATAAAAGATGGTCTGTCTGCACCTTCACAGTCAGGCAGAACACATGTTTGTAAAACCACAAAACATGAAGCTACAGACTGTAGATATCACCAACACGCTGCTTTATGTGAGTTGATTTTTGCTCACCAGGTGGAGCCAGAGTCCAAGCTAGAGCCCCCCCAATGCACTGACGAGGGTGCATCCCAATTCTCTTATTTGATATTTCACTTGAACCAGAAGTCCATCTTGTGCACATCTTGAAAACTGTCCCAAAGTTCTTATATCGGATTAAGATCTCACTTTCATAAAGCACAATAAAAACACAATATACTATTATATTATTGGTGTTTGTTTCAGTAACAGAATTTATGTCAATGACTTATTTTTGATAACTTTGGCCCAAGTTACATCACAGTTTTGCTGCAGCACTATGCCCCCGCACAAAACAGCCTACTGACTGTCTGACCAATTGACGTACTTTTTTCTACACATCTGAACCTTCCTGCAGTCCTTCAGAGAGAACTTATAAGCTCCTGAGGGAGGATCCTTCCAACCATCTGGTTATTGTCTCAGACAATAACTAAAATAAAGTCATACTGTACCTCAGTGTACGGAGGCAGAAACTGGGTCATATTGATCATCTGAAGGTTGGATTGAGTGTGTAGTCTGCACACATAGCTGAGATAATCTCCACTGTGTATGCAGGAGTGTTTCACTGTGAGTACTTCTTCCCCTCCAGCATCTTTGCGGATACCATTATGTTTAATTAAACCTTTCATTGGTGAGAGATACCCTCATTTGTTTTTCTGTTCCTACTGTAGTAATGATAGTTTACTGTATAAGAGTGTCTGACTCTATCATACTTTATGAAGTCCATCCACTATGTGTCCATACATTTCCTTCACATCCACTAACGTAAAGCTCATGGTGGTGCTAGAGAAGAGTCCGGTGACCACGCGTCTCACTGCCAATTTGCATTTATACAGAAACATTGGTCAAAAAGACAGATGGAATATAATATTAGCTAAATAAAGCAGGTGATCTTCTTCACTATACTTTTTGACATGCTAACCTCTGATCCAGGGCTCTTTGGGGCTTTTCCCTTTCCTGTAGTGTGTTCTATAGGATCGTGTGCATGTAAATGGTCTGCAAAGGCTACAATCCCTGTGTTCCTTCAGAGGGACTTTCTCTCCCACACACTCCCTTGCCTGAAACGCCTCCATTGGACTCCTTTGTTTAGTTCCGTAACATCACTATGTAACACTCGTGCATCTATTGGCTAGCGCTCCAACACATTGTACATGATAAGCTAAGGGGAGGGACACCCCTAAGCGGTTGACCAATCACAACAGAGCCGGCCAGCTAACCAATCAGAGCAGACTGGGCTCTAGTTTCAGACAGAGGGTGAAAAGAGGTGTTGCAGTACAGGCACTATGAGAAGAATAAAGAGTTTTTTAAATATTAGAGCATGGAGACATGTCACAGGAGAGGAACATAGTACAAATATGAACCTGGAAATTACTAAAGAAGAGGCGCTTGCAGAGCTTTGTGATTTCTTGTTGATTTTAATCCCAGCCAAGGAGATGCTAGGAACTCTTGTGCTAACGGTTAGCATGCTACCTCTCATACTACATCCCCCGAACATGACTTTATAAAGCATGTTTAGGTGATGTTTCCTGTTTGGCCTTTACTCTGTCTTTTCTCTGTCAGCCATCCATCCTGTCCATGCACACAGGTGTGTTTCTATAGTCAAGAGCTCAGGCCTGTGACAGAGTCAGGTCAGAGTGGAGATAGGAGGAGTGAAAAAAGAGAGAGCAAAGGAAATGATGGCGGATGGAGAAACAGTAGGGGCGGGAAGCAATGAGGAGGAGAGGAAGATGGATGTGAGAGGGAGAGAAACGCTGATTGTACATCAGAGCACGTTCCTCCTGTTAGCATCCAGAACGTTCCCTGAGATCGAGCGAGCAGGCTATTAAAGAGAGTGGAAAACAGAAGTAATGAGAGGCAGGCTGTATAATGTTTACTGTTCCACGGGAGAGCCACACACAGATGTGCATTATTGACACAACATCCAATATATTGCCATAAGGGACATGTTCTATCTACAGCCAGCTAGTTTATATACATTGTTTGTTCTTTATCTCAGTCATTTATGGGGTTGGACATGGAGGTAGGGGGTCCGGAGGGTAACTGTAATAATTACTACTTACCTGTTAAATGTAATCAGTAACCTAATCTGAGTATCAACATGTTACATTTTAAATTCAATGCACATAAATACAGGAGAAAATAATGAATGAAAATGTTTTTTTTATGTAACTGTAAAGGAAAAAAATTACAAGATTACATAATCCAGTTACATGTAATCCATTACTCCCCAACCCTGCAGAGGGGGGTGGGGGGGCAGCACCTTTTGGCTTTCCAGCAGTGGAGCGATGATATCTGGGTAATTACATAATGGGGTTTACACACATCAGTGAGCAGTAACCAGGCAACCAGCCAGCCCGCTGCTGGAGAGGACTTTCTCCTGGTCTAAGTGGGAGCTGTGATAATAAGTCTTGACTCCCACATATATTTTAAAGGATATATTTTTGACCCCACATTTCTCCCCATTTAGTGGAACTTCTAATTGTATTATTCGTCAGTGATATATACATGTTTATTGTCGTTTGTGTATCCAGTATCCTGATAGCAGTCTTCATTATGAGTAGCTTCTTTGAGATAAACACGCAGTAATTAGATCCATTGTTTAAATTAACATATTGATTTGTGCTGTTTAACAGAACTGCATTCTATTGCAAAGAACTCTCAGTTAAAGGCTCCTATTATTCAAACGTTGGGGTTCATATTTGTATTTTGTGCCTCTACTGTGACATGTTTCCATGCTTTAATGTTCATAAACCTAGCATATCACATACAATGTGTTTTTGTGATATGCGCAAACCTTTTTAACCTCTAATAAACATGTATTTAAGATTGCTTTCACCTCATGTTATAAAGTAATAATTAATCTTTTTAGTTTTTATAATTACAACGTGTAGTGTCTCTCAGTCTGGCATGACTCTGCATTGCCAACAGCTGTACATGCGTGTGAGAAGCTTTAGGCTCATTCATTGAAATACATTGGAGTTTGGGAGGTTTAAAATGAATCTTTTGTAACTAAAAAGACTGCTGCGTGTTAAGATGTGTCCTTGGGTACACCAGGCCAGCTTTGTAAATACTGATATAGAAGTATAGAACTGAGTTTCTGTTTTTCTGGTTCTAGCACGGGCTGTTGGCCTTCAAGTTCATCCTGTCCTTCATCATCCCAGACGTCCCCAAACACATCCAGATCAAGCTGTCCCGCCTGGAGTTCGAATCCCTGGAGGCCCTCAAGAAAAAGGTAAAAACCTGACAGCAAATCTCAGTCACTCAACAACAGTTAACAGCACACAATACATCAATTACAGATAAAAGAGAAATATGGCACCATTAGACAATTGCAGCCTCCCCATTTTTAGAATGACATAAAGTCCATTCGTATATTTTAACTGCAGAACTGTGTGCCATCTTGCAGTGGATACTTTATTTAGTATGGGCAGGGCCGCCCCTCCCTACAGGCCAATCACGCAAGCTGCATGGGGGCCCGCCTTGCGCAAGGGGCCCCGCCCAGAGGGCCTCAGCTGCTGTGCGCAGTTCTCCGCGCACCCCCCGCTGACACGTGAGAGTGAGAGGTGACAAGGGGATCACGTCTGTAACCCGACACCGTTGCAATGAATCGACATCTGACCAATCACGGCTTTGATACGGCCACTAGTGCAGGTGAAGAGATGTCGGTGAAAAGACAGTTTCAGTCCGGCGCAAGCAAGAGGGGAAAAAACAAAACATGAAGAAACTAGAGCATCACTCGAAGGTGGGTTATTGTATGAGTCAAATGTACAACTTGCGAATGTTGTATAAGTGAAATGTCAAACTTTTGCCAATTGCCATATTAAAACATCAGCTGCAATTCACGACATGAAGAAGGCAGTCTCTGCATAGCATACAGGCTAATGGAGATGCAGTTATTTCCAGCATTCTTTATTTAACATTCATTCAAGTATGTTGTGCCTTTTATCTGCTGATGTACAGGAGGAAGCGTGATACACTGTCTGTCTAGTTGGCTTACATAACAGTTAAAGTTTACAGCTTAAAAAACATGGAGCATTTTTCCCACTTTTATTCATTTTTATGTCAATTTCCACATTTCATGGTGATGCTCAGCCTCTCCCCTTAACTCCTAACAGCCATCATCATGTCAACCACAACACAGAGAAATACTGATAGAAATGTGTGTGTAGTTGTTGATACATTGCTGACAGAGGGAACTACATTTGAACACAGATTTAAGAAATATCAGTTTTTGAGCATGTCATAAGCATGTTTTGTCTTGACTATATTACAACTATATTATAATAAAATAATATGGTATTTATATTATTGAATTGATTATTATTATTATTATTATTATTAGTAGAAGTAGTTTATTTGCCATAATTATATTTTAATCTTTTTGAGGCTAGTATTTGGCAGGAAATGCAGACGTATTCACCTGTAAACGCATACTGAACGACATACATGCACATTTACCATTTACCTCACTGTATACAAAAGTAACTGTGTTGATAATAATAATGATAAACAGGAATTATATTTGCAAAGTAGCCTACTTTGTTTCCAAAAAAAATGTGTTCACTCCTGTCGGTTGGGGGGGGGGGCCTCATCTCACAATGTCGCTTGGGGCCCTAAGTTGTCCAGGGGCGGCCCTGAGTATGGGAGTTACCAGCACTACATAACATTTTATTCATTGTCCACATAATGAAGGGAAACCAGACGTTTTCTATTTAAAGTGAATCTTAGTTTCATCATGACCTCCTTGGTCCTTTGTAGCCTATAAAAGAGGAAAAGCTTAAAAGAGGTAATCGTTTGAGGCCTGTTGTGTTAATTACAATAAAAGCTGCATTCGTGCATAGACACATGGCCTGAATTATATTCATTTCATATATATATATTTTTTTGTTTTGTTGGCTGTCAAGTTAACGCGTTAATAACGCCATCTTTTTTTAACGCCACTAATTGTTTTAACATGCGATTAACGCATGTGTATTTGTCCTCGGCCCGCCCCGTAGTTTCAGAGCCCAAAGGCTTGACGTTGTTGTTGTTGTTGTTAGTTGGATGGTGGGAGATTCTAGCGAGAGATATGGATAAAAAAAAGGCGTTTTAAACAGCAAGCCAAGCACACAGCTGATGCTAACAGCCCCGCTCCTGCCGCTCACTTGCGGCAGACCACGCTTGAAAGTTTGCCGGGGAGACGCCTGGACAGCAACAGCGATAGCTAAATGGGGGGCTACAGCTTAACATTGTGGAGGACGAGGGGCTGTGTTAGATAATTCGGATCGCATCCAACGTGTCGACTGCACATCACAGTGCATTATTTTGACCCACAGTGGGGACTTCAGTCTCATGCTTTGACTGAAGATGAAGACAGAGGAGCGGCATTTCGCCGACGAGAGAGAGAGGGAGAGAGAGAGAGGGGAGGGGGGAGAGAGGAGAGAGAGAGGGGAGAGAGAGAGAGAGAGAGACTCAATCAATCAATCAATCAATCAATCAATCAATGAATGAATGTGTTCTTTAAACTCTCAGGTCCAATGAGTGACACAACAAGGGAACCCAGTAAGCTGTATACATTAAATCCTACTTACAGATGGGCCCCAGACAGTGGAGACAAATTTACCATGGCCTTGAACTCACCTGATCTGATGAATGACATGTCACTATTTGACCAAAATCAATATGTTCCTACCAAAGATGGTGTAAACATGGCCATTGTCAATATGATATTTCACAAGGCAGCTATTAAAACTGACCTAATCAAACAAAAGCGGAAGCCTGTTAAAAGGCAAAACGCTGACAAATGGTTTGACCAAGAAAGCAAGACCATCAGAAAAGACCTGAGAAAAATAGCAAATGAAAAACATCGGCAACCAAACAACCCAGCCTTACGCATTAGATACAATGACGTTTTAAACAAATATAAATGTACAATAAGGAACAAAAAACTAAATTATACCCACATGAAACTTGAAGATATTGAGAAAGCCATTGATCAAAATCAATTCTGGGATCTGTGGAACAACACATTAGAAGAAACTATTAAAGACAACCAAAACCCTCTTGATTTCCCAATGACTTGGGAAGAGTTGACCACACAGACACAATCTCTCCGGCCAAGGAAAGCTTGTGGCCCAGACAACATTAAAAACGAAATGCTCAGATGCAGCACCCCAGAGATGCAGGTACAGTGTTCAAGCTGTTCAATATCGTATTGCAGTCAGGATGTTTTCCTGACATCTGGTGCAAAGGGCTCATTTCCCCCATTCATAAGAGTGGAGACAATCAGACCCTAAGAACTACCGTGGCATCTGTGTCAGCAGCTGTCTGGGGAAATTATTCTGTAGCATTCTAAATAAAAGAATACAAGATTTCCTTAACCAACAATCCATCTTGAGTAAAAATCAAATTAGCTTCCTTCCAAAACACCGCACCACCGACCATGTGTATACCCTTCACACTTTAGTTAACAAACATGTACACCAAACACAACATGGTAAGATATTCACTTGTTTCATTGATTTCAAAAAAGCTTTCGACTCTATTTGGCACGAAGGGCTCTATTATAGACTTCTACATTGTGGTATAGGGGGCAAAATGTACGATCTGGTTAAATCAATGTATTTAGGGAATAAGTGTGCTGTTAAAATTGGAGACAAACAAACTGAATTATTCACCCAGAGAAGAGGCGTTCGTCAGGGTTGCAATTTAAGTCCCACTTTATTTAATATATATATATAAATGAACTTGCTGTTCAGTTGGATCACTGTGCTGCTCCTGGCCTCTCCCTCCTAGATAGAGAGGTGAAGTGTCTGCTTTATGCTGATGACCTTGTTCTGCTGTCTGCTACTGAACAAGGACTACAACAACAGCTGGACATAGTAGACCAGTACTGTAAGAACTGGGCCCTGGCAGTCAATATGAAAAAAACTAATGTCATGGTTTTCCAAAAACTCCCCAGATGTCAGGAGAACAAATACCAGTTTACCATAAACAATCATATCATCGAACATAGTATGAGTTATACCTACCTCGGTTTAACCATAACAGCATCGGGAAGTTTCAACATGGCAGTGAATGCACTCAAAGAAAAAGCCAGAAGAGTTCTAAATGCAATCAAGAGAACATTTTATAATGTCCAAATTCCAATTAAAATCTGGCTCAAAATCTTTGATAGTGTGATCCAGCCCATTGCGCTGTACGGTAGTGAAGTATGGGGTCCACTCAGTCACCAGAGCTATACCCGCTGGGACAAACATCCAACAGAGTCTTTACATGCAGAATTCTGCAGATACATTTTACGTGTTCAGAGAAAAACACCAACAAATGCATGTAGAGCAGAATGAGGCAGAGACCCACTGATCATTAATACTCAAAAGAGAGAGAGAGAGAGGGAGAGAGAGAGAGAGGGAGAGAGACCCACTGATCATTAACACTCAAAAGAGAGCACTAACATTCTTTAACCACCTTAGATCCAGCCCCCGAGACACCCTCCACTCCAAAGCCAAGAGCTAACCCCAGAGAAGAGTCCCCTATGTCAGCTGGTGCTGAGGCTAGCTGCCCCCTCTCAGAGCCACTCTGACCAGTCTCTCAACAACACTGCTCTCCAAACACCAATCACAGTCAAACGCATTATAACACAATGCAAAGACAACTATTTACAACATTGGAAAGAAGAAACTAAAAGCCAAAGTAGATTAGAATGTTACCTGGCTCTAAACAGAGAGTATGAGCTGGCAGAATATCTCTCTACTGTCAGAGATAGAAAGCAGAGACAGATCCTAACCAAGTAACAGGCTCAGTGACCACAGACTGGCAATCGAAACAGGAAGACTCAAAAGATCCTGGCAACCAAAAGAGAACAGAATATGTGGTCACTGTACGACAGGTGAGACTGAGACAGAGATGCACTTCCTCCTGAAGTGCCAAACATTCAACGAAGCAAGGAGCGTTTACTGGAACAAGTTGAACTCTGTAATCCCAGGTTTCAAGGAGGTTGATGACCTCTCAAGACTGAGAGTACTTTTAGGAGAAGGAGACAAGGCACATCTTGCTGCCCAATATGTATACACATGCCACAACCTGAGGGACAGTGAATGAGACACACACACACACACACACACACACACACACAACACACACACACACACACACACACACACACACACACACACACACACACACACACACACACACACACACACACACACACACACACACACACACACACACACACACACACACACACACACACACACACACACGTTGAAATGTAATTGTATCACTGTATATATATATCATCAATAATATGTAAACATTTGAAATGTATGTTAATGTTGTTAATTATTTTGTATTGTGATGCTTTGGCAACATTGTTTAATTTAACTTTCATGCCAATAAATCGACTGACAGCCCTACTTTTAATTCATTCACAGTGCGGTATAATGAGACAATAACAGGCTACAGATGCGGATGCGGATACACACACATATATATGAATATATTTATATAAATATATACAATTTCAGAATCAAACAAGTATGAGAGCACTCATAACGTAACACAATCAGAGACTGGATATATCCCCCCCCCCCTCTCCCCTCTGGTCGCTACAATGAGGAAAATAAATTACAGGCCAAAAGTTTTATTTATAAGTATTAAAAGTAAGCAGAGGACACCAAACCAACTGAGACCTGTCTGTCCGCTGCATCTACACACACACTGTACCACACACACCTACAGCTCCTAAAGCATATAGGATACAGTCGTTGACGTTGTGTATTTTATTATGTGAAGCACTAAATGGTCTTAGAAAAATATCGACTCTTTGTTTGTAGATATCTACTAAACTACAGCAAATACAGAGAGTAATGTAGGCCTGTTATACTGAGTGATATATATTATACACACTGCTCTGCTTTCTGCACGGACCTCACAGCTGTTCTCTCTGGAAACATGGCGTTGCGATGAAAGCAGTTAATACAATAATATCCAGGGGATGCATGCAGAGCTGTCATTGGCTGAGAATGATAAGTCCGGCCGTGGGTCACGACTCTTTGAAACATCTCTGTTGCCGGAAATACATCCACGGAGGAGCCGTGGAGGACCCGTGGAGGACCCGTGGAGGACCCATCAGTGTATCCTCGGTTAGAGCTCCTCCAGAGAGCCTCCTCGACGCTCGATGCTCGATCCTCGATGTGCATTTAGAGAAATGAGATGTCCTTCAACATGGCGCGCTGAAATTCATTTCCGGGTCACTACCGGAGGACCGAGGATTCGAGGAGTCGAGGAGGGGAAATCCCAGAAATGAGATACGGCTATGGTGCCACTGACCAACAACAATTGTATGTAAAGTCAATGGTGCAGAATTTTCCTGCTAATTTCCAACGTATTATTCAAATAGGGAGATGTGCCTAAACAATTCTGTAGTGCTCAAACCGAGCAGAAAATCAAAAAACTGAGGGGGCCGCAGACTTGTGTTACAGGCAGCACACTTTCTGTGTCACACACTTCCTGTGTCACACACTTCCTGTGTGACACACTACCTGTCACACACTTCCCCCACATATGTGGTTTTCAATAAAATGTATCGTGATCATTCCATGAGTGTAATAGTGGCGGTGTTCTGGCTGATGTCTCCGTGCAGAATAGTTACTCTTCCGGAGGATTCTCTAGGCTCTTTTGATCCGATCCCCTCATGGGTCGCATTAGGAAGCAATACAATGTTCATGCTTATACAATAGTACAATAAGAGTCCAGTGGTGGCTGCAAAGGATCCCATAGACAGGCACTGAATGCACCTTAGACCAGGTGCTATAGATGGTTTACAAAGGGCTGACAGGGTTCTTAGGACTCGCTAACACCATAGAGCCAGGCATCATCATCATCACCACCACCACCACCACCACCACCACCACCACCACCACCACCACAACAACAACAACAACAACAGCTGGCCCCCTCCTCACTGAGTTGATGCACACCTGTGAACACATTATCAGCATTGTTTTCTTCTTTTTCCACCATTTTGGAGCCAGACTCGAAGGGTCCCACTCGCGGTGAAGGTGTAACAAGCTGATGGTGAAGTGCACTTGCTGGAGTGTTTGGTTTAAACCATGTCCTGGATGTAGGAAGGGTCTGATCCAATGACAGCACAGTAGGCCAGTACCATGTCTGCAGCATCCTGAATTAGCTGCAGAGGTTGGATGAGACTTGCAGGTAGACCAGCCAGGAGGGAGTTACAGTAGTGAAGGCGTGAGACGACCACAGCCTGGTACACATAGCAGGACAAAGTTGATACTCCGAATATCATTTAAAGAACCTATATGGAAAAAGAAAAAAGTCCTTACCTGTGTCAGGTTAATTGTTTGCAAGTCGTCATATTTGCAACTCATGTGACTGAGTGTTAAACTGTAGTAAACTCCATTAACCCCTACTTTAAGATCACATATGCATACCATTTTATGCCAATGCTCATAGCACAAATTGCCCTGCCCTAGTGTACTTTGTACCCTGCACATGTTTCCGTCATGTTTTGCTGTTTTTAACCTTTAAGAATATTTTAATTAATTTGAAGGTGTCCTTGAGTGTCGGTAAAGCAGCCTCAAAATAAAAATATTTTAGTATTATTTGTTATTATGATACAGTGATTTACTCAAACACGCATTAGGACAGACACTTTAATAACTCCTCATAGTGGAGATGTTATGCATGTCCATTAAACATGCTCGTCCATAGCTCCATTTAGCATTGGCCACAGGCCTGATTCATGTCCCAGAGCACTTTGTGGAAAAATAATGGTGTGCCTTCTTTAATAGTGTTGATATGGCTCCACAGTAAAGCATTAGCTGGCTCGGCACCGCAGCCATTTGTTTTGGGGGATGGGGGGGTCTCTGCTGATGCACACTCTGTAGCCGTGTTACAGCTGTGACTCTTTGCACACCGGCTCCCATCCCCAGTTCACATGTTTCTGATAGAGTGAAGCACTGTTGGTCTCTCCTAACTGTTCTGTGCTCTCTTGGTTCTGCAGAGGCAGCTCTATGTTGTAGGGTAAGTAGCTTTGAAGACTTCACAGTTAATCACTCATCTAATATCCTAACGGTTTGCTCGTGGATCTACGGAGCCCCTAAAGGGACATGGAAAAAAAAAAAAAAAAAAGAGAGAAAAAAAATAAAGTCAGGAAAACGGATTTGTTTCTCGTGCAGAAACAAATCCGTTTTCCTGACTTTATTTTTTTTTTAGAAAGTTACCGATGCACCAAGGAGGAAGTGGAACACGAGACAACCCATTTCATTGCAGACTGTTATGTTTACGTGGGGAAATGACAGTGCATACATTATTTGAGATATATTTTGAAGTCAGACTTAATTTTATGGACATTTCGGCCAGGGGTGTAGAGCTATTGGTTTCAGCACCGGATTGGCAAAACACTGGCGAGTCTGTAAACCA
This sequence comes from Gymnodraco acuticeps, assembly GCF_902827175.1. Taxonomy (NCBI): domain Eukaryota; kingdom Metazoa; phylum Chordata; class Actinopteri; order Perciformes; family Bathydraconidae; genus Gymnodraco; species Gymnodraco acuticeps. The sequence continues at coordinate 1,112,167 of NW_022989810.1, read as the reverse complement.
GTCTGCTTTGATCTATGAATTAATGTCCGTGACTCTCAGAGTACTGTTTTATAGGGAAACACACACACACACACACACACACACACACACACACACACACACACACACACACACACACACACACACACACACACACACACACACACACACAGAGCCAGTGGCGGACTGGCCATCGGGACGTTCGGGACGAAAAGTGGAACGCGGTACCAAAGTGGAACGCCCGTCACTAGCCGTCTAAGTACGATATATATCTCAAATAATGTATGCACTGCACTGTCATTTCCCCACGTAAACATAACAGTCACGGCATCTATTGCACGTCTGTCCGTCCTGGGAGAGGGATCCCTCCTCTGTTGCTCTCCCTGAGGTTTCTCCCATTTTTCCCTTTAAACTGTGGGTTTTCTTCGGAAGTTTTTCCTTGTACGATGTGAGGGTCTAAGGACAGAGGGTGTCGTATTGTCATACTGATATTCTGTACAAACTGTGAATGTCCACTGAGACAAATGTAACATTTGTGATATTGGGCTATATAAATAAACATTGATTGATTGATTGATAGTCTGCAATGAAATGGTTGTCTCCTGTGCGCTTCACTTCCTCCTTGGCGCACCGGTAACTTTCTCAACAAAAAAAAGTGCGCACGAGTTAGTAAAAAAAAAGTCAGGATAACGAGTTAGTATCTCGTGTGCACGAGAAACTAACTCGTTATCCTGACTTTTTTTTGTCTCTCTCTGTTTTTTTTGTTTTTTTTACATGTCCCTTTAGGGGCTCCGTATGGATCTGATTTAACATGATGATTTGGAATATTGAGCACCATCACCTTTCCCATGCTGATAACAGGATTACTGACAGTCAGCATGAAATGATCACATGTTCTGTGGAACTCACTCACCCTCACATCCGTGTCTTCTTGCTCGTAGTGTTGCAATGAAATGAAGGTAATAACTCTTTAAGGCCAGAGGTCACATGGCCTCCGTCACATGGCCTCCGTCACACTGCTCCGTCACACTGCCTCCGTCACGCTGCTCCGTCACACGGCCTCCGTCACACTGCTCCGTCACACTGCCTCCGTCACACTGCTCCGTCACACGGCCTCCGTCACACTGCTCCGTCACACGGCCTCCGTCACACGGCCTCCGTCACACTGCTCCGTCACACGGCCTCCGTCACACTGCCTCCGTCACACTGCCTCCGTCACACTGCCTCCGTCACACTGCTCCGTCACACTGCCTCCGTCACACTGCCTCGTCACACTGCCTCCGTCACACTGCTCCGTCACACTGCCTCCGTCACACTGCTCCGTCACACTGCCTCCGTCACACTGCCTCCGTCACACTGCTCCGTCACACTGCTCCGTCACACTGCCTCCGTCACACTGCTCCGTCACACTGCTCCGTCACACTGCCTCCGTCACACGGCCTCCGTCACACTGCCTCCGTCACACGGCCTCCGTCACACTGCCTCCGTCACACTGCTCCGTCACACTGCCTCCGTCACACTGCCTCCGTCACACTGCTCCGTCACACTGCCTCCGTCACACGGCCTCCGTCACACTGCTCCGTCACACGGCCTCCGTCACACTGCTCCGTCACACTGCTCCGTCACACTGCCTCCGTCACACTGCTCCGTCACACTGCCTCCGTCACACTGCTCCGTCACACTGCCTCCGTCACACTGCTCCGTCACACTGCCTCCGTCACACTGCCTCCGTCACACTGCGTCCGTCACACTCCGTCACACTGCCTCCGTCACACTCCGTCACACTGCGTCACACTCCGTCACACTGCCTCCGTCACACTCCGTCATACTGCCTCCGTCACACTGCTCCGTCACACTGCGTCACACATTCATGACGTCCGCTGGCGCATCATAAACACGTCGCATAGTGAAAGTGCAGTCGGATTCTCTAAAGTACCGTCGTCTCTTCTCCTAAGTCCTTTTGAATTCTCATATCCACTATCCCTTAACCCCGTGACTTTCACTCAGAGGTCAAGGGATAGACGATGGGGATAGACGTTAGGAGCTGATTTTTGGACTATTCGACCGCAACCCTGGTCTCTCTGCCCCTCTTCTGTTTTCACTGATACTAATGAGGACCTGAACCTTCAAAATAAGACTCAGCTTTAACAGACCCAAACAATGCTTTCTGCTGAGCAACGAGACAAACCGCAGCGAGCTGGTGGGTGACTAACATAGCAGGTGGTCAACTCCTTTAAATCAATTTAAAATGAATTCATTACACCCACACACACTGCACCTTGTCACAGTAAAACAATTGTACATGTACCTTTGCTGTGTTTCAGAAAATGCTTGAAGCCTCGGAGCTCACAAAGGGGATCCAGTGAGGAGAAAAGGAGGTGAAGAGGAGAGGAGGCGAGGAGACGACAGGAGAAGAGGAGGAGCTAATGGAACCTACGCCTGCCTCCGCTGCACACAGCTTTAACACATCACCCCTTCATGTATGTTTCTTACGCTGCTTATATGCACAGCATCGCTGGATGGAAACAATGTCTGTATTAAATACAGACAGTATTAATTAATACTGGCCTTTGGGATTATGCAAATGTTGTCAGAATGTGTCATCTAACTATGAGTTGAAGGGTGAGGGTTGAAGCTCATCGGGAGGCAAAACGTGGCCCCAAAAGATTTCTAATAATATGTAATTACTACTGGAGTGGAATGTCCCTCACAAATAAAAACTACAAAATTAAAGACTCATAAATTAAGATAGAACATTCTATTGTCCAAAAATATATATTTTGTTACTCAGATGCTGGTTGGAGCTTTACATCTAAATGTGTGACTTTGAAGTTGCTATTTTGGAAAATAAACCATATAAATTCAGATTTTGAAATATAAATGTTTACTCCCTTAAATCAATGGCTGTTAGATTTCAAACTGAGGTGTTATGTAGGGATTAAATCCCACTATTCAGTATTCAGATGCTTGTAAACATAATGCTTAAATAGGTGTTATGTAGGGATTAAATCCCACTATTCAGTATTCAGATGCTTGTAAACATAATGCTTCCCAGACTGACCAGGACAGATGTAGCTGTGTTGGGCTCAGCATGCTACCTCAGGTTGTGGAAATTGATGTAAAGTATTATGCAGAAAATGTGATGCAGCATATTTTTGGTATATTCATTTTAATGTCACCCATATATAAGAGGTGTATTGCATCATGTTATCCCTAATATATGTGTGGGTATATACATTCCTGTGTGTTAATAGTTGAAGGAACAAAGTACATTTTTCCTCTTAAATATAGAGGTTTTTTATAGATTCCTGAAACAATGTTCCCTTTTTCTTAAAAGTAGATTAGCGCAATAGTCTTTTTCTTCCACTTTTACCCTTTTATCAAAAGGGTGTTTTTAGGCTATTTTTGAGGAGGTAAAATGCAGAATCACTTGTGAGTTCTGTTTTGAGTGAAAAGATTACCCCTTTGAGTGTTTTTCTTGGTTAACCATTAATAGGCTTTGCAAATTAACAAGAGAACTGCGAGGCACATTTTCCTCAGATATAATGGTGAAATTCTTCTTAAGTTAATGATGCGCATCCTGCAGGCCTTGAGAATTGAGTCACACAGTTAAGAGAGACAATGGTCCTTCTGATTCTGGGTGAGCTGACTTCGGGTGGATGGAAGTTCAGAGAGGGCCTGGTGGTATGAAGACAGTTAGGCGTTGTTGGTTAGCTGGCCCTGAGGAGGTCATGAGATGATGACTGTTAAATTCCCAACAAGTATGGCTTTCATAAAGAAACACCTATGACTCTTGTGTGATAAGCTACATGATAAGATGTGTTTTGCTGCAAACTGAGCCTGTTTGGTTCTCTGCTGGCACGGCTGATTCGCTGTGACACAGCATCTTTTGCATCTCCCAATGAGATGACCTGAAAAGATGACCAGCTGACCTAACCCTTCCTGTTTGTTTTGGTATGAAAGCCTGGTCGGCCTTGGGTTCTCTCTCTCTTCTCGGGCTGCCAGGACCGAAGGATCTAAGCAGCACGCGAACAAGGGCAGGAGTACTCCTTACATTACAGTATATTATATTGTAATGTATTATATTGCATTGCATTATTACCTTTTATAATTAAAACAGATTATTGTTTAACTGGTATCCTGGTGTTTTCTGATTTCCTTCCTGTTATGATTTTAAGCAGGACTCGCCAAAACGACACGCGGAGCCGAGTTGGGTTGTAAAAACCTCAAGACTCACAACAAGGTGAAGATGAGCACTCAGTGCCTTAAATGCAATGCCTATATCAATGAATGTGTGTTTGTGTGCTCTGGTGTTTACATGTTCTACTGTATTGAAGTGTTGATGGGAATAAAGCAGATCAAAGCTTCTACAGAAGGAAATGAAATGTGTGTGTGTAGTGTTATTCAATTTCAGCGCAAGAGGCCTGAAACCTGTGAAACATACACTAACAACCAGGAAGTCAGCATTGTTTGTGAGGAAATGAATAATGTTTACAGTGGGCGTGGACCATCTGCTGTGGAAGCTTCTAGCAGCACACAGGTGTGGGAGAAACACAAGGATTATAGCCTTTGGAGACCATTTACATGCATAGAAACCTATACATAGGGCCAACCCCCAAAGCATAGGGCCTTTTTAATCTTTAAGGTTGAGCAGGTATTTTGTTTGTTAGCTTTAGTGTTAAAAGTATATTTGCTTATATGTATACTGTAGACACACTACAGGAAGGGGAAGACCCCCCAAAAGCATAAAAGGGCCTCTTTAAACGGTGAAACGTGGACGTGGTCTCGGCCTTCAGCCGTCTCCCTCTTGTGAACAATGACCTCGCCAAGCTGCTGCCGGTCAGGGGGCAGAGACGTGGATCACCGGAGGAGAAGAGGTGGTGAGGGCGACCAGGTGGGTTCTACTGCTTAATGAGATACATTTCTGATCCTGCATCCAACATTGTGGTCTGGGACGGGTCTGCTGTGTGTGGCGGGGTTACACTGAACACGTTCAGTTTCAATGCTCCACATATCTTAAACAAACTCCCGAAGAACTGCAGGCCATTAACCAAGGCTGTTTGCCTCTGCCTTCATTCAATCCAGTGATGGAAGAAGTACTAAGTGCCTATAATAAAGTTGACTCCGTTACAAAGGTTCTGCATACAGAATCTTACTTTAAAGAAAAATCTATTGGCATCAAAATATACTTAAAAAAACTACAGAACTTGTAAAATGGCCCGTCATAAATATGAAATAACTGCATTATGATTATTGATAATGTTTAATCACAGCTGGTAAAGGTGGAGCACATTTTAATTACTTTATATTATTTTTATTTCAGTCTTGGCTCTTTAATGACTTTGTATTTAAATGTCATTTCATTATGCAGTTATGAGTTTGTCTACATTCTTTTAATGTTTGCTTTTTGCTGTAAATAATAGATCACTTAAATCAAGAGCCCAGGCATGAGACAGTATTCCACATTTTATTTTTAGATATCACCATAGCTAAGTTCTGACAACAGGTATCAACAGGTCAATACACTGAATAATCCGTAACTCTTTTTTCTGCTGCTTTTTGGTCCAGTAGCGTCTGTGGCGAGTCTCTCCTGTGTGTCGCTGAACACTGAAACACATGCACGTCATTCACCTGGAAACAGAGCAGTCACACAGACTGACGGTATGAAGAGGACACCCAGACAGTATTACTAATTATCATAAGGCTAGATTACTGTACAGCTATGCACCAAAGTGTCCACTCGGAGAAAGAGCACCATATTTACAACTCCATTTACACTGGTTTCCAAAAGGAACAAACACAAAGATAAAAAGACATTTCAAACCGTGTTCCTTTTTTCTCTACAGTCAAACATGGCTATGTAGTACGGAAGAAGGGTCGGGTCACATTTTCAATCTGACCACATTGAATTCATTTTTTTGAGTTCTTAGACTTAAATCAGGATTATGAGAAAATGGTCTGAATTTTGAGAATAAAGAAAATATTGAGTTTCCTTCTCAGAATTCAGAGGGGAAAGATAGACTTTGTCTCCAAATTCGGACCTTTTTGTCCTAAGAACTCTCACTTTAATCTGAATATTCAGAGAAAAAAAATTGATGAATTTTAAGAATTAAGTCACAATTCTGAGATTTAAGTTAGAATTTAAGTTAGAATAAAAAATCAAACTGAAAAACTCACTTTAATCTTAGAATAAATAAATTGTTTTTAATTACTCAGACCCTAATTATAAAAAAGATCCCATGTGGCCTTAACCCTCTGCTGTAATGTAGGAATACAAAAACAAAACAATTAAAACTAATAAAAAAAGTTTCTGTACAGATAGCTGCAACACACCGTATAGCTTATTGCCAATGCCCTCAAGAGTCCCCCGTCCCCCTCCCCTTTATGTGATGCTCTCTTTAGCTGACTGTGAGCCCCTCCTGCTGCACAGCATCACCCCTCACATGTCCCAACAGCACATCGCTCCAAAGAAATGTACAGGATTTAAAAATAAACTTTACTTTCAACAGACTGTATATACAGGTGGGCTGCAGGGAGCCAGCAGAGGTCAAACCAGACGCACGTAATGCTCCGTCAGCAAAACACTGGAATATGAATAAAAAAATAAGAACAGCTCATCTCGTCAGATGGAAAGGGCTCTGACAGAATGTCTCTGGGAGAAGTACAGCTTTAAAACATCAGAAAACACATCGTTCAAGTGCAACACTGAATCCAAACTGGAGTCTAAATTAAAACTTTCTCTCTTCCCTTCTATAAAAGACAACTCATGAACTCAGAAACATATTCCCAGTTCCAAGGGGGCTCTGCTGAGTCAGCTGTACCACAGAGAGTCAGGGAATACCTTCTGAGGGACGCAAAGAAAAGATACAGTGTTTTGAGAATAAAGTGGCAATTTTAATTCTTCCTCAGAATTATGAATTTAAATTGAATTATTAAAATAAAATAAAAATAAATGACAGTTTAGACTCAAAATATGTTTTTTTTGTAAAATAACTAGTCTTGATATTAAAATGTATTTGATACTTTGGCCTCTTCAAATGAACCTCTCTTTTCTTTTGATATATTTACTCAATGCTCAAAAATGTAATACATGTTTTCCCGCATACTCAGCAAAAAAACGTGGGGGGGGGTTACAAGCTGCTGCTCAGATGACCTGGCAGCAGCTGACGGGGGCCGAGCCCCCCCCCCGCTGGATGTTCACAGAGAGGGTCTTCTCACACAGAGGTAGTTGCAGCACCCCGTTCTTCAGAGCGCTCAGGCTGCTGTGAGGATGCCTGCTGCCAGGGGGGCCGTGCGCTGCTGTCTTGCGGTGGGGGGCGTGTGGGCGGGGCAGGGCGGTGGCGGGAAGGGTGATGGTGTCCAGGCTCCCGGTGGAGCCGATGCACATCCTCCACGCAGACTTCTCCTGGATCTTCACGGTCCCCCCCGGGAGGCTGCGAGGATCAAAGAGGAACTCCCCCCCCTCTCGCCCCCCCCGGCCCCGGAGGCACAGGCTCATCAGCTTCAGGCTCTCCACCAGCTCCGTGCTGAGGGAGGGGTTCGTGCTCCTGCTGTTGTGACAACAGCTGGAGGGACTGTCCTGTCCTTTACTCTCCCCCCCTCCTCCCCCCCTCCCCCCTCCGCCGCTTCCCCCGTTACCACCCTCTCCTCCGTTACCTCCAGGCGGACTCCCCTTGTCTGGGCCGGAGGTCCCCCCTCCCTCCCCAGAAGGTTTACTGGGCCCGGAGCTGCTGCCCCCCCCGTTGCCCCCCTCGCTGCCGGGCGGCCCCTCGCTGCTGTCTCTCCGGTTCCAGCCGTACCCGAAGCCTGAGTCTTTGTCCAGGCGCCGGCGGTGGCTCTCCGAGTCGTCGTCGCTGGTCTCAGAGCTGGAGCACGAGGACCCCCTCCCCTGGCTCTTGCGGCGGTGGTAGCGCTTGTGTGTGGCCCCTGGGGAGGCCCCGGAGCTCAGGTTGGCCGCGTTGCCTGCCATGTTCATCTTCAGGCGGCTGAGTTTGGGCGGCAGACCCTCGTCCAGGTCGAAGTCGTCGTCCGACTCCCCCTCTTCGAAGATCTGGTTGAGCACCGGGGCGCTCTTCCTGGAGGTGAGGCGGTTGGTGATGGAGGGGGGCTTACGCCTCAGGACCACCTGGCTGTGGATATTGGCCGGGTCCTGCTCTTCCTCATCCTCTTCATCCTCTGCCACCCTGAAACACAAAGGAAGTGAGGACAGTCAGTTCCTGTTTCTTTCTGAGTCGGTCTCTGCACCTTCACTGTTCCCATGGCTTTCAAACAGAAGAGCGGTAAATGAGAAACTCGGTTAAAAAATGTTGGCCTGATTATTCTTTAGAACCACTTTGGATCAGCAGTCAATCATTAGATCGGCACAAAAAATGACATCCGAGAAACTGCAGGACGGAGTCTAAGGGTGCGTTCACACCTGCCTTGTATAGTCCGGTTGAATCGAACCCTGGTGCGTTTAGCCGCTTGGTGCGGTTCATTTGGGTCGATGTGAACACAGTCCGAGACCTCTTAAGTGAACTAAACAACCGGACTCTGGTCCGCTAAAATAGGTGGTCTCGGAACGCTTGCTTGCGAACTCTGGAGCGGTTCATTGCTGGTGTGAACGCAGTCCGCACCAAAACATAGGAAGCGTAGTATTTACGTGTCACAAGAACGCGGATGTCTTCAAAATCTTTAGCGAAAGAGTCTTTCAAGACATCCGCGGTTGTTTAGTTAAAGAGTGAAGCAGAATGAAGTGTTGAACAGTGTCGTGTAAAGTAAAAACTCTCCGTCAGCTACATAAAAGTAAGAACACCTGTCGTCTGTGAAACCTCCTCCTGACTGCAGAACGTCTCTCATTATATGTGTTATAATGTTTTTTAACGGACGTTGTCTGATTATATAATCATATGCGCGGGCCGCTAGTGTCTGTTGATCTCCAGATTAACAGCAGCATGAGAATAACCTGCCGAAAGTGCGATGCTCCATGGCGGAGGCTCCAGTAGAAATTGCCGGGAATTGCGTTTTTACCCCCTTAATGTCTGCCAATGGTTGAACAGCATTTCCGTGCACATGACTTGTGTTTAAAATGTATAGTCCGATTGAGTTTTGCCCGTGTGAACGCAAACCGAACCTTCTGAGAAATGAAACAATGTAACAAACTGTCGTCTGGTACGCACCAGAGAGCGGACTATTAGGTGTGAATGCACCCTAGAACTAATGTCCTCAAGAGGACTATAAAGTGTCATCCTTCAGTGATGAAGGGTGTGAGCTCCGCTGAGATTACCTGAAGAGGCAGCCTCTCTGCTTGGCTGCTGCTGAGGTGGATGGTGCGGGGGCCCTGGGGGTCCCAGCAGCACAGGCTCCCTGGAAGGAGACAGCCACATGCATTAGGGTCTGAGACACACACACCACACACACACACACACACACACACACACACACACACACACACACACACACACACACACACACACACACACACACACACACACACACACACACACACACACACACACACACACACACACACACACACCACACACACACACACACACACACACACACACACACACACACACACAACACACACACACACACACACACACACACACACACACACACACACACACACACACACACACACACACACACACACACACACACCACACACCACCTTAGCCAGCGCTGAGTCACACACCGTTTCGCCGCGTCGGCCCAGATGCAGCAGGCCTTTGGAGCGGTGCCCGTTGAGGAGGCTCTCTATGCTGCGGGCGGGGGACTGGGGGCCCCCAGCGTGGGAGATGGAGGACGCTGCCAGGCTGTCCTCGATGTCCTGGTGCATGTCCACCCTGCTGGGCCACGACTGCCTGCACACGGGATCAAAGATTCTAAGGCTTTACGGTCCTAGGCAGTGTCTACAGGGCAGCTCATCTGAAGTCCCAAGCTTAATACAAATAGTGCAAGAAATAACAGGATACAAATACAATTGTGCAAGAGAATGTTGCAAGACTAATGTGCATTAATGCAGGAGAAGTGAAATATATACAAGTAAAATATAATATGATGAGCAGAAAATAAAATGTAATACTGTACAGTGAAATAAAGTACTGCTTATTGTAATAATAAATAAACACAGTTGGTCAGTATGAACGTTTTCTCAGATCATTAACCGGCCCCTCTACAGGCTCTAGATACATCAGCTCCTCACTCTGCTTCCTTTAATGGAAATGCTGTGAATCTGATTCCAGATCAGTTGTGTCCATGCTGAGCTTTATTCAGTGTTTGTTATTGTATCATAGCGCTGCAGCACAAAGGCCACTGTGTTTTCATTGTTAGCCGACAGTGAGTAATGCAGCAATTAAAAGAGAGCGGCTGGAGGACAGGAAGGAAGGCTATGATTACAGCAGAGGAACAACATGCGTTCCCTCACTCATTAGGTAACCATAACACTACATCCCCTTCACTGGGGTCAACACTGACAGCAAGATGACTCACAGGAGACATATCCAAAAAGGAAATATTAAAGCAGCAGATGTGGAGATATTTAATTCCCACAATGAGTCAAGTTCCAAGAACTCTTACATTTCTCAGAATGCACTCAAAGTCATCTTTCATTTCCAGCCTGAGTCATGCCCAGTTCTTTCAAGCTCAAGGCCGCAGTTAGAAAGACTTTCAGAGTCTTACTGACCACGTCCAGAAGGACCTTTTCTCTTGGCTGAGGAACCAACGGTCGCCGGTTCAACTCGCAATACACAAAAAAACAACAACCAAAAAACCAATGTGGATCAGGGATTAGAGTCATCTCAATCTTATCTGGTGCAGACACAGTGTATTGGTTTGAATGTAATCAACCCTGAATAACTGCTGCTGCTTCTGTTGTGGCTTTTTCATAATAATGATAGAATTAGAAATCGCCTCTCCTCCCCCTTGCATGCCCAAACAAAACCATAAAGCATGCAGCTTGAAAATACCATGAAATACAAGAGCTCTCGATACAAAAAACGTCCTCTCTTTTTGATTGGTTCCAAATGTAGTAATAGTTGCACTACGCTGTGGTGTATTATATTGCTGAGCATGCGTTGAGATTCAGGGCCCAGCAGACCACTAGTCCAGAAGTACAGGTCCATACACGTCATTTCCCACAACGTCTGTGACCTGCTCACGTTTCAATATGGCTTGTTTTCAGCCGCAGCACTATAGCCCTCTATTTGTATGGGAATAAAAGCAGTGTTTGCGTAGTGTACCTGAAGTGGGCCTTGGTGTTGCTGGGGCTGGAGGAGCGGGTCTGCACCTCCTTCTCCTGCTTCTCCCTCAGGATCCTCTCTGCCAGCAGGTAGTACGTGGCTGTGATGTGGTTGTACTTGTTGGTCTCCAGGGCTCTGAAACAACATATTAACAACGGTTACAAATGGTGTCTTCACCAAGGACTCAGACATGTTGACTGCAGGGGCAGGAACTGAACCGCTGATCCTCTGATAGGAAGATCACTGCATTCAAAAAGTAGAGTTAGATTCATTCGACTCAAAACCAGATAAGTCGTCCAAGGTCAGGCCCGTTTTAAACGTCCTTTTCTAACCACAACAAAATTGTGTTTAAAGGGGAATTATTTCCATGACTGCAAAGATTTAACTATCTTTTTTTGAAGTCCAGTAAATATCTGCTAACAGAAAAATGGTGTACACCGCTGGTATTAAAGTACTGATGTCCTCCCTACCAAAGATTCTTTTAATTGCCACATAGAAGTGGTGTACATCATATGAAAGCTAGGAAACTGAAAATGAATTTGAGATGCAGCTCAGCACTGTCATAAATCAGCACTGTCCAATGTTTAAGTGCTTTGCCAACCAAGGGAACCAATGTTACATCCAAAGACAGCACGACTCACTCCACTATGGCCTCTCGGTCGGCGATGTCTCCCAGCACCATGCGCTGGATGATGCTGTTGTGCTCCTCGTCCGACAGGTTCTTGTGGGACACCAGGGGAGTGTTGAACTTGGTGGCTGGGGAGGGGTCGACCCCCTGCAGCCAGGCGTGGCCCTCGATCTCCTCCAGGGAGGCCCGGTGCTTGGGATCCCTCTGAAGCATGCGGTCTATCAGACTAAAGAAGAGGAGAGAACAGGAAGAGAGTAAAGAGAGCTCTGGTGTCCAAAGTAAACCAGTAGATGAGTTACATGAAGAGACATGTGACCCTCACTAGCTCAGCACTGTGCACCCCTTTTGGCCCACATGCTTTCATTGTTCCTGCAGTTTGCTTCAACAGAATTTTTGTTGGACCAAATTTGGAGGGTAAAAGGAAAAATAATAATAATAATAACATCATATAAATAATATCAAATCTGATATGAATTGAAAGATGTATTGGGAGCTTATGACATGAGCATGGAGAGAACTGATTTGGAGAGACTGAGAAGAGGAACAGGAAATAAAGGAACATGGTGGATCGATGGGGTGGGATTGTTTGGAAGACACAAATACAGGAGCTAAATCAGTAAGTGTGGCGACACACAATGTCATCCCTTAAGACGAATTAGTGATGGTACAAACAAACACTGCTCAGAAGTGGGTTGATGTGGAGTTGTAGAGTGAAGAATGACTGATTGTAATTAAGGATGCACACAGGTTGTATTTCTGAAACACATGCAGATACTAATGTTTTGTTTTGTCAATTACTGATGTATTTTATGTCGTACAACAAAACGTGGAAATCTCTCACCATGTCACTTCAAACACACTCAAAAACCTTTGATTTCAAGACGAGGGAACAGGAAGTAGTTTTAAGACTCATTCCTGCTCCACAGCAGAGTCCTTGAATGCCTCAACATGATTGTGATTTGTCTCATGATCTAATCCACACCTAGCATCTGGAAGTGGTTGATTCTTTTTGGATTGCCAAATTGCAATGTTCAGAGAACTGAGTGAATCCCCCATAATCCTTCACTTGAGCAGCAGAACCAGCGCATCATCAGCAGGAGCTGCTTGGAACCGTATGCTGAGTGGAGCCGTGACTGACATGGTAACAACGTGCGCTGTGGACACGGTCACTCTGCAGTCAGAGCCCAGCAGATGGCCCACAGCTGCTTCAGCTTAGCACAGCAATCTATTCACATCCCTCCTAGGAAATACATTTATTTCCTGTGTCTAAAAATATACAACATGCAGTGAGCGTGGGGAGATAAGAATTGGCCTTTACGACATGTTGATCACAGTGGATCCAATGCCTTTGCTTAGACCCATGAAATCCACTCGTTATCCCTTAGATGGAAAGTAACAGCGGCTTCTTCTCTGCAACGACATTTACTGTCTGCCTATTCCGACTAACTTTAGTATACAGCAAGTCTGGAACTGCCTCATGCAATTGTGCAAAAAGGTTTTCTGGGTGAGCTAATGAAATGTTGTGATACTCAGAGGGGTAATGCAGACAATAAGGTTCATAGTAGAGACATAAGTGTCTGGTATTTTCTTGAATAACCCTGGCCACAGATGTTGGCACAGATATCCCCTGCTTAACAATGTACCACCGAGTGTATCGAGCGAAGGAATTAGTATAACGAGAGCATACTTGCATGCATTCCTAAAAGAGTGGTACAGGAAGGGGTCCTAAAACTCAGAAATGACCACTTCCTGTGACCTTGTCTTGAAGTCAGCTGTATGTTTGTGGTGACAGAAATAAGGTCTGTGGTAAACACAAGCTTACGAGATTTTCACATTTTATTCTACCGCATAACATGTCAGTAAGCACTTCACTGATGAATGTCTGAAGCTTCTATGTGTGTTTCCAACACGTTTGGCAATTGCATTTATTCTTAAAAAATGACAAATGAGTATAAGTGGAGATTACCCTGCTGAACAAAACGTGTTAAGTAACTTAAAAGTGTGTTGGCCACAAAGCTTATTTTCTGCAATATACCTAAATTCAATTGGGAAAACCCATTGCTTTTTGTAGAGGGAATTGCAAAGTAACCTTCCGGGTCGGCCTACAGAAATACATCCCGGCTGTGTACACACCCGGCTCCAAAGCCGTCCTGAGAGGCAGGCCAGTTATTCCAGAGAACTCTAAACTACTGTGTTGTAATCACAGATTTAGTTTCTAACCCGACTGAGATTTATCATGTTTTAAAATGTTGAGGATCCTGCTTAGGTTAGGTGCCTCAACTCTCTAAGGTAGAAGTTAAGATAACTGAATCATTTCTGTAAATATTTTGTATTAAATGACAGAAAGATTTGAAGGATGCTCTACTGTACTCGGCACGGTCATTGACAACTCGTTGGAGTGCTGCAGAGCGAAGTCCTGGGAGCATGTCTCCTCTCCTCTCTCCTTCACGTCTCTCCTATTCTCCTCTCTTCTCCTAAAGAACAGCATGCGATGTCAGCTTCATGTGACTTGCCGTCCTCCAAACTGCTCTTTCCATATGTGGACTACAGACACAGACAGCAGGAGTGAAGTGGGACACTCACAGGGCTTTGGTGCTGCTAATAGGATAGAGCCTGTGCCTGACAGCCAACACCGAGGGAAAAAGCCCACCACCTTATTCTAGTGTGACTAAACAGAGGTGGCGGTGTGTGAAGGCTGTGTATGCAGAGTTCCCATTAGCCGGTAATTACCGGACTATTACCGGTAAAATATGCTGAAGACCGGCTAATCTAAATCTCTCCGGTCAAAGTGTCCTGTCAAAATAATTTCCCCTTAGCGCAATACCGCATCAGTTGCCCAACTTGCGCCACTTATGTGACAGACAAGAAGAGTATGTGACAGACAAGAAGAGTCAATTCTAATGTCTAACTTAATGTGGAGAAAGAGATGTCCTGTATGGGTTGATTGTGCGTTGATCTGTTGGTAATGCCTCGGGGTTCCGGTGGGCATGTAAACAAATGCATAATGCTGCGCTATACTTTGTGGCCTCACCCAGTTGCATAGCAACGCTTATTGTTTAGGTGTCTTTTAATAATCAGGTAGTCCTATCATTAGCTAGAACTAGCTAGATCTGATCGATATGGACATAAACGCGAGTGAAGTCTAATCTGACGGGAGAGGGAGATCAGCTGCTGCTGACAAGTCGACACGCAGCTCTGCATGATCACATGCAGCGGTGAGCGGAACAAAACACACACTTTAGGTTAGAATATCACACGTAGCTATTTTAATTACCTCTCAAACTACCTAAACTATAGATATGTTTAGTTTTACTGTCGGGTCACTCATTACTGATCTGCGAGCTGCATGATACTGACGGGCTGTCAGGAGAGGGAGAGAGCGCTCTGTTTATTATTCCCGTGTTATTGTAAGTTACGGTTCACTTTTGAACAATGTAGTTAATCTACTATGATTAGTTTGTTTTAGTGGTGCACGATAATTATCGGCCCGATAATTATCGGCCCGATATTAGGAATTATGACGTCATCCCGATAAACCCGATAACAGTATTAATAGCCCCGATAATATACAATATATTTTTTGGGTAAAAAAGAATAAAATAAAATAAAATAAAATACTGCGGATTGGGATGAGGGGCGCTTGTTTTTCACTCGGCTCCTCCCGTTTTGCCAGTACTGTGGTATTAGTGGTTTAGGAAGAGGGGAGTTCTTCACAAATCCAGCGCTCCCTAACTCATGCCTGGCTGTGACGTAAATGGTGTGCGGCCGTGAAGCCAGGACAGTAAACAAACATGTCGCCGGTAGTATGGGACTATTTCAAAGTTTCAGAGTTAGATAGTTCGCTTGCTATTTGTATTAACAAATGCAGAAGTTCCACGAGGAGGGAAAAAGGCAACGAGCTATAATACTTCCAACCTGATTAGTCACCTGAAACATCGCCATCGCTACGATGGTGTGTTAAAAGCGTACGAAGACGCCTGCGCTGCTAAACTAGCGGCGAATCCAAAGCCAGCTGCAAAGGCACCGGGGCTTTTACCTATCGACGAGGCTTTTGAAAAAGGCAAGAAGTTTGCCAGAGACGACCCCAGGGTTAGTTTTGTTCATAGTAGTAATGCTCATGTTATTTGCTCACTACTAGTCTTTTTTTTACCACCAGGTGTGCAAAAACTAAGGGTACATTTAATATATATATATATATTATATTATTATTGGTTATCGGTATCGGTCTTGAGAAGCAGGAAGTTATCGGTATCGGTTTCAAAAAAACAATATCGTGCATCCCTAGTTTGTTTAATATCGAATCATATCCATTTGTTTTAAAGCTCAATAAATAACAAAGAAGACCTTTGACCGGCACTTTTCAAATTTTGTCCGGAAGATTTCAACTTTAACGGACATGTTGACCGGCGAAAAGATATTCTAACGGGAACTCTGTGTGTATGGATCACTCACTCTTTGCAGGCGCTGGACACGTGGTCTGGAACCGAGTATTTACAGTCCATGATCATGGTGAGAGTCTCGCTGTCGTTGGCTTCCTGGAAAGGGGGCTGGCCGCATACCAACATGAACAGGATCACACCGAGACTCCAGATATCTGAGGCAGAGGGAACCAAACAGTCTCAATCACAGCATATACATATTACAGGACCACAGCATTAACGCATGAAAGCATTTGGTTTTCTGTCAGAATTGAAGAAATAACACTATTTCTGGAACAGTTCTTTGTGTACAATATAAAACATTGGGATCATAATATGGATTATCTCAATTTAATTGACATCCTAAAATAAAATCATCATGGAAATGTTCTAGGGCTGAACGATTAATCGATTTGAAATCGAAATCGCGATTTGAAATGATGCGATTATCAAAAGCCTGCGATTTTTGTTAAAACCATTTTTTTATTTTTTTATTCTTGTGTGTCAGTCATCCACACCAATCAGAAGTGCTTTGCTCCACATGTACCAGCCATTGTTAACCAATCAGAAGTGGCCCATGATAGAAGGTGATAGACAGATTGATCCAAATGGCTTCCAATGGAGCTTTAGATGGTTTGGTGAACCATCTGAGTCAGGTTAGTAATGCTCCATCACATGTTTCTATTACAGGGAGAATCTTAAACTGAAGCTTGACTTTAAAGCAACCCAACGGAAGTTTCATGTAAGTTTAGTCCTTTCACTCGTAGCTCGGGCTGCGGTGGTGCTAGAGACGGGAGTACGTTGATACGACCTTCCGAGATGGAGATATGGCCGCATTTTACCATAAACTTCCGTTAGGTCGCTTAAAAACAAATATCGCAAATCGAATCGCAATATCTGTCAGAAAAATCGCAATTAGATTATTTCCCTAAATCGTGCAGCCCTAAAATGTTCTGATAAATATTGTCACATTTATCGATATTGCAAAGCAACAGCTGTCACGGTACTGTTCTCGTATCGAACCGTTGGATTCAGGACATTTGGTTTGGTATGCAACATCATTTCAGTAAATCTGGTGAACAAAATTGTAGTTTATCTACTACAAGACAATTTGTCACCATTTGAGTGCCTTAATTGTTCCAGTAATAATAATAATATATAAACCTAAATGTTTATAATTTACAAAATAAATACAAACATTTGAAATGTAAAGTCCTTATGTACTGAGCTACTGCTGCTGGTAGTACTACTCGGGTTGTGTTTGTATTAGTGTGTGCTTATGCGTCTGAGTGTGAGTGGAGCCAGAGATGGTGAGGTGTGGAGAGGCAGAAAGCCCCAGGGACGGCAGGCGTACCACCTCACACCTGGCTCACTCACAGCAGCAATGTTACTATAGCAACGCTTCCAGCCTCTTTAGAGAGAAACAGTCCACACATAACCACAATAACATGGCAGCTCTACACAATATCCGCTCAAGCATTGTCAGCTGAGAACCAAACTTCCCCATTTAGCAACAAGAGAAGCTTGAATTCTGCACCGGTAATTAGAGAATACATCATTCTGCTTGTCAACATAAAATAAAGGGTTTGAAATAACTTTAAAGAGACCCTATTATATGTTTGAGGGTTTTCCCTTTCCTGTAGTATGTTATATAAAAGGTGTGTTTCCATGTAAACGGTCTGCAAAAGCCGCTTTCACACCAAGTACTTTGCCGTACTTAGTGCCCAGCACTTAGTACCCCCATGGAACTAAGTACAGATCTCGTTCACACCGGAATAAGTTCGCTGAGGGAAGATTAGGCAAATGAAGCCGCTGACGCCACTTCTTCTTCTTCTGCTTTGGGTTTACTGGCAGGCTGCAAACAACTTCACGGCGTATACTGCCACCGGAAGTCCCCGGAGTTGGGGACTGGCTTCAGTAGAAGCTGCTGGGACTCCCAGCAGCTTCTACTGAAGCCTTCCGAGTAAATCGCCAGAACGGCCAGTGTTTCCCCTACCATTGTCTTGGAGGGGCGCTGCGCCCCGCGCCCCTCCTGAAATTCAAGGAGTTTAAAAAAAAAAAAGATTATAATTTTTTTTAAATTATTAATTACTATTTTTTTTAAATATATATATATATATATATAGCACCAAATTGCAACTAATCTATATCTACTGTCACTTTTCACATTGAACATGTGCTCTTTTATTAAATGAACTAAACGCTTTCATTTTAAGTTGTGAGTTTAGTGTTTTTGACCCTAAGAAACACTGATGCAATAATCAATAACAATAATCCACAGCTCCTCTCTCTGCTCCAGAGGATTAAAAAATATATATATCGGAATATATAAAACTAAACGGAAAAAGTACGGGTAAAAGTACTCCGGTGTGAACGCGCCTAAAGGCTCCAATCCCTGTGTTACCTCCAGAGGGAGTTTCTCTGCCACACACTCCAACCCCCTGCCTGAAACATCTCCATTGGACTCCTTTGTTTACTTCTGTAACATAGTGACATCACTAAGTCGCACTTCTATTAGCTAGCATTGTATGTAATAGGCTAAGGGGCGGGACATTTCATACACATCTCTAAGCGGTTGACCAATCACAACAGAGCCGGCCAGCTAACCAATCAGAGCAGACTGGGCTCTGGTTTCAGACAGAGGGTGAAAAGAGGTGCTGCAGCACAGGCAGTATGAACAAAATAAAGAGCTTTTGAACATTAAAGCATGGAGACATGTGCTTTTTAAATAGCAGTTTCTATTTGTATTCCCATCTTGGCCTCAACAAACAAATAGAGGAAACACAATTTCCTCTACTTCCCTTCCACCCTTGCTCACATTTGATTCCTCATATTTCTATAATCCAGGGTTTCACCAAACGGCCCCTTAAACATTTTTATTTACCTAATTTATGTGCACTTTGTGTTTTATTTGAGCCAAGTGTGAGTATGCTGTTATTTACCATCACGCTTGTTTCCCCCCTCTCTCCTGTGTTTCACAGAGGATGGGGCTTTGCACAAGGTGGAGCAGAGTAATGATGTAAATACCCGATGTCTGCTTCCAGCTGTAGACCCAGTAGTTCTCCCTATTAGGGCTGAACGATTAATCGATTTTAAATCGAAATCGCGATTTGAAATGATGGGATTATCAAATCACAAAGCCTGCGATTTTTTTAAACATTTTTTTTTTTTTTTACATTTTTTTTTTTTTTTCTTCTTGTGGGTCAGTCATCCACACCAATCAGAAGTGCTGTGCTCCACATGTACCAGTCATTGTTAATCAATCAGAAGTAGCCCATGATAGAAGGTGATGGACAGATTGATCCAATCACCAAGTATTTTTGAAAGTGCCTGCTAGGGCTGTGCAATTAATCGTATTTTAATCGCGATTACGATTATGGCTTGCGACGATTATGAAAACAGCATAATTGACAAAATACGATTATTTTGCTGGGTGCGCTTTCGCCCCTCCCTAAAAGCCCACTCGGCCACGTGGGAGTGACATGTGTTGTGAGTGTTCAGCGCGAGCGAAGATGTCAGAACAAGAGCAGCAACTCGTTAAAAAGAAGGGTAAAACTATTTCCACTATTTGCAAGTACTTTGCCATTACATTCCACATCGCTAAAGATATGTGCCCAGTTAGCAACCAGGGCTTTAAGCAACTTGTCAACACGTTGGACAAGCGTTACGCGATGCCGTCTCGGTATTATTTCAGCAGGTCTGCGCTGCCTGCACTATGTGACAAATGCCGTGGGGAAGTTGAGAGAGATGTGGCTTCAGCTGACTACTTTGCGACCACAACGGACCTATGGTCTAGCCCAGGGGTGCCCAACCAGTCGATCGCGAGATGTGTCTAAAAATAGAACAACAATATTCTGTTTTATGTCCTGTAACATAATCTTCCTGTGCCAGAATAATGCACTTGAACGCATCAAAGCTTTGTGATTGGCCGGCGTCACCCCATGTGTCGGAGCGTGGCTGAGGGTCTTCAGTACAGGTGGCAATATTGTCACCTGCCTGCGCTCATCTCTGAAACCAGACCATGTAAACAGGCTGGTGTTTCTTGCAAAACATCTTTAAGAGATGACATGAGCAGCTCTACCAGCATTTGCCATGGTGGCCTAAACATTTTTATTTGGTCTTAAATTGTAGTTCAACATTTATTTCCTGTTACTTCTGGACCATGACGGTTGGCCAGCCTTCAACGTTTAACTGAGTGGAATATGTTGAATATGTTTTACCAACATGTTGGCTATATGTTAAGGAGTTTTCAGTAGGTTGTGACAGTGCACTGCATCATATTTGATTTCATTTATTTTGGTCTAATTTATTTTTATTTATCATATTAATATATGTTTAGTATGGTTTTGGAAGTGCGCTCCAACATATTTGTTGATCTTGTTTATTGGTAAAATATTATTTGTTTTAAAGTTCAATAAATGGTCAATGAATAATCGTCAAAATAATCGTGATATCAATTATTGACCAAATAATCGTGATTATGATTTTTGCCATAATCGCACAGCCCTAGTGCCTGCCCTTTCCAAATGGCTTCCAATGGAGCTTTAGATGGTTTGGTGAAACAAACCATCTGGGTCAGGTTAGTAATGCTCCATCACATGTTTCTATTACAGGGTGAATCTTAAACTGAAGCTTGACTTTAAAGCAACCCAACGGAAGTTTCATGTAAGTTTAGTTTTTTTACTCGTAGCTCGGGCTGCGGGGGTGCTAGAGACGGGAGCACGTTGATACGACCTTCCTAGACGGAGTTCTGGCCGCATTTTACAATAAACTTCCGTTAGGTCGCTTAAAAACAAATATCGCAATTCGAATCGCAATATTTGTCAGAAAAATCGCAATTAGATTTTTCGTGCAGCCCTACTCCCTATCAATATGCTTTTCAGTGCAGCTAAGTTGGGCTGAACTCATCTCTGGAGATGTCAGGAGATGCAGTGAATCAAACCAGGTAAGAGTAGCAGAGCTATGAGTAAGGAAAATCTGCTAGCCACTAGGCTAATTTATGCTATTTAAATTGCAGCGGCTCATCAACCCCAGCAGACAGTCAACCTGAACCACTTGTTTTCATTATGCCTTCTCCACTCCCATCATTCATCACCTCTCCAAAGTCTGTAAGTATCTCTTAAATGGTGGAGGCTGCCAGGTTCTACTTTCCAAATCCCCTTTCCCCAACACACAAACACACATAGCTTTGATCTTCCGAGCATCCTCTCCTCCTCTCTGGATTACAGCACCATGATGCTTTAATTAGCGACTGTGGGATTGTCTTGGCATCATGTCCTCTTCTACTCTGTATTCATACAATTTGCTCTGACAAATCACCGAGCAGCTTGGAACGACAGCAGCCAGAGTGGCTGTAACCTGGAGGGCCGTGTGGAAGGAACTGAAACAGATCTCGACCTCCTCTTTGGAAGGATTCAAACTGTAGCTTTTTTTAGTGCCCAAATGATAAAGGCCCTTGCATCTTAAAATGGTATTACAGTTCCGGCTTTGTTAAAAAACGCTTTCTAGCGTGTCACACATCAGGAGACTCACTTTGCTCAATTGCCATGGAACTGTAGCTTATTAATGTTACCCATATCTTCATCCTGACTTGCATAATGGAGATGCGAGCACTGAACACCGAAATCCACAATATCCAGCAGGATTTGATCCAGCTTTGCACAGAATACAAGTACAAAATAAATTGGACTTAAAAGGATGGGAGCTTTTGCCATTATTCTCTATCTGTGGAAAAGAACCTGTACCCCATAAAGCATGGGAGAGAGACACATACTTATTTAAGCGGGGAAAAGCTCCCGAGCCTAGAAAATACTAATTGGCAAGCAGTATTCAAGCACCAAGGTTGTTATGCAGAACATGAGGCATCTTGCATTCATATCAAATCACAAACAAATCTTAAATATGATTTGACCGTTTTAATACAAGGCATTTAAATACAAGTCTTTTTGAATAAGACAAACAAAAATAAATGGTTGATGTTCAAAGCTGGAGAGTGGCTTAAGATATGAAATTATGCACACTTTGGAGCGAACTCCCTTAAATAAAATCAACAGGTTGCTTTAGACACCCTTGTACTCTTTACTTGCTGTAACAATGTGCATGTCCCCTCTGTGGGACGAATACAGGTACTCTGATTCTCAGGCACCCACAAATGAACCGTAGACACTGCAGCTCTACACACAGCTATGTTACTGCCACTTTCAATATAGAATAGCAGTTTACCCTGTAACATTATTGGAGAAGAGAGTTTAGTTTACTGCCTCCTATCCGAGTTCAACGCACCGGAGCAAGGCTTAGTCTCAAATCCTGATTCTGACGGTACCAGAAACGTCACATTTTCAGAGTTTGGGCATTTCTGGCTTCTCCTATCACAATCAATACCACACTCTAATATCTCCTCAAACCATGAAGACCTTTCCCACCACCATGTTAATGAATCTGAGGTGCACTGGCTGCAAAGCAATGACTGCGGTCAGAAAATAACATCTATTATTTTGCACTGTACCTTTTCAACTTTTGAAAATCACTTTTGGTCAGCTCAAGAATAGAAAAACAGCCCTGTCGAGGTTAAATCAAAAGGGTGGATCGCACCTCCAGTCATATTACAACTTTCAGTTCAAGTCTGAAATCTATTTGGCACTGTCCCAGCATCAACGTGATGAGTCCCCACTGCAGAGCTCGCTCCTGGGACCCACAGGCCATGAACAAAGTGATCACACATCACAGCAAACTGCCTGTCCCTGGGTTTGAACCATGCTCCAATGCAATCAAGTCATTGTAATATTATATTTCAAATATAATATTACAATGACTGTTGAGCAATGTTGTCACCATCATGAAATCAAGTGCATGTACTCAAGTCCAGAGACCGAGTGATTTTCACCTTTGCCACCCCACACGTAGTATCTGTCTCCGTCTGTCTGCCTCAGGCTTTGACTCGCTGACAGCTCCCCATCTGCGCTCTCAGCCAGCGTGCGTCCTCGGCTTTCCTAACCACTCTTTCCCACACACCGTAATGCAGAGGCATATCAGGTAACCTTTGCCTTTTACTGCTTTCTCATGCTTGAAATTGATGTGTCTGCTTAGTATGGACACCCAGACGTTGTTGTTCGACACGATCAAGAATTTGTGACTGAAGCACACCGCTACATACAGGAAGCACAGATGTCATAGGGCTGAATGCTCCTGATGTACATGGGATTTATGTGCTTTCAAAACATTTGATCATGATACATATTTTTGGCCAAAGGTTATGGGTTAAAAGACGTCAAACTAATTAGTGACACGTTCAATTTAGAATATCTCCTGCAAAGTTTAAGCCAATAAACAGTTGCTCAATCATGCATTGTGTATGTATGATCCAGCTCGAGCATCTAGCTCTAATGCAGTCATTAGTCACATAGCAAATAAAGATAGATATTGGCCAATCACTGTCAAACGAGCATTAAAGGCCTTTTTTGTTGTGAAGACGACAGTGACATGAAGTTTCTACTGTCCATACTGGCTGAGAGGGAGAGAGATGATAAGTGTGATAAGTGAAACCCTGATGGACCGGTTTGTCCATGAACACGCCTTCAGTCAGTCAGTCTGACATGCTGAGGTATGCAGCACATAGAGCACACCTCTGTGTACAAAAGCCTTGCACTAAAATGTGCCGACAAGAATTGCGCCGAGAGGGTCCCTGTGCTGTTGAGGACGTCCTGCATTGACACTTTGCCCAAGATGCTGTGGACCAGATAATAAGGCCCACTGGAGGAAAACAGATGAGTGGGCTCTAATCAAAGCAACACACAGCTGTGTAGCGGCTGCATCCTGCCTCGCTACCATCCTCTCCTGGCCCAGTCCACACAAGAAGATGGGTTAACTGTTCTTCCCAATTACTGGCAGCAGGTGACAAAAAGCAGGGCTGCAATTAAGAGAAGGACGAGTTTCTGATGCTCTCTAGTGCAGACGCCAAGGGCTGCCAAACATCTCTGCAGGACGCACAGGAAAGATGTTCGTATGAGTCATCAACAGATATATGTAAACAGGAAGTCAAGGACTTTCCATCAGCTAAAGAGTGCCTAAAGCATAACATGTCGACGACTTAATACAAGATACAACCTGCTGTCTGCACTAACAGTTCCTAATTGATAACTTTCAGTGATCAAACTACAAATGGTCACAGACTGCATTGAAGGTTATCCTGCCACCACTGTGACTTATAAAATGCAGACAGACCTGTTATATCGGTTATCTGTTTTAAGCCTGGCAGACAAAAAGTGCCTGGGCTGCATCTCATGTACCTCACAGTGTCACATGGCTCTGGCCACAACATCACAAAGCCCACAAGAGCGTGTGCAAAACGTCACTAACCTGCTCCGTAATGCACACACCACGCATTACCAGAGCGCTCTCAACCCAACCACTGCTGCACAGCACAACCAAAAGCAGCACCACTGCAATTACAAGCAGCGCCAAAGCACACCACACTCAGGACAGCTCCCTGGCAGAGAGCAAAGTGTTTGGCCCACTAAAGTCGTGCTCAGCTAGAGCGGCCTCTTAATTTAATCTAACTTTTGTCAATTTAAAAGTCTTAGTCGAGCAATGTTGATTAGTCTATCAGTCTGAGCTTTGTGGCGTCAGCTGGAAAAGCCCTCAAACTTATACTGGAGCTGTTCCAGGTCATTACGTTTATTAGGTCGGGCAGGAAATCCAAAGTGTGGGATTGTGTAAAGAAAACCCCAAGAAGGTGACGTGCAAAACTCTGCAGGCAGAAAAGGGCCTTTCACATGTCAACCTGAAACATGACTCCTGATCTGAAGCATGCACGTAGTCTCCTCACAGAAAGAAAGACAAGCAGCAGCAGGTCTCAGTGAAGACTGGTGAAGAAGAGAAGGCAGGAGACGGGAGCAGTGCAATGCAGATGGACTGGGAGGAGCAGACAGTGGTGGACGGGAGGCCACTGGCATGATAGAAATACATGAGAACGCTCCCCTAAGCTCACCAGCATTTACTAAATAAACCTTTTTCAAATGATTGTTTACTTATTTTGTCGTATGTTACACATTCATTAGTTGTGTGTGATGTCGTTTACTGTGTGGAGAAAAATAAATGAGTCTTTGCTGCTTGTTCTGGCACAAATTAAGATTCAGTCCCTGCGCTTCTAATAATGATTTCCCTCAGCCCTGAAACTGAAAAAATGATAGTCATAATATATCAAAAATGGCCATGCCTACTCGACAGACCACTAGAACAGAGAACTACAGGTGAAAGAGCTTTGTCAAAAGCAGCGCTATGCTCAGCTCCATGAGTATAGTGAGCTGCAGACACAGACCACCAACACCACTGTGTGCAGGGTGGTAGATGCCTCTTAGCACAGCCCGTGCAGATGGTGGTCCACTACTAATACCTAGATGCAAAAGCCTTATCACACAGCTACATACAACTTATCATCTGTTTACAATATAGACCCTGCAGATGTTTCATTATAAAATCGCTGTGTTATATCACATATCACAACTGAATTAAGAAATATATCTATATTGCAAATATTTCAATAAAAGGCTAGTTTGTGTGATAAAGGGTTTGGGGGATTGCACAACACAGTTTTTCTTTGTGTGTGAACACTTAGCGTTTCCATGACATATCCTAATGTTATGAATGTAAGTTTGTAATTGGCCACAGTGTTGACACGATACCAACACTATGAAAGCCGTGAGTAAAGTCATGGAATAATAGACGAGTCTTCTCTTGTATTTACAGCCAGATAAGAAGAGAACAACCTGCCTTTTTCCCCAAACGGGAACCAGTTATTTAAATACTTTAACTATACATCAAAAATATATAATATCACAAATCTATTGCCTCATGTCACAGCTCATAGGTCAATACAATAAGAAACTTCTGGAAGAGAACCTGCAGCAGCAACAACACCCATCATCCAGCAGTTCATTTGACATGACATGTTACTTGTTAGAGGCTTGTATCCAAAGCGACTAACTCAGCACCGTGGGCAATCCCCACAGGAGCCATTCGGGGTGCAGTGTCTCAGGGACGCAACGACATGCTGACTGCGGTGGGGTTTGAACCTGTGTCCCCCTGGTCCCAACACCAACGCACTATCCACTGCACCACACGCCTCCCAATTCCCCCCCTCTTCATGTTTCCCGGCATTTCCTCCATCCTTTAGCTCTAGGGTGAGGTAAAGCTGAGGTAAAGCTGATGGCGTTTTTTCTCTGCGCATAAACAATCATATCACTTCTACTCAGACACATATTGGTGCAGCATTAACACCACATGAACAACCACACGGGCCCGAGAGAACAAGCTTAACTCAACACACCTCACAATCCCATTCCAGACCTGGACCTTGGTCTCATGTTATGCCATCAGTTAAGCTACCAATATGATATATGTCATATCAGTATGGAAGGACACACAATCTGTTTGTCTGCACTCTGTCAAAGCCCAGAGAAAATCAATGAGCCAGTTCATTTAGAGCAATGAGACACCCATAACACATCAGTGCTAAAAGAGCTGACCTGGTTGTACATGGCCACTGGCCGCCTGCAAAATGACCAGCGTCAATGGCTGTTAGCATCGTAAAGCTTTCCACAGCTTGATCTTTAAAACAAGTCCAACTCATATGCTGTTGCACAGGGGTCTGGCATGTGATGGATTGCTGTTTGACGTGTAGGCAATCAAAACACAAAGCAAAGCTTGGCCAACAGAACTAGTGGTCAGGCCCTGGAAGCAAACTAGCACACACAAATGTGTCAAACAGGTGCTAACTCCACGGTGCTGAAGCTGGCTTTAATATGACTTTGATAATGCCAAAAGCTTGCTTTTTAACACAGTGACATGATGTTAGTGCCATGTGTGACAATTCTGCTCCATCAGACTTTAAATAAACTCTGAATCATTAAAGATCAAAAAACAACCACAACTGTCTCTGTGCGAAAGCATAAAGTGGCCACACTACGAAAAGGGCTTACACAAAGGACTAGTTAATGAGGCCCTATTGTGCTTTTTGGGAGGTTTCGTTTTCCCGGTGTGTTATGTAGGTTTTCGTGCATCTGCAAAGACTCAAATCCAAAGGTCCCTCCAGAGGGAGTTTCTCTCCCACAGACTGAATCGAAACGCTTCGATTGGACCCCTTTGTTTACTTTCATAACACAAAGACATCACTAAGTAACGTGGTAGGCTAGGGGCGGGACATCTCTAAACAGAGCCGGCCAGCTAACCAATCAGAGCAGACTGGGCTCTGGTTTCAGACAGAGGGTGAAAAGAGGTGCTGCAGCACAGACAGTATGAGAACAATAAAGAGCTTTTGAACATTAAAGTAGCACAATACAAATATGAACCTGAAAATAAGCATAATATGGCCCCTTCAAGAATCCAATCTGGTAGTACTGCATCCTATCTATTATTATTTTCTAAATAACACTCACTTCACTTTTGCATCATTCATCAGCCTACATGTTTTGCATACCTACGGCTGGAGCATCATACTCATCACCCAGCAGTATTTCCGGGGCGGAGTATGCCAGAGATCCACAACTGGTCGTCAGCTTCTTCCCCGGTTGAAACTTGTTGCTGAATCCAAAGTCGGTGAGCTTGACGAGCCCTTGTTTCTCAAAGAACACCACATTCTCTGGCTTAAGATCCCTGTGCACCACGTGCAGCCGATGGCAGTAGGAGATAGCATGGACAATCTGGGCAAAATATTTCTTAGCAAGCTCTTCATTCAGACCCTCCTCATGTTTCATGATGTAGTCAAACATATCCCCACCATCCCCTAGCTCCAAGATGAGGTAAAGCTTAGTCTGAGTATCTATAACTTCATACAGGCGCACAATGTTGGGGTGCTGGACCAGCTTCATGCAGCGGACCTCCTGGAAGAGGTGGCCTGTAGCAACGGTGTCTAGCTTAGTCTTGTCGATCACCTTCACTGCCACTTTCTCCCCAGTGAAGACGTGGCGTGCCAGCTTGACCACGGCAAAGTGGCCACGGCCCAGCGTCTTGTCCAGGTCATATAGCCCAGCAATCTTGCCATCGTAGCCCCGCTTGAAGCCTGCCATAGCTGGAGAGGGCGATGGGGAGAGGAGGGTCCCCCCTGTAGGCCGGGTCAGGTTGGCTGAGTTGTTTGGGTCCAGCTTAGTTCAGTTCATCGAAGGTGGATGGAAAAACCCATGGCTCCAGCTGCCTTTATGAAATGAAATGACAACAGTTTCAATAAACAATGACTACATACATATAGGCAAAGCTGGCAATTAAACTGAAAAGGAGTCCAAATGGAAATGTTCAGCACACTGAAAGATTTCAAATATAATATGAATGCAGCAGACCCTCCCTTACACTGAGCATAATAATGTTATTGTGATCATATGCATCTGTCATGTTTTCACAGAATGGCTGCCACACTAACGTTAGCTCATTTGTCCTGCCTGCTGTATCGTGCTGCTACAATGAACCACGTTAAACTTGTCTTAACTACATAAGGCTTCCAGTTGTCCAAGCACAGCAAGCTACTTGTTTCGAGCGGAGTTTCATATACTACAGTTGGCAGAAGTCAGCTGCATGACGGGCCCCGACCGGCGGTAGCACACTTTAGCCTGACGTTACATGGGCTAGCTCGTTGTCCATTGATTGATTAACGTTAGCTCACTGTGTGACTAACGTTAACTGCTTTCGCTCTTTAACGTTAGAAGGTTGCCTTTATTCATTACAAAGCCACACTAATGTATACACAAACATGTTTAGCTAGCTGTGAAACAAGGCGCTGGCCACACAGGTACACAGGTATCACACAGCTATCCGGATTACCTAGCATGTAGCAAGCTAAAGTTACTCGCTCAGCTCACCTCTCCAGCTTTGCTTCGGTAAACATAACGCCCCTGGTCCAGTCTCTACCGGGTATCCTGGGTCCTTTGGGAGCTCTCTACAGAAGCTTGTCGAAAATGATGAGAGAATACGAGGGGTTGACCGCGGCACTGAGAAGGTGCCTATGCCCAGGGTTCATGTGTAAAAGGAGGCATTGCATAGCTGGCAGCGGCAGCCTGATCCGTGTATCCTTCCAGCCGACTGGGGCTGTGGTGATGCCTTCATGGGCTGAAAACAGTGTCGAAATATTTACAACCGTCAAACTGTGGACCAATACAAATGATTTCCACTGTTGAAGATATGGGCATCACATATGTTTAATAGATGAATTAAATCATAATTAACCTTTATAATGTTGCCATGCAATCTACCATAAATTGGGATTTTTCAGAAAAAACTAAAGCGAGAGAAAATATGTGTCTTCTTATTGTTAATGAAAAGCGTTTTCTGGCGGGACAAATTGTAGACATTTAGAGTCAGGTCCTTACAAGGAACACTGGAAAGCAACACGAGAGCATCGCCAACGGCATTCTGCTCTGACGTCAAACAAAAACGGTTGCTGAAAACATCATTCCATATTTACTCAACACATTATTTACGGTAGAATTTGTATCTAATTAAAAAAGTAATGGTTTGTTGCATTAATGAAAGTCAGTTTTGCATTATTGTGTTTTGAGATAAGCAAGACGTGTAATACATCGCCCAAATACCCTATTATTGAATAGCAGGCGATGTGAAAACCCTACTTAAGTATTTTGGTTTTATTCCGCAATTTCTAGGCCCATACATGTGTGTGCAAGTGATAATTGAGGGACAGTGTAGCCAGCTTGGTCTTCCCAAAAAAAAGCGTCTAGTGACATCTAGTGAGAGGAATAAGACATGTTTTCTCAATGTATTTCTCACAAAGCTGTTTTTCCTTAATCACTTTTTGCATGACATGATTGTAAGGAATCTTGGTGTTATATTTGATCAGGATTTATCCTTTAACGCCCACATAAAATCAATTTCAAGGACCGCCTACTTCCATCTACGTAACATTGCAAAAATCAGGCATATCTTGCCTCAAAACGATGCAGAGAAACTAGTCCATGCATTTGTTACTTCAAGGCTGGATTATTGTAACTCTTTATTATCAGGGTGTACCAAGAAGTCAGTCAAGTCGCTTCAGCTGATTCAAAATGCTGCAGCTCGTGTACTAACCAGAGTTAGGAAAAGGGACCACATTACTCCTGTTCTGGCTGCCTTACACTGGCTCCCTATAGAACACAGGATATCATTTAAAATTCTTCTTCTCGCCTACAAAGCCCTTAATGGGCAGGCGCCATCTTACCTTAAAGAACTCATTATACCCTACTGTTCTACTAGGGCATTGCGTTCCAAGAATGCAGGGTTGTTGGTTGTTCCTAGAGTCTCTAAAAGTACAATGGGAGCCAGAGCCTTTTCTTATCAAGCTCCACATTTGTGGAATCAGCTTCCAGTTTGTGTTCGGGCAGCAGACACCCTATCCGTTTTTAAGAGTGCGCTTAAGACCTTCCTTTTTGATAAAGCTTATAGTTAGGGCTGATTAGATTCAGCCCCTAGTTTTGCTGATATAGGCTTAGTTTGTCGGGGGACATCTTACTTCTTCCTTCTCTCTGTCTATACCTGTGTACTCTCATGTTCCGATTAACCCAGCTTCCCCAAATGTCTTTCTTTTTGGTGTCTGTATACGCCGGGATCCGGAGTCATGGATGATCCTGCGCTCCTCTGTCCTGGATCTTGAGTCGTGGCTGTGGTCCTGGATCTTGAGTCGTGGCTGTGGTCCTGGATCATAGGTCCTGGATGGATATCCTCGTGGATTCATCTTCCTATTATACACACATGCATTTCCAAACATTTGGACTACCTATGTTGCAAATGTATTATCTTTTCAATTTACACACGGCATCTATTGCACGTCTGTCCGTCCTGGGAGAGGGATCCCTCCTCTGTTGCTCTCCCTGAGGTTTCTCCCATTTTCCCCTTTAAACTGTGGGTTTTCTTCGGAAGTTTTTCCTTGTACGATGTGAGGGTCTAAGGACAGAGGGTGTCGTATTGTCATACTGATATTTTGTACAAACTGTAAAGTCCACTGAGACAAATGTAACATTTGTGATATTGGGCTATATAAATAAACATTGATTGATTGATTGATGATTAGTATCTAATATTTTTCAATATATTTTTCTTTGAACTTGGCCCTCAATGTATTGTAAACGGTAGATCATAGATGGATTTATTACAGTCTACAGTCTGGATTTAATTCACATTTTAGTCACATCATTTGATTAATTGATTGATCTCTGCATTTAAGAGTATTTGAATAAACGTCTTCAGAACACACAACCCGCTTTATCGGATGAAAGAAACACGTTTTTTTAGGCTACATACAACTGTAGTGTGGTATCGCTACGTTTCTTTTTCTTGATAAATATGCACAAAATGCATTATCAGTGGCACCCTCGGAGTGTCATCGCGAGACCTGACCGCGGGATTTTCTCGGCGGTATCCAGGCATCTGCTGCCTCTCTCTGTGACAGCTAGCTTCAGTAGGCTAGCTTCAATAGCCAGTAGCTTCAGTAGGCTAGCTCAGAAGCTTCAGGAGCCTGTAAGCACCAGCACAGAGCACCGAGTGAGGGGACACGCTGCTGTCTCCTGACACTCTATCTGTGTGTGTCTCTGCAGCATAGCCCGAGGTAAGGACCCGTGTAACCTGTGTGTGTGTATGTGTGTGTGTATGTTCTTATGTGTGTGTGTCTGCTTTTAGCCGGGGCTCTGCCTTTCCAGCTGTGAAGCTTCCAGAGCACGTTCAGTTATAGTTTAGCATATGCAACACATGAATTATGTAATACATGTATATTTGCTTTGACTTCTGCTGTTAATATCAAAACCTATGAATATAATATAAAAATGTACTTAATAAATGAATGGTTAAGTGAATGAATGATCATACATACATCTCAGATCAGAAGAATCTGTGTTCAGTCAGCCTATATATTTTAGATGGGTTTCTATCTATTTATCTATCTTTATTGTATAGAAGAGAATATCTTACAATGTGTGTTGGGGCTACAGTATAGCTGTTAAAGCTATCTAGTGTTGATTGGAGGCAAACATTATGAATATAATATTTTTTGAGAAAAGATCATATTCTTCAGTGTGATTTTCTGACCATCAATTTGATAATAGCATTTCCTATGTGTTCTGTGATCTTGGCTGTAAACAATGCATGATCTGAGTCCTTAGTGTATATAACATCAGTAACATGTCATGTTTAGCGCACATCTGAAAGTCTTTCAGTGTGTGCTGTGAAAATGAAAATAACACAACGCTGCCTGTGTGGTATTTATGGTCCATCAACTCCAAGACCAGAAGCTATTTCATGTGTTCAGAAGGCTCTCTGAATAATACAAGAAGAGTTATGGAAAACACAATGCAATATTCTAAAAGTACAATATATTCAGCAAATATTGCCCCTTCATTCAAATGTAGTCGTTGACCCCAACATTTAAAAGCGATTTGAACATGCATAATCTGATTTGCATCGTATCTGGCTGTTTCTGATACGCAGGATTCAGCATATTGATTAGGTGCACCGGCTCAGTTTACAAAGTATTTGCTGTAATCTCATCACAGACATCACATTTCTTTAGTACATTCTTTTTAGTTTCCCCTTCCCTTTCCTCTGTGTGAGAGGAGACGTTCTTCAGGGTCTTGGTTTGCAGACTCGTAGCCCTCCCCATTATTCTGTCTCTTTTAACTGCATTTCTGCTCTGATTGAAAGCCATTCTTTGCTACTTTCCACAAAACTGACAGGCTGCTCTGTGCAGGAGAATATGGGTTTGCAGGCTACCTTTAAATCTAGTTTAGGGTCTAGCCAAAAGCTGCTGTTTCTCCATTTTCAAAACTCATGTAAGTTGTTGAATTATCTGATATGAATTATTATTTAGAGTGATTTTTGAAAGTAATGATGGTTTCGAGCTTTTGGTCTAAGGCAAGTTTATTTATATAGCACTTTTCAACACAAGGCAATTCAAAGTGCTTTACAAAAAATGAAAGAGATTAAGAAAATGGCATTTAAAATCAGTCATTAAAAAGAAAAGCTAATAAAATCAACATTAAAAGAAAAAAAACAAAAAAAACATGGATAAAAGTTACAGTGCTGTCAATTAAACATTAAAAGCAAAAGTACATGGATAAAAAGGATTCAAGTTTCTTCTTTCTATTCAGATGTACCTGTACATTTGACAGTTACTATGTTCTGGTAATTCATAGTGGTTATCAATGAACCTCCTCATACTGTACCTCACTGAACTGACAAGTGTGTCAAATTAATTATAACATGTGTCAGTGGCCAAGTTTCACTTTTATTTATGTTCATTAAAGAACATTTTAGTGAAGATTTTCGTTTCATCTTCCGTTTGTAATTGAAGCTCATAATAACCTTGTTTTAGGCCTATTACCTGTGAAAAGCTCAGAGATTCTGAAGCAGCTCGTCTTGGTAGGATGTTAAGCTACAATGTAATGTAATTGTGTAATCATACTAATATCCATAGTGTTCAGGATTTGTGTGACATTAATGCCAGTATCTGTCCCTGTCCACCTCTTGTTTTAGGGACGTGGGACCACGCAGACATGTCTATGTTTATAGACATTTTGTGTTTAGTAAGGGAAGTCAATTAAATATTTACAAGATGGAAATTAGGGATCTCAAACACAATTTCACTGGCCCAAAAAACATTTTCTATATTATAGGAGCTTTGTGAAAAACCGTTTATCACACATTTTGGCAACATTTGTATTAACTAATTGTATTTTAAATGCTGCTTAATTCAATTTGCCCACTCCAGTCGGACGGTTAGGACTATGTGGAGTAATAACATTATGAGAGCAAACACTAAGGAGGGTCACTTATTAATTCTTCATTGTCAACAACAGCTGCTATCACAAGTGACTGATACATTCAGTTCCGAGTGGAGACTTAAGAGCACATACTCAGGAATAGAATATGGATATGAGACCATTACCCAGTGTTGGCATTACTCTGAAAGTCAACATAGTGAACATGTGTTTATGCTGTATTTGGAACTGCTCTGACCATTTCTCTTCTTGGGCTGTGTCTTGGCTCGCTACTTCACGCTGCTGATGAAATACAAAGCTCCGTGTCTGCAAGGTCACTTTAAATAACTACAGAGTCAGTGAGTGCTCTGTGAAGTGTTTCTGAACAGCTCGCATGTCCACGGCTCAGTTGTAGACGGTTATATTTGCTGTCTTGCAGCTGCTTTGACAATAGATGATACAGATCCTCAAGACTACCTGCTTGTAAAGATGAATGTGCTCTGGTCAGCCCGAAACTGAGCAGCATCGTCATTTTGAACTTTTCTAAGTCGATGCTCGCATTGTTCTGTTTCCAGTTGCCCTTGGTGTGGGCATCTCTTGACAGCTCTTCATGTACTTTAAGCTGTATTTTGTGTCCTTTCAGTTGACATTGTCCTTTGTTCTCTGCAGCAGCCGAGTAGTGCTGCATCAGTGTTTCCCACAGAATTTGATTCTCCCGGCAAGAAAAGCCAAAGGCCCCTAAACCTATTCGGGTGGCCCACACGAAAATACATGTGAGTTCATGGCTACTGTAGACAACGTTCTTGTTGCTCTGTGTTGCGTTGTTAATGAGTGACACACCGGAGTTGAGGATCTGTGGGGTTTATTCTCCCAAAAATATAATTTACAATTTAGGCATTTAGCAGACGCCTTATTCCAAAGCGACTTACAATGACCAATTACAGGGACGTTCTCCCTGGAGTAACTGAGGGCCTTACTCAAGGGCACAGTAGTAGTGGTGTTCCAGGCGGGATTTGAACTCGCAACCTTCCGATCATCAGCCCACCTCACTAGACCACCACCAAAAGAAGAAAAATAATGATAATTATTATTATTATTGTTTTTGTTTTTATAAGAGATCCACAAATAAATGTATGGGAAACACTGTGCATTTAATGTGTGCATTCACTGAGGCACCTGAGTGTCTTCACAGAGAGTGATCCTGTTGCTTGTGACATATTGTACTTGTTGGATGTTAAAAATAGTCCAGGGATTCTGCTCTGCTCCTGCAGAACAAAAGCAGCATGCAAAACAAACACAGCAGAGGAAAGAGAAATGGAGAGAACTTGACAACTAAGCAACATCAGAAAGTGGTTTGTTGCCAAGTAGGTTTACACATACAAGAATTATAATCCATAATCCCAGTATGACATGTTTTATTCTTTACACTTGGTTGTGTGTGTTCTCTGTGTTTCCCTCTTATTCTGTTGCTGCTATAACACGTGTACTTCCCTACCGGGATCAATAAAAGCCTATCTTATCTTATGATGTAAAAAGAAAAGGATGCTAAAATAAATGATTAAAGACTAAGAGGCCCTAGTATGTTTCGTTTTTCCCCTGTATTCAATACGTTTTTGTGCAAGTAAATGGTCTGCAAAGGCAAACATCGAAAAGTTCCCTCCAGAGGGAGTTTCTCTCCCACACATTGTAAAAAGTGTACACAATAAAGGTGAGTAACAGGAAAAAGTCAGAGCCCTAAGAGTTGGAAAGTGACCTCAGAGAGATGGAAAGCAGTTGATTGGCATGTCTGTGGGAATAGTATAAAGTAAGTATTAAATGAATACTTTGCTGTAAGTTAACAGCGAGCCATCAGATGGGTTTATAGCATGCTAGTTGCACTGGGTTTGCAGGCAGCTGCTCTCCGTTAACTCTTGGTCTGATTTAGTGTCCCTCAATGACTCACTTGTTCTCTCAGTATGCAGATGAGTAGAGAAATACTCTGGTTCTTCTCTCTGTGCCTCCTCGCAACTTGTCATGACATTTTCAGGAAGGGTGACAGGGTAAGGTTAGGAAAATGTCTAATTTGTCTGCCAAAGCTAACCACCTCTATTCCCTAAGTCGTGGGCGGAAATCTGCTCTCATAAATCACGGTGGGGTATCGCTTACATAAAGAGCACTGCAGCATCATAGGCTTGCTATTCTTTATTTAAATATTTTGTTTCTCCTGCACTGATAATCACGTGATTATTTTCATTAATCATGAATTTTTGTTTGACTTTATGAATGTTAATCCTAACTTTACGTTCTTTCTTATTTTTCCTCCCTAGCTTTCTCCTCACCTATACTATCGTTTCCCCCAATGGTCAACCCCTGCTCCACCGTCTTCTGCCTTCTTTTCTTCCTAAGTTGTTGTCTGTTGGCGGATGTCTCGTCACTTCCCTCTGAGGTCGGGGGCCAGTTGGAGTGGTGAGGTGGGTGTGCAGCAGCAGTGATGCGGGCTTCAGTGGCAGGCTGCAAGATGAGCATTGGTGCACTCCTTAACGGGTTGCTGGTCTCTGTAGTCGCAGCTCTTCTTTGGAAGTATTCCAAGCTGAGTGAGCACGCCGCCCTGCTTGAGGAAGAGCTGCACATGACCCAGCAGTCCCAGGAGGTCTCGCAGGCCCACATCGACTACCATGTTGCCCTTCAGGCTCTTCAGGAACACGGCACCCGCATGGTCTGCACCGGAAAGATGCACACCGACCGCATCTGCCGCTTTGACTACCTCTGCTACTGCTCTGAGGCGGAGGAGTTTGTGTTCTTCCACTCCAATTCCTCTGTCATGTTGCCAAACCTGGGCTCCAGGCGCTTCCAGCCGGCCCTTCTGGACTTGTCCTCAGTGGAGGATCACAACACCCAGTACTTCAACTTCTTAGAGCTCCCAGCTGCTGCTTTAAAGTTTATGCCTAAACCGGTGTTCGTACCGGATGTGACACTTATTTTAAACAGATTCAATCCAGATAACCTAATGCATGTGTTTCACGATGACCTGATCCCTGCCTTCTACACTATGATGCAGTACTCAGACTTAGATGATGAGGCGCGTTTGGTTTTTATGGAGGGCTGGGGTGAAGGCCCGCACTTTGACCTCTACCGACTTCTAAGCAGCAAGCAGCCACTGCTCAAAGAACAGCTCAAGAACTTTGGCAAGCTCATGTGTTTCACTAAATCCTACGTGGGCTTGTCCAAGATGACCACCTGGTACCAGTACGGGTTTGTTCAGCCGCAGGGGCCCAAAGCCAACATGTTGGTCTCAGGAAATGAGATCCGGCAGTTTGCGAGGGTTCTGATGGACAAAATGAACATCACAAGGGTAGAGGAAATGGAAAAGGATGGAGGGAGTTCTGAAGATGAGAAAGGGAAAAGGGATGAATACATTGTACTGTTTAGTCGTTCAACAACACGGCTGATACTGAACGAGGCGGAGCTGATCATGGCGCTGGCCCAGGAGTTCCAGATGAGAGTGGTCACAGTATCCCTAGAGGAACAGTCCTTCCCCAGTACCGTCCAGGTGATCAGTGGGGCTTCCATGTTAATGAGTATGCATGGAGCTCAGCTAATCACCTCACTCTTCCTCCCTAGAGGAGCTGTTGTGGTGGAGTTGTTCCCTTTTGCTGTTAACCCTGAACAGTACACCCCGTATAAAACCCTTGCCACCCTTCCAGGCATGGATCTTCACTATGTCTCTTGGAGGAACACCAAGGAGGAGAACACCATCACCCACCCAGATAAACCTTGGGATCAAGGGGGCATTACTCACTTGGAGAAGGAGGAGCAAGAGCGAATCCTGGCGAGCAAAGATGTGCCCAGGCACCTGTGCTGTCGCAACCCGGAGTGGCTCTTCCGGATCTACCAGGACACCTTGGTGGACATCCCTTCCTTCTTGGAAGTCCTTAAAGAGGGAATGAAGACAAAGCCCAGTGTGAGAAGATCCAAACCGGCCAGCACAGTTCATCCGGGCCGGGTCAGAGAACCCCAGTGTCAGACCTCGGTACAAACCACTAATGAGGCTAAACTCACAGTCTCCTGGCAGATCCCGTGGAATCTGAAATACCTGAAAGTGAGAGAGTTGAAGTACGAGGTGTGGATCCAGGAGCAGGGAGAGAACACCTACATGCCTTACATCCTTCCGCAGCAGAACTACACGTTCTCAGAGAACATCAAGCCCTTCACCACCTACCTGGTGTGGGTCAGGTGTATCTTCAACAAGAACCTCCTGGGCCCCTTTGCAGATGTTCTTATGTGTAGGACCTAGTACAAACACCTTGCCGATGTGTTGCTGTTTAGTTTATAGGTTGAGTCATGCTTGTGCCACACAGTCAAATTTGAACATTGTCCAGTGGGGTTTGGCAAAAGTGAAATGGCATATCCTAGACCAGGCTGCTGAACAGTAATGTTTCCCTGGCCAGCACAGGCAACAAGAACTTGAACCACAGGGTCACAACTCCATGGCAACAGCCGTTCATAAAAGTATATTTTCTGTACCAGTGAAAGAAAGAAAAACCATGTCAATACTAAACATAACAGAAGTCAAATGAGCAGATTTATTTATGTGCAAATAATATAGAACATGTTTTTTAGTATTCGTCAAAACACTGGTTCTTTACCTTTTTACAGTATGCAATAGAGCTTTTCTCTAGAGCGAGGAAGGTTTTAGAATAGCAAGATTTTGTTATGTTTCCTGACTTGTCCAATGTCTACTGTGTGTGTGTGATGCCTGTGTGGCTTATGGCGCATTTCCACTGCAGCGGGTAGCCCCGTTTAAGCGTCCTTAACCGTCCTCAAGCGGCCAGGCCAGTTTTTGGTGGCCTTTCCATATAGCCTAGTACCGGCTAGCGGGTACTTTTTCCGGCCCCATAAAATCGTGGTTCTATCAGACCAGGGCCAGGGCTGAACTAGTGACGTCAACACTCTCGACTGCTGATTGGTCAGAGAGAATCGTCACAAGATCGCGCGCGAGTTCATCCCTAGCGTCGCATATATATTTAGAAGCAAGCTTGCAGCATTTTTATAAACAGCATTTTGTAAACGGATGAGCTACAAAAATGGCTACGTCTAATAAGAAAAGCACACCGTAGGTGACGACGTTCCTACATCTCATTGGGGATGATCAAATCCAGCGGGAGCTCGACAGAACAACTCGAAATGTGAACAAAAACAAAGCCAATCGCCCCGCCCACACTGCGTTGCTACCCCAGGTCCTAAACTGTAATGGAAATGTGCCACGGCCTCGGACGGCCAGCGAGGCAGCCCGAGGCCAGAGCGAGGACGCTTAGGGACGCTTAAACGGGGCTACCCCGTTGCAGTGGAAATGCGCCATTAGTGTACCTACCAGTTGTTTGATTGCTTACATCATTATTTTCAGAACCTAGCCGAAACCAAAGCAACATTCAACATCGTTCAGGTCATATGACATGTTCTAGATTGCTCATACTTGCTAAGATACGTACAGTTTTCAACCTGGTATCTAAAGAAATTGTGAAGGATTGTGTGTTTTAAAAAAAATCAAAGCTCAACAAAAGTTAATAATGTTTTGACCCTGTGTAATTGTAAGGAGCATTTTGTGAGGAAAGCTCCTGTTCTTTAACTACACTATATTTTTTAATTGTTACAATAGCACACACGTTTTGGTTTTTCCAAAGTATTATGCCACAAATATTGAAGTCAGTTCTACTGAACAAATTATGTGCAAAAAGTGGCTTTCTTTAAAGAAACCCTATCATGCTTTTTGGATTTTTCCTTAAGTGTGTTTCTATAGGTTTTTGTGCATGTAAATGTTCTGCAAAGGCTCAAATCCCTGTGTTCCCTTCAGAGGGAGTTTCTCTCCCACACACTGCCTGAATAGCCTCCATTGGACTCCTTTGTTCTGTAACATAGTGACAACACTATGTAACACACTATTGGCAAGCGCTCCAGTACATTGTGCTAAGGGGCAGGACATCTCTAAATGGTTGACCAATCACAACAGAGCTGGCCAGCTAACCAATCAGAGCAGCCTGAGGTCTGGTTTCAGACAGAGGGTGAAAAGAGGTGCTGCTGCACGTGAGAAAAATAAATACCTTTTTTGAACATGAAAGCATGAAGACATGTCACAGT
Organism: Gymnodraco acuticeps; assembly: GCF_902827175.1. Lineage (NCBI taxonomy): Eukaryota > Metazoa > Chordata > Actinopteri > Perciformes > Bathydraconidae > Gymnodraco > Gymnodraco acuticeps. Next base: position 1,072,083 of record NW_022989810.1, on the reverse strand, counting down.
AGAGACACACAATACTAATATGAACCTGACAATGAGCATGATAGGGCCCCTTTACTAATTGGCATTCATTACAACAGTGTTATAGTTTCTTTTGAGAGAAAATCCATATCACCAGGCTATAAATACAGATTTTTTATTAAAACAGTTAAGGTATGTTGCTGCGTGGGGTTTTACTGACATTTGAATTACAATACTAAATGTCTGTTTGCTTTCCTCAAAGGTTTCCTAGCTGTTATGGAAAGTACTACATTTTTAGATAAAAACAGCAGACATCCAAAGGTGGCTATTGTAGTTGTTATTTCATTCTTCTCATGAAGTGTTGGTAGCTAGACTGCAAAAAGGTGTTGAATTGGACGTGTTAGCTGTAGCAAGAGACGGTTTATGGAATGCCACAAGTTCAACGAAACACTGCCACCAGCTTTGTGTGTAATGTGCCATTGTTAGGGCTATGTCATGTACTTATTTTGGACTTCTAAACAGTACATTATTATATTTGTCATGTTTGATTGCTTGCTGAAGATCATTTCCTTTATCTAAATCTGCATTTTCAGATTTGGATTAATTTATATATTTTTCTGAGTTTTCAGCTGCAGATGCACGTTTACAATTATTTTTGAGCCATTGTTGTGTGTGCAGGATGTGATGTTTTGATATATGTATGTGTTTGTACTGTTAGTTAGATTAGCGTTAGCCCCTGTGCCCCCTCAGTGGACACAGCATATGTATGTGCTAAGTGAAATGAGACTACACTTTTCTGTTTTCTACATTAGCAGATAGCTAGTTTCTTTTTCAGTAACTGTGATTGAATAAAGAATCTTATTTCTTACAGTATCTGTTTTGTTTAACCAGTTTCTAACAAAAAACAATTGCATAAATCCTTAACCCTAGATCATTGATACATAAGAGGCCGAAATGCGCATGATCAAAAAAACTGTTCTTGTATAAGTCAAATAGTCAAAAGTATTCCAGCCTTACACCGAATGACTTACAAAGATTTGACTGTCGCAGACACGTTTCCAATGTCGAAAAAACATCGTGAGAATGTTGAACAATGCATGAGTTCACAATGAGTATGTGTCAGTATACACAAAATGAAAGTGTAGTGAGGACCATACCGAAAAAAACAGAAATGATGGTCAGAAGACTAGCACATTTTTTTTTAATATAAATGATTGTGTGACGACCAATAAAAGTACCAATTAATGATGCCGTAGAACATGAGTGATAAATATATGCTATAACAAAAGACGATGTGACAATGCTATGGTAGGCCAAAGCCTAATTAACAATTGCAGCAACACTAATGACAAGGTCTGCTATTATTAGAAAATGTTGAATAATGACAGAAGATTAGACTGGACCAAAAATAGTCAATAATGATTATATTGACAACCATTATGCAGAACACCACCACTCATTTTATGCAATATTTCTCAGGAGGTTTTCAAACACCAATATTGGCACAAATGTGTAGTACATGGATGTTTAAAGAGAACTGGATACAGTGTCCGAGGCAGGGCTCTGTTCATTCCGATCAAAGTTGCTCACTGGTGCATGAAGCCAAAATGGCCTGAATCTCAAGTACAAAAATACCCAGATCTTTCCAGGATCTTCAGCTAAGTCAAATGAATGGAAAAGGAAACAAACTCTAGATTCAGCTTTGAACGCATTTTGCGACTTTTAGGACCTGTTGATTTAAACTTTAGATTCAATAAATGTTAGTACTGTGAATTTGATGGACCTCAAAAAACATTATAAACTAATTGACAGACGTCTCTCCCAATGTAAGTTGATAGGAAATAGTCTTTCTAAGCCCAATGACGTCACGGACTGACACGGAAGTTCTAGCAACACCATTGACCACTACAGAAATGTGATTCAACGACTGGAGCTCTTCCTGGGGGTTTGGTGTAGGCAGATGATGACCAATGTCCCAGTTGTTGACAGGATGTAGATACAATGCCTTGATTGACAGCAAAAGAGCGACACCTCTAATAAATGTATTATTATTATTATTATTTACCTAGAGGATGCCCAGAATATGCCAGGGTGACTTAAACTGCCCGTCACCCTACCGCGATTCCCGGAAGTTGACTGAAGAAGGAGAGGCTGCGAATGAGCAGCGAGGCCCAGGTGAAGCTGAATTCAACATTGGGTAATGTGGTGCCACATTCAAAATGGATGGGATGTCCACTCTCCGAGAAGATCTTATTTGCAAGAAAAACACCAATATTAGCACAAATGTGTAGGCCATAAATAGAACTGGATACTATGTTGGAGGCGGGGCTCTTAAGAACAAAAATGTCCGGCAGTCTGGGAAATAATAGTAATTGTGAGATCATTCCGGGCATCAGTCTAATGTTTTTCAAGAGGGGCTGGAAAGCGCCTGATGTTTGCCTCTGAAAGAAACAGAAACAAACCAAAAACAAACTTTGGTTACTTGCTTGAATTAGCGCATTATATAGTTTGAGAAAAAAATATTAGAATAGACAAACCTGCAGTTTTTCTCCTTCCTCCCACACCTCCCTCTTCTTCTGAGCAGCTCATCAGTACAAGTGAAGCCTAAACCTTTTTTGGTAGCAATGACCTACAGTATATGTATACGTTTCAGGTGGGTTACTTCAGTGAGCTTTGTATTCAGCGTCACCCCTTCAGAAGAGAGCTTTGTCTGTCTCGTAGGTTTCTGGATGTTCACAGAAACACCGTGCTGCTGTGAGGAAGGCTGTGAGGTGTGTGTGTTTGAAGTCAGGGACTGCCTCATTGACTCTCTGCCTCCTCGTCTCATCAACCCCCTCGCCTCTCTCTGTCTCTGTTGCTTACACACACATCAGTGCTTTGAAAAGACTTGAGTCTCCCTGTAGTTTTTCTTTGCCCCTCTTTGATCCATGTTAAAATAAAATAAAAAGTAAGTTGGCTGTGGGGGATCGGGGTGTGTAAAGTTCATGTTAGAGCTTCTGCCTCACACAGATAAAACCCTCATGATGAAACACCAATATGACTCACATTACAGGTGATCACTTCACACAGAAACAAGGTCATAAGAACCATTTTCAAATGTAATTATTACTTTTATTACTTATATTTGTGGACAGAAAGATGAACCCCAAACAATAAAATGCAACCTATCAGTAGGGACAGGGGTTAAAGTTTCCCTATTATAGGTTTATTAAAGTAATTCCCTATACTGCTTCAATATGTTTACATCATTTTTTAAAATACCTTTATGATTTATTATATTAGCATACAGTATAGCACATTACAACAGACATAATGATGTGCAACCAGGGTTGGGAGAAATGACTTTAAAAATGTATTCTGCTACAATAGTTACTTGTAATAACATGTATTCAGTAACCTAATCTGAGCATCAAAATATAAAAGTTATGCAACCTGATTACTTCCTGTTACTTTTGGATGGCCTCAATATCAAATGAAATGCAAATAAATACAAGAAAAAAATATATATCGATAAGATAACGGAACAATGTGACCTTATTAAAGGTAGGTAAGAATGGAGAAACCAGCTCGAGTGCGCTAGAATTTGAAAGTACGCAGCCGAAAAAAATCTGACCCTTCCTTCAGACTTCCTTACAGAGCCCCTCCTCCAACACACACGAACGCGCACATGACCAATGAGGGCACGAGATAAGTTTGTGCACAGATAGAAGGCTGACAGGCAGGTAGGCTAAAATGATTGGTCGTGCTTTTTACAGTACTAGCAGCGTGCCGCTCAGAGCTACCACCTAATGTCACATAGAAAAATTGTTAATATACATTTTAAAATTTGATGGATATAATTGTTTTAATATTTGAAGCCGGGTATCGGCAGAAGACAGTTTGTCCTTATTTCCCCAGCAACCATTTACACAGCTCTATAGAAGTGACAGAAAACACAGACGCCCCTGCTCATCACTGCTGTGAGAGGGACCTATAGTGGTGGCACTGGTGGCACACTGCTCATCACTGTTATAGGAAAGCTACTACCTTCCTGCCAATGAATCTGCTCCTCTCTGTTTTTTTCCTCTTTTTTCGTTCTCATGGTTTCCCCTGACGTCATTTAGCCACTTGTGTATTTATTTTCTTGATTTCTTTCTTTTTCCCATACATCCATTAAACAATATAAAAAATGATCAATTCATTATATAAAATAATTACTTTGTTTGCAAAAATACTGCACCTTCAAAACATACATATTAATGATACATCTGTTGGTATTTAACTTAATCACCTTCCAATATGTCGTACATAACCTGACAAATCACAAATTAGACCCCGCCTACTTGAAAACCTCACATAAGGATTACTGAGGAGGCGTGTTCCCCCTTTAAAAAAAGATGGCTTCCAGGACTAAAACAAAGATTGTTGTGCATACTGGTACATTCATGCAGCTTCTGCCTCTGCATGAATGTGTGTGAAATGTGCAGTATAGATGCAGTCCGTTTACCCTCTGAGCCAGGGGAGCCGGCGCAGAGCATAAATAAGATATGAGTTGGTGTACCATTACACACACACACACACACACACACACACACACACACACACACACACACACACACACACACACACACACACACACACACACACACACACACACACACACACACACACACACACACACACACACACACACACACACACTCCCATCAGAAGGAACTCCTTAGGGACAATGTTCACATTTGTCTTGATGTAGGGGGGCACAAGAATCCCAGTCACACCGTTCAGAAGTATGTGAATGAATTGAGCTGGGTGGGGTTATCTATAAACACACTGGTATGTGTATATGTATTTTATTCAACCGCAAACTGATTTATAAGGAGGTATACTCATTTACAAGTGTGAAGAGATGTACAACTATGCATATGTTGCACCCCCGATCACGCATGTAGAGGCACAAAAAAGTCATATGAACCTGAAAATTAGCACAATAAGGCCCCTTGCTAAAAATAAGGAAATAACAAATACTAAAACAAGACTGGTACAAGTAATGAGTACAAATGTTTAAGACAACTAGCAGTATCAATATTTAAATGAATACACGCTTTACAACAGCTTACTAATCCAGCTGTCAGGCAGGTATTAATATTTCTCCTTTTTGAAAGCACCTCTGGAGGAGTAAAGCCTGTTTTGCTTTAATCATTTACTACGCAAATGTTAAAATTGCCCAGATGTAATAGTCTGATTTCTAAATTAGAGTGAATACTATCTCAAACCTCATGATGTGCAGGTTTGAAATCACCCTGAGAGGAAATAAAAAGTGATTAAGTGGCGTGTGTCCCCCCCCCCCCCCCCCACATCACACAACACACCACAGAGGAGCTGTCATATTCTAAATTACACTTTAGTGCTCCAAAGGTAGAGCTCAGGATGGCTGAAAAGCAGGGCCGGACTGGGACAATATAAGTCAGGCCGGGAATTATACACCCATCCAGGCCACTACCAGTTTTTTGTGCCATTTTGCTGGATTTATTTGTCAATATTTACTGCGTTGCTGCCCGTAGTGATAGCCCTCTAAATCTACTACCCAAAAATAAACATATGGACATGGGTTACTATTTAAAAAAATGTGCAAATCTATTTAGGAACCTATGTGAACATATTTTAAGTGGGGGTGGATCTCAAATCCTATAGGGGGGTCCGGGGGCATGCTCCCCCGGTAAGATTTTTTTTTAAATGTTGGACTTAAATGCATCAATCTGGTGCATTTTGAGGGGGAAATAAAGAGACTACACCCATATGAAACTGTATACATTTAAATAATCATAAAATCATAAGAACATGGCCATAACCAATAACATCCCATATCCAATATGAAAAAACATTGAAACTTGTTTATTTATTTGTTTTTGGTTCATTTATAGTTGTGAGTGTGTCTGTGCTCCTGAATCAGCCTATCCTGTCTCCCTCCTCTCCCCCCTCTCCCCCTGCTCCTCTTTGAGGTAGAAGCAAAGACTAGTTTTAGCTAACAAGTTTTAATAGTTTATCTTACCTTTTTTCACCTAGTTAACGTTTTTATTTTTTTATTATTCATGCATATTGTACTAATCACTCCCCCCTCAAATGGAAATATGTGTTTACATAAATGGTGACCAAACCGTTTGAGACCCACAGAGAACTTAGACTAAGTTAACTATCTAAACACTCAGAGAGTCCTTTACCTCACCTGAGCTGTAGTTAACAGTCTCTCAGTCTGACAGGAGAGGACTCTCCTCCACCTTGTTGTTGAAACAGCTCCTTATATCCGTTAGCGCAGGCGCAGCTAGCTAGCACCAGATGCTAACAACAATACACGTAACCGGGTGCTTTATCTCACTCGCTCGCGCCACACATAACACACACACCCTCCCGAGCTTGAATGACACACAGAGACCAATCGAGGGCATTAGTATGATCTGTATGAAAGTAGCCATGTCGGCAGGCCACATCATGTAGACAGCCAGTCACCCTCTGTGAGGCAGAGTCAAACCCACATTTGCGCAGCGTTGCGTTCACAATACAATACATACGTAGGCCTATACAAAAAAATATCCTCAGGCCAGCAGGCCACTTAGCAGGCCAGGCCATCGGGAAACCTCCCGGTCCTACCGATGGCCAGTCCGGGCCTGCTGAAAAGGCAATAAGAGAGGAGGAGAGCTACAGAAATCAACGTGTACAATATAAAAGATAACAGCTCAACATAGCTGTACAGGGTGGAAAGATGCTGCTCTCACCTTTATTTATAGCTTGTCCCTGCTGTGAAAGTAAAATATAATCACTACAGCTGGAAGTAGGAGGCATGATGGAAGCATAATGAGGCAGAGTCAACTTCTTCCTTTACACTTTGAAGGTGTAGTGATCATAACATACTGTGAACATATATGTAAAATAACCAATACATTTTCAGATGTTAACCCATTCAATTACTAAAGTCAAAGTTGCACTTCATGTTCAATCAGATGGAACCTGGGGATTGTTCCTAAAATGAATTGAGAGTTATCAAAATAAGGAATGAGTCCTATAACCCTGAAATTTTACCACCTTGTCTCAAAGTCAACTGATTTTTAAACGTGTTGTGGTTAGGAGCCTGAAATAAAATAAATGTGGTTAACACAAGCTTAACCTGTTAAGCCCCGAGCCTGTTTTTCAGGTCTCAGGCTCGATAATGACATTCCCAGAACAAATGACCATATCTTCCCTTCTAAAAGGGATAAATTAATAATCTTTTTTCTCAAAGCAAGGTTACACCTGTGAGTTGGATGTAGAAGTGTCAGAATCAATATAGATGTTTTTATTTTAAAGTAAATTCAGATTGAACACAGTACAACAATTTAAATGATTGTGTCCGTCCAAAAGAAAAAAATTACTTATAGTGAAAACCACTCTTGAATGATGGGATGGTAGACTAAAAGCTTTAGAAATCCAAACTACAACATATAATAAGTACCCTGTATCAAGATTGATGCAAAACAAGTGAAATTTGATCTTTTTAGAGAGATTTAGCAACAAAAAAACCTTCTGGGGTCATTTGGGTGCATTAGACCTATCTCTGGCCCCCCTTGCTTGATTTTGCTGATTGACATCTCTTTCTAACCGTCAGAGCCAATGGAATCGAGGGGAACTCCCACATACTCATTATTTGGTCATGTGTGTGTGTGAGACTGACGCATAGCCAAAACCGGAAGCTGCGATAACTCTGGTAGCTACCATTAGCAGCTAACTTTTACTCTCCGATTTTTACATACAAATTGAATTATGGATTATAAATTTAAAAAAATTATTCCACAGAAACATTATCAACCTATGGATTAACCGATTCAGCCAAGTTTTTTCTCGTTTTAATGCCATTTAACAAGTCTTTTGATCAGATTGACAGCTACGGTGAGAGGATCTCCCGTAAAAGCTACGTAAAGGTACATGTTGTGATGTCTGTGTTTGCTTCCCCTGTTGCGAGTTCAAATCACTCAGTGATGATATATATACCTAAATAATCTGTGGAACCTCAGCTTTAATCGGATATATTGTATGTGCAGCTACGATAAGTAATAAGGGTATCTTTTAACTTGAGTTCTGTGCGTTAGCATTTTTCGCTCAGCGGTCATTTAGATGCTTCTTATGAGACTTGTGTTTTGTTTTGGTAAAAATGGTTTATATCGTCAGTTAGCTGAGATTATTCCCGTTATTCTGGTATAACACATTAATAGGTTCTTAAATATTAAGATCCCCTGAGACACAGTGTCGTGAAAAAAAAGGACCCGCCGAGGGGGTCCTTGGGGCTTAACAGGACATAGCACCATCACTGCGACAATGAAAGTGGTGAATGATATTGCTAATATCTTAGACAAAAAGCAGAGTTGTGCAGCTCTATTTGTTGACTTGTCCAAAGCGTTTGATACCATCGATCATCGCATCTTAAAACAGAGGCTACTCAGTATTGGCATATCCAGCCATGCTGGTGGTTTGTGAACTACCTCTCTGAAAGGTCCCAATGTGTTCACTTTGATGGGCTGTCTTCTGAGTGGTTAAACATTATTAATGGTGTACCACAAGGTTCTGTTTTAGGTCCGCTATTATTCTCCATCTATATCAATAGTTTAGGTGAAAATGTCGATGGAGCAACCTTAAATTTTTATGCGGACGATACCGTGATGTACTATGCAGGTCCCTCCATTAAGGAGGCTGTTGTTGAATTGCAAGCTGTTTTTAACATTATTCAGACTCAGCTCGCTGAGCTTAAGCTTCTTTTAAATGTTGATAAAACCAAGGTAATGCTCTTTTCAAAAGCTAAAAAGACACCAGAGCCTGTTTTAGATATTGTAACTACGCAAGGAATAAAACTTGAAGTGGTTACCTGTTACAAATACCTTGGTATCTGGCTTGATGATTGTCTCACTTTTAAACTTCATGTCAATAACCTGCTTAAAAAACTGAGGGTTAGGCTAGGTTTCTTTGACAGGAACAAGTCCTGTTTCTCACTTGAGGCCAGGAAAAGGCTAGTCTCTGTGACCTTTTTACCTGTGCTGGACTATGGTGATTTGATCTATATGAATGCACCTGCCCATTACCTGATCAAGTTCGATGCCGCCTATCACAGTGCACTGAGATTTGTGACAGACTGTAAAGTATTAACCCATCACTGTACCCTGTATGCAAGGGCAGGTTTGCTTTCACTAACTGTACGGAGGCTCAGTCACTGGTACATTTTTATATACAAAGCTTCCATCCTACATCTGCTCCCTGATCTCATGGCAAATTGTAAGTGGCTACTGCCTGAGATCGAATGCTGTGGTTTTATTAAATGTGCCAACTGCTAGGACTGTCTTAGGGAAGATAGCTTTTAGATGCGCAGCTCCTCTGTCTTGGAACAGTCTGCAAAAGGAATGGAAGCTGAGCAATTTGGTTCTACTAAATGTTTTTAAAGCAAGGATAGAGGGCAGGAGCTCCAACAAGCCGTTTAGGACAGCAAAACATTTGCTTTTACACATGCATAAAATTACCCTGGCGCGCAGATTAAACCCCCTGCTCGCTCGCGGGAGTTTCAGCCTCACTCGCTCGCAGAGTCTGTCTGCACGCGCGTGAAAAGTTTCTGACACTTTGGGGCGGAGCCACTGAACTTTGATTGACAGCTGCTAGTAGCTACAATAGGTAGGAAACACCTTCATGTTTCCTACCTATTGTAGGTGCTTACAACAGAGAGTAGCTAGCAACTTTTGTCAGATACAGCCCTCTCAAAAATATATTTTTTATTAATTGATATTAGCTGTACACTTTACGAATATAATAGTTTTCAACTTCACCAATAAATCTCGTCCAACTAATCTTGCTGCTGTCACTCCTCGGCTATAGTTCAGGCAATGATCAAACCTGGCAACTGGGGGCTTCCTGGCAGCTCAAAGTCCAGTGGCTCCGCCCCAAAGTGTCAGAAACTTTTCACGCGCACGCATACAGACTCCGCGAGCGAGTGAGGCTGAAACTCCCGTGAGCGAGCAGAGAGCGGGGGTTTAATCTGCACGCCAGGGTAATTTTATGCGCGTGTAAAAGCATATTTTTCGCTCATCAGTAGCTTGTTTTGCGCGCTAGAATATTGACCCAATTCTAGCTCCATATGAGGCATGGCTAGAATGGGTGATCTGTTTGGTATTTTGAGCAAAACACTTCATAGACATGTTTTTGATATATTTGTATATAGGCCTATCTATGCTATTGCCTAAAAATAGCGTGATAGGTGCACTTTAAATTCTGCTGTGATAAAACGCCATCCTGTTCCAAACCACATCAAGGATTATTTCTGAAGCAGTATGGAGCTGAAATTATTTTTCTCCTGCGGGTTTACCACAAGGTGAGTTCCTTTTTTTTTTTCCTGCTTTTTAAACACATTCGCTCTCCAGTACAGGTTAGCTCTGAGTGTTAGTGATGCTTGCTAATGTAACAAAATGTCATATTACGTCATAAGACGTCAGGCATTGTTTCTGATAGCAACTCTCTGTGGGTCCACCATCAGAAATTACGTAATATCGGCAGCAAATCTGATCCGCTCGTTGTACCCCCGTACCTAGATGTCGGTACGGAGGAAAAGAGAAAGGGTTTTATTTTCTGACGCTGCGTGAGTTACCTGACACACCGGGGACACATATTTATGTAGGCCCGAGGAAAAAAAGTGTCTTCCAATTTCCTTTTTTTGTGTGAGTTCCTACCTATTTAGGGTTAATAAAAAATCTTGCAATTTAGACTTTTTTAATATAATAATAACTTTTTGTATGTCCACTGTAGAGGACGTTGGGACCATTTTTGTTTCAAAAGACAGACAAAATTAACAGATAGACTATGTAACTCATATGGTTATAGAGTGATATTAATACAATAATACATTCACCTTTATTTAAAAAATAAATAAGTAATTGATCTGAACATTGCTGTTTATTTGGTCACTAAAGAACTAGTTTGGTTTTTGTTGAATCTTTCCAGATCTTCAAAGACTTTGTAGTCAATGTACCTCATTGACTCCAGTCGGTACGGGCTGTAGGGTCATTTTTGACTAGTTTTATGGATGTGGTCTCCACTTGACCTTGCTCATAGAAACTTGCATTCCTGAGGCAATTCTCATTTTTCATGGCTCCACTTAAAATTAAAACAACAATAAGACATACATGCTACTCTTGGCCCACAGAGGGCCATGTCTTTCCAGCTCGTTCCTATCTGTCTCTCTGTCTGTATATGTGCGCTCATGGAGAGTCCTGCATCTTCCCCCCCCCCTTCTTCTTGACCCTCTTCTATCCCAGGTGTGAACGCCTCATCTCTCTCATCATCTGAGAGCTCAACATCTTAATCTCCCTGAACTATCTGGTACAGAAAAGGTCTGCTTCAGTTCCGTCTCCTGCAACAATATTGAGTCATTAAGTCCATGAAGATGGTCCTGACGTCCCCTAGAATGGACATTTATAAAAGGGCTGTTATTTGAAAACTTGAATTATTGAATTACTTTCAGAACTAATTATATAGTTCCTCACATGTTAATAAACAAGAACATATTTGATTTTCATGTTAAAAAGAACAATTATTCAACAATATTTGACTTCTCCTCCTGCTTCTATAACAGTTTGTTTTTGGTAAGCCAGCCATTTTGGATGAAAAGAAAGAGGAACTTCCCAGCATGCAATTTTAACCAATGACATATCACTGGAAAGCCCAGGATGTCCTCTGTACAGTGAAGTAGAGATTGATAGAGTAGCTCAAAAGATAAAAGGAGATGCATGTTAACAAAATGTCCACTACAAGGGACATTTTCAATGGGCTGGGTCCCAGGAGGATAAAAGACATTTTTAACAATCGTAAATACTTAACAGGTTTGTTTTTGACAAAGGAGTTTTCTTTTCTCTAACACTTGGCCAATGCTCTGATTGAAATGTCCTGAGTCTTACATCGTGTCTGAGGATCAAGGGTTAGTCTGTGTGTGACTTTTATGTGAATGTTTTCGTTTTTGAGGTTCAGCTTTATGTGTCATGTTAGCCGATCCATCTGTCTTTGTTATTTAGTATTGTCTCATCTTTTTCACAAACCTTTTTTCCCATTTTGTTGCATTCTTCTCTGAAGCACTTTTAGTGGTTTACCACATATACAAAGGGCATTTAATGTGAGACATATGGAGTGGAATAAAGACAGGAGCTCACATTTGAACCATTTATTCTCTGATCAAAGAGGGAGCCATGTAGTTTAACTGGAATTTTAATTCAGAGCGGGTAAAGCTTCAAGTGACATATTTTTAGAAGACTCAAATACCCCAAAAATATTAAGCTTTAGAAATGTGTCATTCAGACGGTAAACATCAGCTTTATTAAACTCCTTTATCTTTTGCTTCACTGCTGTGCTATTCAGCAATTTGCATGGACAGGTACTTACAATTAAAATATATATTTACATACTTCAGCACATTTACATCAAAAAGCTTCCTGAATCCAGTCCGGAAACTATTGGCTGGCAGATATTTGTAATCCCTCTAATAAAAGCAGAAACACTTATCTCACAAAAACAGACACAACAAATCAATCACTCCTGCAGCAGGATGGTTGCTTTGTCATTTCACTCAAACTTTTTTTTAAAACTCCTCCAATGGAACAAAGAGATGTGTTCAACTTAATAAACTTTATCAGTTATTATAAAAACCCCTTTGACTCTACTGTAATAATGACTGCGGATGATTGCAAGCTGTAGTGATAATTGTTTTCCTTGATAATGACGTAGCTTATAGTCAGAAAATATGAATCTGATAAACATCTATTCATGACTTAACTGTTAATGTGAGCAGCCAGATATCTTTTTCATAACCCAATATTACCAGCATAAGAAATAGAAAAACATAAACTCTACCCAAAATATGTCTTCTGTCTGTGCTTTAACCAGTCGTAAACTCACTGTCAACTGAGAATTCTTTGCAAATATTCAAAGAATTAATGTAATTTTAAACATATTTGCATAAACAGTAATTATCATAAGGGTCAAGGTGACATTAGCCTGACCAAAAAAAAAAAGCCCAACAAATCCAACAATGTGGGAGCTGTAGCTTACAGCTAACTGGTAACGGCTAACTGGTAACAGATTACAGTTTACAGGTAACAGCTAACTGGTAACTTTAAATGGCTAACAGCTAACCCATAAGGGCAAACAGCTAACTCTTACATTGTGTCTTGGTGCGCCTGCTAGCTTTGCTGTCAATACATGTACACTGAATATCGTAGCTTTTTAGCAAATATTTAAATACCTCTGAAGGTCATATTTGACTGTTAACCGGATGACTCGTGATTTAAGTAGACTTTGATAGATTGGTCCATGTACCCTGAGGTTGTCATTGCGTTACATTGAGTGTCTGCTGAGCTCTTTGATTGGCTGAACCATTACCATTTGTTAGGCTTCTGTCACTCAAAACCTATTTTGCTGCAGTATGATCTTTATTTGATTAAAATGTCATCTTTAAAATCAGCTTATCAACCAGCATGGTGTGTTTCAGTTGTTGGCTCAGCCGGTCACAGGTCTCTGTTGACGTGTAGCTTCTTGTCTCCGATGTGCTGGAGGAGGATCTTCCCTCTCTGCTCCACAGTGTGGATGAGAGTCCTGAGGCCGCTGGCACCACCCTGGCTGTCCCAGAACTCCCTGTCTGTGTACAGGGAGCGCAGCAGAAGACTCTCCAGACAGCCTGACTGAAACACCGACACTGCATTCTCTGGAAACCTGACAACAAACACAGCATTATGTTTGATGAGTTATAAATTCGATACAGCTGCACATGTCAAATCCTCGAGTCTAGAGGCTGTAAAATGGTATTGGAGCACATTTTTAGAAATTCCAGATACATCTTAAAACTAGCATTGGTTTGCTCACACACATTTCGGTGAATTTCATTGCCTCTCCAGGAACCTGGATGACTGCCGCTTCAACTGTGTTTTAAGGAAGACCATGTGTCCAGTATAATATAATTAAAGTAAATTAATATTCACTGAATCATGGGCGTCACAAGTGGGCTGAACGAATACCAAAGCGCTATGAACCCAATTTGAACAGATTTTTCTGTGATTTAAATGTAATAAACAGATTGAGAGGATAACAAAATAACTACATCATGATGGGGATATGCGAAATATAGCGTATTGAGCCTGCATGATTGAATGAAGCAATACATGTCTCCCCCCCCCCCCTATTTTAAACATGATAGCCTATCATTTGTACTCACTCATCAATGCCCTCGACCAGCCTGAAGTTCAGGTTGTTGGCGGACTGCTGCGGTCTGCCTGCGTTGTCTATGAACACCAGTCTGGAGGGATCAGCCCTCCTCACCTGAAAACACACACACACACACACACACACACACACACACACACACACACACACACACACACACACACACACACACACACACACACACACACACACACACACACACACACACACACACACACACACACACACACACCACACACACACACACACACACACACACACACACACACACACACCTCAAAAATGTGGAATAGGCTGTGTTTTTGCAATTTTTGTAATAACTATTAATCTTTTATGTACTTGTTCTATCTTTATTACATTATGGGAGTTTAGTCATTTAATCGTTGCATCCCTAGTTTAGATAAATGAGGCCATTCATGCCTTTTCTAAGGAAGAAATGTTTACATATAATTTAACACTGAATAACATACAATACAAATATGAATGTTGGCTAAATTCCATTTAGCGGCTTCAGTGTCAGGGTCAGAGCAAGGTCGGTACTGTTCTGTAGGCTGATACTTTAAGTGTGAATCTATATGCCTACTCCCTGAATCTGCTTTATGGTTTTCACTTTCTTTGCTTCATTTGTTCTGTTTTCATTTGTTCTTCTTGCTTATCTTTCTTACAGTGCAGACGCTTTTCTGCTTGCTCTTGCCTCTGCTTACTTTTTATGCTGATTTTCCTATTCTTATTCTCTGAAAACTTCGAGCAGCGGCTCCTGGACATTAACTTATCACTGGGACAGTTCATCTTCGTAAATAGACGGAGGGTTTCAGCCATATTTCAACATTTTTACGACGACGTCAGTCTTACAATAGCGTGGCCTAGCAACAGCTAAAGCCTGGTAGGCTACTGCTATTTAGCTTAAGCTAGTTGGTAGCAAAATGCCTCCGTTCTCTACAGATGACTTCCAGAAACTTATACAGAAGATGGCTGTGTTGGAAATGAAAATGCAACGGTTGGAAGTTAACGTGGAAGTGAATGGACTATGTCGTGGGAATGACACGACTTTACCAGTGTTGCAAAGTAATGGAGAAGGGTATGCTAACTCACAGCTAGTTAGCAGCTACAAGGATTCCAAGGAACAGGAGGGCTGTGTACCGGGTAATAAATCTACAAGTGGTAGTCCTCCCTGGAACTCTCTGGGTGCAAAGCCTAAGAGTAAATCACTTCCATGGGATTTGGGAGGACGGATAACAGGCAGAGCCCAGAGCTCCGAAATCTGTGATGCGACCGGCTGGCCTGCATTGTTATCACCCAGGAAGAGCGCCTCTTCAACCCCTATTCATACTAGGAAACAGCAGTGGACAGCTGCTAAAGGGAGAATTACAAACAATCCTCCTAAACCACCAAGTGTGCCAATCCAGAACAGATACGCTCCGCTGACCGAGAACCGGAGATCTGATGACCTGGATAACCTGTCCTCTTCACGCAGCAGGGTAAGGACCAATAGCTACTCTAAAAGTAAAAGGCTAGAGGGAAAGCTAACGACTGGGCCTGAAACTCTGATTGTGGGTGACTCTGCTGTAAGAGATGTAAAAGGTCTGTGTAATAAGAACAACACCAAAGTACTCTGTTTTCCCAAGGATGTGGTCTCTGACTTGGCTGAGAAGATCCTGCATATTGGGGCTGAACATCCGATTGTGAAGAATGTGGTACTGCACATTGGAACAAATGATGTTGTGAAACAACAGTCAGAAGTGCTGAAAGAAGACTTTAAATGTTTGTTGGAAACTGCCAGCTCTCTAAATGCAGAGGTGTTCATCAGTGGCCCTCTACCGCCAGTCAGAAGAGGAGTGGAGAGATTCAGAAGATTGTTTGCACTGAACACCTGGCTTTCAACGGCCTGTACTGACCATTCTGTTCATTTTATTGACAATTTTAACTTTTTCTGGGATCGCAGACATCTTTTCAAGGCAAATGGAGTTTGCCTGAACAAGTCAGGAGTGAAATTGTTTATCTCTAACATATTCAACTGCCTGCGTCATCAATCTGTTCCCTCTGCCAAGGACAAGCGGCAAGAGGAATCAAAACACGAGAAAGACACAACACATCACGCAGAAAACCCTGAAGAATTATCACTGCACCCGCCTGAGGAATGTTCTGATTATGGGAGACATATGAGACACATGGAGGAGTCTCCACTGCCCCCCCCCCCCTGTCAACGCCTTTGAGGATACTCCGTTCACCCTTTCACCCTCGCCCACCCTCCTGGAGATCGATGAACACACAAAGGAGATACAGAGGGTTGGCACCGATTCCTTCCTGGAGTTCAAAGACCAAACGAAGGCGATACGCAGGGCTGGCACCATGTCCTTTACCCCCGCTCCTCAACGACGCCCACCAAAATCACCGCGGAGACGCGCACCATCTCCCCCGTCCTCATCACCGCGCCTACGTCAACCACCTCCCCCCCTGGCAGCATGTCCTCTACCCCCGCACCATCTAGCCCGTCTCCATCACCGTGCCTACGTCGACCACCTCCCCTCCCTTCGAGGGGGCATCTGCAGTCTCCGAAGCCTGATAAGGATGTGTGTGTACAAAACACAACAAACTCTTACTGATATGTGATGGGTCCAGGCTCAAGGGCGTATGGCACTCTCAACTCTTTCCAGGACATGTCGGGGCCCTGCCTGCCAGTAGCTTTGCCGATATCTGTGTTGATAGGTAATAGATTAAGAGCGGTGAATCATAGAAACAGGAGCGCTCAAACGTTTGTGTGAGTGTATCTAATTTAGCAGTGATTCCATGTCAGCCACAGCTTGTTACAAAAAACATGACTGATAGTGTGTTTAACAAACTTAAACTAGCTTTATTAAATGTCAGGTCTTTGGCAGGAAAAACATTTTTAATCAATGATTTAATCACTGAGCACAATCTCGATTTTATGTTTTTAACAGAAACTTGGATTGAACAAAATAACAGTGCAGCTGTTCTTATCGAATCAACCCCTCCCAACTTTAGTTTTATGAGTCAGGAAAGAATGCATAAGAAAGGGGGTGGAGTTGCTATTCTGTTCAATGATTCCCTTCAATGCAGGAAGACATCGTATGGAAACTTTGATTCTTTTGAATATGTGGCCCTTCGGCTGAAATGCTCCTCTCGAGCTCTGTTCCTAAATATCTATAGACCACCCAAATACTGTGCAAGCTTTTTTGATGACTTTACTGAACTGCTGTCTATAGTGTGTATTGACTTTGACCGTCTAGTCATTGTTGGTGATTTTAACATCCATGTTGACAACCCCCAGGACAGAGGGGCTAAAGAACTGTTTTGTGTTCTTGATAGCTATGGACTGACTCAGCATGTGACGGAGCCCACGCACAATAAGGGGCACACTCTGGACTTAATTATCTCAAAGGGTGTGAATATCTCTAAGGTTGTGGTGACTGATGTTGCACTCTCTGACCATTCCTGTGTTTTCTTTGAGAGCTCTATTTCTGTTCACAAAAATGTTCAAAAAGAGGTAACCACAAAGCGATATTTAACTGAAAATACTAGGGAAATGTTTACTCAGAATTTCTCTTCCACACTTGCCCCTGCCAACATCTCAGTAAATGAGCTAGTAGATCATTTTAATTCAAAAAATTAAAAATGTTATAGATGCCATTGCTCCAACTAAGGTAAAGGAAGTGTCTGGCAAGAAAATATCTCCATGGAGAAAGGCCATGAGCGTGAAAACAGAAAAAAAGAGAATGTCGAAAAGCTGAACGCAGGTGGCGAAAAACAAATCTCCAGGTTCACTTTGAAATCTATAAAGAGAGACTTGGCCTTTATAATTTGGAATTGAAAAAACGCACGACAATCGTTCTTCTCTGACATCATTACCAAAAACAAAAACAACGCACGTGCCTTGTTTGCTACCGTCGACAGACTAACTAACCCCCCAGTGTCAGTAGCCTCTGAATTTCTATCCACCAGGGCGTGCAATGATTTTGCCTCCTTTTTCACTGACAAAATTCAGAAAATCAGACAAGCAGTCAGTGCCTCTGCATCAGGAACAGCAAATGTGTTGTCCCTATCTCCACTTAACATCAATTCAGACATCATGACACAATTCCATCAGATTAATGATAAAAACCTAGAGGACATTATTCAAACTTCTGAAATCCTCCTCCTGCTGCCTTGATATTATTCCAACAGGATTTTTCAAAGATGTTTTGCCTTGCATGGCCTCAGATCTACTTCATATAGTAAACAAATCTCTTCACTCAGGTATTTTTCCACAGGCCCTGAAAACTGCAGTCATTAAACCGCTCTTAAAAAAGAATAATCTAGATGCTTCAGTAATGAACAATTACAGGCCCATATCAAACCTGCCATTTCTAGGTAAATCATTGAAAAAGTTGTTTTTCAACAGTTGAGTAATTTCTTGCATTTAAATAACTGTTTTGATGTGTTCCAGTCAGGCTTTCGTCCAAACCACAGCACTGAGACTGCTCTTGTAAAGGTCTTTAATGACATCCACTTAAACACAGACAGTGGCAGAACTTCAGTGTTAGTATTATTAGATCTCAGTGCTGCGTTTGACACTGTTGACCACAGCATATTACTAGACCGACTGGAGAACTGGGTGGGACTTTCGGAAACAGTTCTAAATTGGTTTGAATCCTACTTAAAGGACAGAAACAACTTTGTTTCTATAGGTAAATACACATCTGAGTTGACAAATATGACATGTGGGGTTCCTCAAGGCTCCATCTTGGGGCCTCTTCTCTTTAACATCTACATGCTACCACTGGCTCAGATAATGAAGAACAACAAAATAAGTTACCATAGCTATGCAGATGACACACAAATTTACGTAACAATTTCACCAGGAGACTATGCTCCAATTCAAACACTGAGTAAGTGCATTGAACAAGTCAATGACTGGATGTGTCAGAACTTTCTCCAATTAAACAAAGATAAAACTGAGGTAATGGTTTTTGGAGCCAAGGCAGAACGTATACAAGTTAGCGCTGAGCTTCAGTGTGCAATGTTCAAAACAACAGATAAAGCCAGAAATCTAGGTGTAGTCATGGACTCTGACCTGAGTTTCAACAGTCACATTAAAACTGTTACTAAATCAGCCTACTATCACCTAAAGAACATATCTAGGATTAAAAGACTAATGTCACAGCAGGATTTGGAAAAAACTTGTCCATGCTTTTATCTTCAGTAGACTCGACTACTGCAATGGTGTCTTCACAGGTCTCACTAAAAAATCTATTAGGAAGCTGCAGCTAATTCAGAACGCTGCTGCTCGAGTCCTCACTAACACTAAGAAAGTGGATCACATCACTCCAGTTCTGAAGTCTTTACACTGGCTTCCTGTGTGTCAAAGAATAGATTTCAAAATACTGCTGCTGGTTTATAAAGCACTGAATGGTTTAGGGCCCAAAATACATTTCTGACCTCCTGCTAAATTATGAACCATCCAGATCTCTCAGGTCTTCAGGGACTGGTCAGCTTTCTGTCCCCAGAGTCAGAACTAAACATGGTAAAGCAGCGTTCAGTTATTATGCTCCAAATATCTGGAACAAACTCCCAGAAACCTGCAGGTCCGCTACAACTCTGACTACTTTTAAATCCAGGCTGAAGACTTTTCTTTTTGTCGCTGCTTTTAATTGAACTATTCATATCTTAGACTGCACTGTAACTTTTATCCATGTACTTTTTTCTTTTAATGTTTAATTGACAGCACTGTAACTTTTATCCATGTATTTTTTCTTTTAATGTTTATTTTATTAGCTTTTCTTTTTAATGACTGATTTTAAATGCCATTTTCTTAATCTCTTTCATTTTTTGTAAAGCACTTTGAATTGCCTTGTGTTGAAAAGTGCTATATAAATAAACTTGCCTTGCCTTGCCTTGCCTTGCCTTGCCTTGCCTTGCCTTGCCTTGCCTTGCCCTTGCCTTGCCTTGCCTTGCCTTGCCTTGCCTTGCCTTGCCTTGCCTTGCCTTGCCTTGCCTTGCCTTGCCTTGCCTTGCCTTGCCTTGCCTTGCCTTGCCTTGCCTTGCCTTGCCTTGCCTTGCCTTGCCTTGCCTTGCCTTGCCTTGCCTTGTTTTTAATTCAGTAGGTGAACCTATATGTTCATAAAATAGTGTGTATGAGCTTAAAGGTAGGGTAGGCAATTCACTTCAGAAACACTTTTTGTTATATTCCATGGAATGCTCTTAGCATCCCGATAGCAATGAATATATTAAATGCTTTGACAATAAATATATACAAATATTTCATCTGTGGAAGCCATGGCGCTGTAAAAAGCCGGCCCGGGGCAGATAACTGGATGGCCTACCTGCCTGTCAGCCTTCCATCTGTGCATAAACTTCTCTCGTGCCCTCATTGGTCATGTGCGCGTTCGTGTGTGTTGGAGGAGGGGCAGATCTGTAAGGAAGGGGCAGATTTTTTTCGGCTGCGTACTTTCAAATTCTAGCGCACTCGAGCTGGGCTGCAGTCGAATAGTCCATTTAGCTTAGGAACCTTCCTAACCGAGTGAAATGACCCGGAAGTCCCTCAGTGGCAGCCATGATAAATGCCGTTCAGATTCTCTAGATGATAGGAAAGGAGGTTTCACACTTCCTTTATAACCTCCTTTAGCTTAGGAACCACTGGACCTCCCTCACCGAAAGGAGAGGAGAAAATAAATACATTTGTATTGATTTTAAGATCTTTTAATAGTTCATACAATCATACGTATTGGGATCATTTGTATTAATGTGGACCGGAGGGAGAGGGTGACAACGAGCATACATTTTACTTTCCTTTTTTATTTCAATTCCAACTTTGATCATGAAGAATATGTTTCTCTGTTGTCCACGTTCATAAAGCATAAAACAACAGCTTCAGAGCACGGTGCAGAGTCTCTAGATGAGTTTACAGAAGTCCCTCGTTCTTATTAAACTTCCATGTTGTAGTCCGCTGTATAGAAAACTGTAGTTTCCATAGTTACCCCACAGCAGCAGACGCACATTCATGACGTCCGCTGGCGCATCATAAACACGTCGGATAGTGAAAGTGCATTCGGATTCTCTAAAGTACCGCAGTCTCTTCTCCTAAGTCCTTTTGAATTCTCCTATCCACTATCCCTTAACCCCGTGACGTTTCACTCAGAGGTCAAGGAATAGACGATAGGGTTAGACGATAGGAGCTGATTTTTGGATTATCCGACCGCAACCCTGGTTTCTCCATTCTTACCTACCCCACCTTTAACTGTGTGTATTAAACTAAAACGGAGCATTTTCTGTCAGCTCAGATTTTATTTCTGATTCTTTAAACTGTAGTTTGTGCTCATGTGTTTCATTGTTGGTGTATGTTTGGTCGTGCAAGGCAAGGCAAGTTTATTTATATAGCACTTTCCAACACAAGGCAATTCAAAGTGCTTTACAAAAAATGAAAGAGATTAAGAAAATGGCATTTAAAATCAGTCATTAAAAAGAAAAGCTAATAAAATAAACATTAAAAGAAAAAATACATGGATAAAAGTTACAGTGCAATTAAACATTAAAAGAAAAAGTACATGGATAAAAGTTACAGTGCAGTCTAAGATATGAATAGTTCAATTAAAAGCAGCGACAAAAAGAAAAGTCTTCAGCCTGGATTTAAAAGTAGTAAGAGTTGCAGCGGACCTGCAGGTTTCTGGGAGTTTGTTTGCAGTGAAACTGTTCCTCCTCTCTCAGGTGTGGAACTTCTCAACCTGCTGCCACATTTCCATCCCACACTGGAATACTAAATACTCATTCTGACTCTGGCCTAGCCTTTTGGAAACTGAGCCAATATTGACTTACACCTGCATGCCTCATGCAGGACTTCTGCCTGAAATGAAAAAACACTGAGCAGAAAACTAATTTGATCCTAAATATCTTGGTTTCTTCTTTTCTATGGTCACATTGTTCTGTTGTCTTAGATAACACACATCTTATTTATATTTATTTTCTCTTGTATTTATTTGCATTGCATTTGATATTGAGGTATACTAAAATAAATGGAAAGTAACCAGTTGACATTACTTTTATATTGTGACTTTTATAGTATGATTAAGTTACTGATTACATTTGTACAGGTAATTTGTAATTGGAACATAATACATTTGAATAGTAACCCTCCCTGTTAGTGACACCAGTTCTCTCTCTCTTAATGTGTTCTTGCATGTGGAGTTGAAATATGATCAGTATTGTGTGTAAGACATACCAGGATGTGAACCAGCAGCAGTTCCTTGGTGTTGCCACACTTGGTGTACAGCATGTTCTCCACACAGAGGTCTGTTGGGTCGGGTTTAAAGCCACAGCAGTACCTGTCCAGCCGGTCATTTACCTGCAGCAACACACAGAGCTCAGGGGGTAGCCGGGAGAGACTGAGGAACTGCTCGGGTTGCATTGCACTGTTTGTCTCTGGAAGGAGTCAGCGGCGCTGGGATTGTTCTCAACTTGTTAGTGTGTCAGGGACAGATTGTGTCACCGTAATCTGTGCAAGATGCAGTCACAAGACTAAACAAACATCTAGATGCTAGGCTCGGAAAAACTAAATTATCTTAATGTTGTTTGTTTTGTCCACCACTTTATATGGTGGTTGGGCATTATCTTCAAGATAGATATATATATATATATATATAATATATATATACTTTATTAATCCCAAATTGGGACATCTAAGGTGACTTTGACTGATTAAACCATGATCATACTTTAAACTCATTTCAAACTATAAACTGAGACCATTTCAAACATGTTGACTGCTCTGAGCGTCCATTGATTTCCCCTCAGAAGAATCTGCCTGTTAGCAGTCTGCAGGAGTGTACATTTCAACTTCCACTCCAAGTGTCACCTTATCCAGAGTGTGCCTATCCTCCCTAGGGTGTCCTCCCCTGCTCTGGTGTTTGTGAATGATTCCTTCACGCTGCTCCTCTGCCTTTGGTGTTCAGTTTCCTGCTGTCACAGCCCAGGGAGGTGTTAACAGAGCAGATAGGAACAAGTGTTTAGAGGCACTCATCGACTCAGCAGATCAATAGGAAGCTATGAGAGCTTGGCCCTGTAACAGGGAGCGACCTCTGGCAGCGAGGGGAAGAGAGCTGCCTCATGGGTTATCATATTTAACCCTACACACACTGTAGAGGGGGTTTGGATACACATTCTGTCTTAGTGTGCAGGCAAATCTAAATAGGACAACTTGACCAGGTGGTAAAATCGGAATGACTGCAGTTCTATACAAAGGTGCAAACACAATTGGCTGTTCAGAGGACAGTATTAGTTTATTATCATATAAGACAAAGGAAAGCAGCAAATCAATTCATTAATTAAATAATAATTTGGCTTGACCTGAATGATCTGATTACAACAGACTCTCTTTTATTTGTTCATTATAAAATAAGTTTTGTTTTAATACGTGTAAGATTTGTGTCAGTGTTAAAGAGGTTGGAAGCTGATTAATTACACTTTCAGATGTATTTTCAGCATCTGGTCCCGAACAACAGGTTCAGAGCTCATCGTTTTGACACTTTCCCATTATATACTTGATATATGATTTATGAATTAAATATTTCTCTAGATAGTAAGGAAAGGAACTTCAATGCCTCTTTCAAATGTCCCTACGCATAGGATACACTTGACCACCTTATATAAAAGGAAAAGAGATAAGGCCTGTTCCACAATCAATCCCTGCTGCAACATTTAAAGTGATGCACCATTCGGATATTTACGAAAACAAACAAGACTGACAAATGCAGATCATGTTACAGTGTTTATTAAGCATTTTCAATCCTATGCTGTAACTAGGGCTGCACGATATTGAAACAAACTGACATTGCGATATATTATTTTCCCCTGCGATATATATTGCGTTTTTTTTAACTATATTTAACCGGATGAAGGATTTTAGTCACGGACGTCTGGATCTTAACCATAGACTGTATATATAAAGATCTTAACTGGTTGACTCATCATACCTTAAGTCATGATCTAACATGTCATCATGATAATGCATGTTGCTTACCCTCAAATAAGGGGGTTCATCTGTGAATGAAGAAGAGAAGAACCTTTTTGTATCCAAAATAGTTCCAGATGGCAGATGTTGCTTTTCTTTTTGGAAGTAAATCTTCATTCTCGCCGGTATTGTCCTCCTGTTCCTCGCTAATTTTTCACCGGTGTTTTGATGGTCTGCAAACTAGCGGGGCGGGGCCTGCTGTGATCTGATCAAGAATGATTGTGATTGGTGGTTTGCTGTGCATGCAGAGCCTGCATGTCACTCACTCAAGTACCCCTGACATGCATGAGAGCCCCGCAAGTTTTCCTTTTGTAGCAAGCAGCAAAAATAATTGTAATATGACGTGTTTGAGTTAATTTACCTACTTAATATCACACGTCCTAAAAAATAAAATAGAAAAAAAAAAAAAAAAAATTGTAATAAAATCGCACGTCCCTGCGATGTGAATATCGCGCATGAGCATATCGCGGTTATCGCCATGACACGATATATCGTTCAGCCCTAGCTGTAGCCTTAGGAAGTAATGATGCTTTGATCTTCGAGCAATAGAGTTTGAGTGCCACAGTGACGCATCCTAAAACCCGGAAGTAAACTCCTTCCGGTTCCTTCGCAAAAACCAATGCAATTTTCGAATCATAAATCTATCGATCATAAATCTATCGATTAGATTTATGATTCGAAAATTATAAAAATAGGGTAGACATGTGGATATTATCCGGCTGAACAAAACGTGATCCGTCTCTTCAATGTGTCTCAACCACAGACCTTATTTCCAGCTATTTTCCAAAATCCTATGGAGAAATTGCATTGGTTTTTGACGAAGGAACCGGAAGTGGTAAAATGCTAACTTACTTCCGGGTTTTAGGACGTGTCACTGTGGCGCTCTATACTCCCATAGGAGAACGCTCATTACTGTAAATAATCACATCATAATAATGTTGCCCGACATGTCGGTAAGGGCAGTTAGATCCTCTTAACACTGCGGGCGTCCTGATGAGTTCTTCTTCACATCATGATATTTCACTGTTAAGGAAAAGTGGCTGAAAAAGACATACTGTAGTTCCCAATTTTTAGGGAAATTCAACCGCAACCCTGGTTTTGTTCTATAAATACTTCCCTCTGTTTTTGGGTTGGCGCTGATAGGGACTTCATCATTAGCTGCACAGCTGTTGACAGGGGCTCAAACACAGAGTGTCATGATATACAGTCTCAAAGTTTTGTGAAAGTTTTTGCAATTTTGTAAAGTTACAGGTTTTTTAAGACACGACTGGCCGAGCTCAAGAAAGGGATCATGGTGTCTGAACTGTTTAAGGGGGCCGATGCAAACACACTGTTTTTGACATAAGATAAGAATATTGTTTGACATGAAATGAATAACCTTAGCTATGCATAGCAAATACAAATACCAATAAAATATCATCAATCAATAAATCATTACATTACATTACATTGCATTTAGCTGACGCTTTTATCCAAAGCGACTTACAATAAGTGCGTTTGACCAACAAAATACAAACTTGATGAAAACAGAATCATATACAGTAAGTACATCAGGTTTCATAGAGCCAAACATTTCAAGTGCTACTCAACTGGCTATAGATAAGCCAGTCCTTTAATAGTATATAAGTGCTCTGTTAGCAGTTCTTTGTTAGCAATTCTATCGCTCGAATTGGAGTCGAAAGAGATGAGTTTTCATTCTGCGCCGGAAGATGTGCAGGCTTTCTGCTGTCCTGATGTCAATGGGGAGCTCATTCCACCATTTTGGAGCCAGGATAGCAAACCCACATGTTTTTGCTGATGGGAACTTGGGTCCCCCTCGCAGCAAGGGTGCAGCGAGCCGTTTGGCTGATGCAGAGCGGAGTGCACGTGCTGGGGTGTACAGTTTAACCATGTCCTGGATGTAGGAAGGGCCAGATCCATTCGCAGCATGGTACGCAAGTACCATTGTCTTGAAGAGGAAAAGATGCCTGGTTTTGTTGTTGTTATTACTGTCAGGAAATGTACAACCTAACCCTGGTCCGCCCAGTAGTAGTAGTCAGATCGCTACTCCTGCTGATTTTAAAGCTAGGTCTGGGTTGGGTTTCATCCACTTGAATGTGCGCAGTCTGTTAGGTAAACTAGATTTTGTCCGTATCTGGGCGAGCTCGACTGACGCTGACGTTATTGTTGTATCAGAAACATGGCTAAACAAATCTATTTTGGCCTCTGACATTGCCTTAAATGGTTTTAATATGTATCGTACCGACCGGCCTAATAAAGGTGGTGGCGTTGCCATTTATGTTGAGAATAAGTTCAGTGTAACCACATTAGTTTCCAAATCGATCAGTAAGCAATTTGAATTTTTAGCCATAAATATAGAAGTTGCAAAGGGTCAACAGGTCATGGTAGTGAGTTGTTACAGACCCCCCTCAGCTGTCAAAGACTCCTTGTCTTCGCTAGCAAATCTTTTATCACAACTAGACTACAAGGAAATAGTGCTACTTGGAGATTTTAACTGGGACTGGTTAACTGCAGTGTCAGAGGATTTAAAAAACCTTTGTATCTCTTTAAATGTTACTCAGATTGTTGACAGTCCTACTCGCCCTAACATTAAGTCCCCTAATAAATCCTCCCTAATTGATCTCATTTTAACTAATGTGCCCTATAAATATTCATCTGTGGGAGTATTTGCAAATGATCTGAGTGATCACTGTGTTGTAGCCACAATTAGGGACACTAAGGTCTAAAAGGTTAAACCTCGCATTATCATTAAGAGAGACAAAAAACATTTTGTGGAGCAGGGTTTTGTGCATGATCTGTTTGATTTTGATTGGGGTAAAATCGATCTGTGTTCTGATGTAGAAACCGCATGGTCTTATTTTGATCTTGGTTTTATGGAGATCATTGATAGACATGCACCCCTGCGTACATTTAGAGTAAAGGGATGAGACAACCCTTGGTTTTCTGCTGAACTGTCTAGTCTCCTACATGAGAGAAACAAGGCCTGGGCAAAGGCTAGGAAATCAGGCTCAGAGGTATAATGGCTGCATTTTAGGCAGCTAAGAAATAGCTTCACTTCTCAAATCAAAAGTGCTAAATCAAAGTACTATCTGTCAGTAACCACAAAGAATCTGAATAATCCTGGAAAATTTTGGAAATCCATTAAATCGTTATCCAACGGCGATATCCGTAATGAGCTACCTCCGTGCATTACCACAGCATCTGGCACTATATCGGACAGGGCCACCATACTAAATTGTTTTAATGAGCATTTTGTGTCCTGTGGTTCTCTATTTGATTCTGTCACTAACTCTGCTTCTGTGAACACTACAGTATGTGACTCTGAAAAACGTGTGTTGGAAAACCCTTTTAGTTTTACCCCTTTTACTGTTGATGCTGTTCGTGAAGCTTTAACCAAGTTAGATCCTAAGAAACTGGCTGGCCCGGACAACGTAGAACTTTTCTTTTTAAAGATAGCTGCAGATTTGATTGCTCCACCTCTTACTACTCTTTTTAACTTCTCCCTCAGCTCAAACACAATTCCAAAATTGTGGAAGTCAGCGTATGTCCTGCCTTTGCTAAAAGGAGGGGAGGCCACCTTATTAAATAACTATAGGCTAATCTCTAAGTTGTCAGTTCTGGCTAAGGTTCTTGAGTGAGTGAACAGGTAAAGGTGTTTTTATGTACAAATGACATCCTGTCTAAACATCAGTCAGGCTTCAGAAAACAACACAGCACCATCACTGCCACAATGAAAGTGGTGAATGATGTGGCGAGTATTTTAGATAATAAGCAGAGTTGTGCAGCTCCATTTGTTGACCTTTCCAAAGCGTTTGACACCGTCGATCATCACATTTTAAAGCAGAGGCTAGCCAGTATAGGCATGTCCAGCCATGCAGTGGGGTGGTTTGTAAACTACCTCTCTGAAAGGTCCCAATGTGTTCACTTTGATGGGCTGTCTTCTGAGTGGTTAAACATTGATAATGGTGTTCCTCAAGGTTCTGTTTTAGGTCCACTTTTATTCTCCATCTACATCAACAGTTTAGGTGAAAATGTGGATGAAGCTACTTTACATTTTTATGCGGATGATACCGTGATGTACTGTGCAGGTCCCTCGATTAAGGAGGCTGGTGTTAAATTACAGGCTGTTTTTAACATTATTCAGACTCAGCTCTCTGAACTAAAGCTTCTTTTAAATGTTGAGAAAAGCAAGGTAATGCTTTTTTCTAAAGCTAAAAAGACACCAGAGCCTGTTTTAGATATTGTAACTACACAAGGAATAAAACTTGAAGTGGTTACCTGTTACAAATACCTTGGTAACTGGCTTGATGATTGTCTCACTTTTAAACTTCATGTCAATAACCTGCTTAAAAAGCTGAGGGTTAGGCTAGGTTTCTTCTACAGGAACAAGTCCTGTTTCTCCCTTGAGGCCAGGAAAAGTCTAGTCACTGTGACCTTTTTACCTGTGCTGGACTATGGTGATTTGATGTATATGAATGCACCTGCCAATTGCCTGGTCAAGTTAGATGCCGCCTATCACAGTACACTAAGATTTGTGACAAACTGTAAAGCATTAACCCATCACTGTACCCTGTATGCAAGAGCTGGTTTGCTTTCACTAACTGTACGGAGGCTCAGTCACTGGTACATTTGTATATACAAAGCCATGTTAGGGAAACTTCCATCTTATATCTGCTCCCTGATCTCACGGAAAATTGTAAGTGGCTACTGCCTGAGATCGAATGCTGTGGTTTTATTAAATGTGCCAACTGCTAGGACTGTCTTAGGGAAGACAGTTTTTAGATGCGCAGCTTCTCTGTCTTGGAATAGTCTGCAAATTAAATGGAAACTGAACAATCTGGTGCCACTAAATGTTTTTAAAGCTCGGTTGGATGCTACTCAATCGGAAGCTATTGGTACCTGTTTATGTGGATAATTATGTAAATGATGCTGTATGATGTCCTTTTGTTGTTCTATTTATGTTTTTATGTTTCATGTGGAACTTCTTGAGCAGGTCTCCCTTGAAAAAGAGATCAATGATCTCAATGGGATTTATCTGTATAAATAAAGGTTTGAAAAAGTGGATTCTAGCAGTTACCGGAAGCCAGTGAAGGGAGCGGAGGAGCGGTGTGGTGTGGGAGAATTTAGGAAGGTTGAAGACCAGGCGAGCCGCTGCATTCTGGATGAGCTGCAGAGGTCGGATGGCACATCAATGTCAATGTTACGTGCCGTAGTGGGTGCTGGTGTGTGTGTCTCTCTCCCTCTGATTGTCTCCAGGTGCAGCCTCTCCCCCCAACACGTTCTCACTCCCAACCCGTCACATGTTGACGGTCGGTCAGGGCCCCTCCCCGTCACTCTATTACGGACAGGGCACCCCTTGAGAGTCAGTTTTCAACGGGCAGGGCGTCCCATTAACTTGCATAGAGCTCCCTGAACGTTGGTAATAGACGAGTTGGGATCGCGGCAAAATGCTCTCCGCAGATCCATTCTCACAGCGTTTATCAGCCTTTTTCTTACTCAATATCAAGCCACACTTATTGTTTTTACTTCTTTATTTTAATTGAATAATGTAGGACTTTTGTTGCCGTCAGTTATGGGGAGAGTAAGGGCTCAGAATACTGAAATCTGTATTGTTTCATTGTTTTTTCCTTCTAATTTTGTATTCTTTTCTAAACCACACACTGTTATTTACTCAACAATAACACATAATTATCCTTGTGTTTATTTGTTTGATTAATAAACAAAAGTTGGAGTCCGTCAGGACCGAGGGTCGGAGAGCATTTTACACCCGGAACTTAAGTAAGTATTCTCTCCGCTTCGCTTGACAAACCCCGTGATAGTACTCAAGCTCTGTGATTGGATGTTTGAGTGTGCGCCGAGAGTTACGCCGAGCGTCGAACAGAACTTTGAAATGGGATGGAACCACGGCAGACTGTCCAAAACTGGATTTGAATGGGTCCACCCCCCGTCCCCCACCCCGTCCCCAGAACTACACATGCTGGCTATTGTGTGTTTCGCAACATGTTCTATGGCACGTCTCTACTGGGAATTGTAGTTTTTTTAATATATACCCACATGACAGCTAAGGTCAGAAGAGCTTTATTTAACAGCTCTTATGTATGTGACCCCTCCTGTTGTTAATTGATAAGCCTGAAACATGCACGTGTCAAGGTTCAGAGGCACATTTTGCAAATATGGCAGTAGCCATCGACCATCTTAAGATAAGATATACTTTATTGATCCCAAGTTGGAAACATTTGCGTTACATCAGCATGTGTAACAGTTGTAAATATGCAGTGGTGTTTATTTGTAAATCCTTTAGTATAATCACACAAATTCTGTGTTTTATATTTAATAATTCTGTGTTCTTTATTTATTGAATGTTCAATACCTGACAAGGTCGGAGATGAAAAACTTGGGTCGCAGGTTCCTCAACAGTGCATTACAAGACATCTATCAATATGTGTGTATACTTCCACCATTAAACTGTCTTTCTTATACTATCTACATACATCTTATAAGAGTATAATACATATGTATAATATCAGTTAAAATAAGTGCTTAAACATGCAGTAGTTAACATTGCAGGAAAGCAATATATTAGTATTTTGTCAGGCTTAATATTTATACCCCCAAAGCTTTTTTCTTATTCAAAATAAGACCTTAACCTAAAGTATTCTTTAATGTTTAAATAAAGCCTTATTAGTTTGTCTGTCTGTGTCTCCTATTAATATCTAATACATTTCAATACCGTGCTTTAACCACCAGGTGTCCCTTTCTATCAGCTGTGCACCGTTATGGTGTAAATATACCAATATACCGATTGGATCAAATATAAAAGTCAGCCGAATTAGTATTGATACTGCAAGGAGACTTATATTGTGAAGAGAAATTGAAGATGTTGTTTAATTGCTGATATATTTATGATCCACGTCACATATTCAGTTTCGGACGCAGTTCTTCCTGTTTGTCTAGAATCAATCAATCAATCAATGTTTATTTATATAGCCCAATATCACAAATGTTACATTTGTCTCAGTGGACTTCACAGTTTTAGAAGTCTTCTCATCAGGGCTCTATAAATAGCGAACTACGGCAGATATGTAATATTTAATGCAGCCGAACCGTGTATTACAATGCCGTTATGTGATGACCTCCAAAGAGAAAAGCAAGCAAACACGGAATAAAGTATTATTTTATTTTGAAAAAATGTTTTCGGATTTCACATCAACAGGAAGTCCGGTTAACTAAAATGTCTGTGCGGAACAATACCCTTTTACATTTAAATTTAAATGTACATTAAAGTATTTTGTGAGGCCTTCTAAAATGTTTTTAAATATAATTAGGGTTGTAGTTGAAGAGTTTGTAAATTATTGTGTTGCCTGGCAATCGCATAACGGCACCCCATTGATTCCACAACCACACATATGGATTAACATGGATTAACATCGATTTAATACATTAATGTAGCCTTTGTTTCTGCTAAAAGAGGTGTCAACCAGCTGGGGCAACAAGAAAATCGGCGAAATCGAGTGTGACTATTAAAAAATAAATCATTATTATATTAATATTGACAATAACAACCGACCGTCGGGGAGCGTTCTCATGGCATCTATTATCAACGCTATGGGAGGTCTATGAAGGTCTATGGGACGCCCTGCCCATTGAAAACTGACTCTCAAGGGGTACCCTGTCCATAATAGAGTGACGGGGAGGGGCCCTGACCGACCGTCAACATGTGACGGGTTGGGAGTGAGAACGTGTTGCTCCCTCAGGTGCTCCCAATCCCCAATCAGGGCCTCCATAAAGGACCTGAGGAAGGCTGCAGTTGCTCTATCCTTCTCCTGTGGCTGCAGTCGCTCTATCCTTCTCCTCTGGCTGCATGTGTGCAGCATAGTGTCTATGTCTCTGTGTTCTGTTAATTATTAGGAGATGTGCTCCAGTGTATATTTGTGTTCTAGTTTATTTTAGTTTGCTTTGCAAGTTGGCTCGTGAGCCCTTTTTCTTTTGTCCATTAAAAGACCATCTTGTGGCTTCAGAGATCCGTTTCCTCTCCTTTTTCTCCCGCCCGGTCATTTTATATTTTGTTATTTCCCTTTGGTTCCCCTAGCCCAGTAGGGAACGTAACAATCAACATCAATGGATTTCCATTACATATCTCACTTGCTTTGGTAGCATAAACCTGAAATACCTGATGTTTTAGGCATATGATTCAGTAATTGTGTTTTGTTTAACCTGTTTTTGTTAGGATCTGTCTGTGTTGGTGTTTTTCTTGTCTTTTTCTATCTTTGGGTTTCCTGTTTTATTTTGTAAAGTGTTCACCCCCGTTTCCTGCCTGTTTGCTTTCTGTCTGTTTCCCTCCCCGATTGTGTTCACCTGGTACCCTCTGTGTTTTCTCCTCCCTCCTCACCTGTCTCGTGTTTATGTGATTAGTCCTGGGTGTATTTAAGTTCTGGGTTTTCTGTCTCTCTTTGTCGGGTTGTCTTGTGTTGTGAGTAAACTGCGGTGAGTGTTCTGTTCTGTCTGGAGATGTGTAGCCTTGAAATAAAGGAATTATTTTGTCACTTAAATCTGCATTTGGGTCCTGCTTCCTGCACACCGTAACATTACAACCCGACCTTAAGTATGGGCCCAGCAGATCCCTTTGAGCAGGAGCTATTGGAGTTTTCCTTTGCTTTGGATGACTGCTCGTATCGATGGTTGGGAGCGTCCAGGGTTCAGCAGCGAGAGGCTGTTCTGGCAGAGGCACGCCGGATTACGATGGAGAAGCCAGGCTTGGTTAAGTTCTTATCGGGCATGATTTTGGATTTTCTCACGGTGTGTTATCCCCTGCCTCACAGCCCCAGGCCTCCCAACTCCCGTTTTGATACCACACGCATTGGTGTGGTCCGTCTGGCGTCAGCCCCTGCTTCTCACCCAGTGTTTGCTACTGTCCAGGAGCCATTAGCTGGTACTCGTCTGGCCTTTGGAGGTCCACGGAGCCTCCAAACGGCTCCTAAAGGAAGGAGTCGCAAGGCCAGGTTGGCAGCACGAGCCCAAAGGGCCAGGGTTCCAGAACCAGTTCAGCCCCCAGCAGCCATGGTTACAGCCCCAGTACAGGCCCCAGCAGCCATGTTTCCGGCCATGGTTCCAGACCTAGTACAGACCCCAGCAGCCATGGTCCCGGCCCCAGTCTCGGCCCCAACAGCCATGGTTCCAGACCCAGTCCCGGCCCCAGCTGCCATAGTCCCTTCTCTAGTCCCTTCCCTAGTTCCTCCTCAGGTCACTTTCCTAGTCCCTTCTCTAGTCCCTTCTCTAGTCCCTACTCAATTCCTTTCTCAAGTACCTCCTCTAGTCACTTCCCTAGTCCCTTCTCCAGTTTCCCCTTTAGTCACCTCTCTAGTCCCCTCTCTAGTCCCCTCTCCAGTTTCCTCTCAAGTTCCTTCTCTAGTCTCTTCTCGAGTCACCTCTCGAGTTCAATCTCAAGTCCCTCCTCTAGTCCCATCTCTAGTCCCATCTCTTGTCCCATCTCCAGTCCCCTCCTTTAGTCCCTCCTTTAGTCCCTCCTCTAGTCCCTCCTCGAGTCCCCTCTCTAGTTCCCCTCTCGAGTCCCCTCTCGAGTTCCCTTCTCTAGTCCTTTCCCTAGTCCCTCCTCAGGTCACTTCTCTAGACCCATCTCCAGTTCCCTCTCGAGTCCCCTCTCCAGTTCCCTCTCGAGTTCCCTCCTCTAGTCTCTCCTCTAGTCTCTCCTTTAGTCCCTCCTTTAGTCCCTCCTTTAGTCCCTTCTCTAGTCCCTCCACTAGTCCCTCCTCGAGTCCCCTCTCTAGTTCCCCTCTCGAGTCCCCTCTCGAGTTCCCTTCTCTAGTCCTTTCCCTAGTCCCTCCTCAGGTCACTTCTCTAGACCCATCTCCAGTTCCCTCTCAAGTTCCCTCTCGAGTCCCCTCTCCAGTTCCCTCTCGAGTCCCCTCTCCAGTTCCCTCTCGAGTCCCCTCTCCAGTTCCCTCTCGAGTCCCCTCTCCAGTTCCCTCTCGAGTTCCCTCCTCTAGTCTCTCCTTCAGTCCCTCCTTTAGTCCCTTCTATAGTCCCTCCTCGAGTCCCCTCTCTAGTTCCCCTCTCAAGTCCCCTCTCGAGTTCCCTCCTCTAGTTCCTCCTCTGGTTCCTCCTCTGGTCCCCTCAGGAGTCCCCTCTCTAGTTCGCCTCTCGAGTCTCCTCTCGAGTCCCCTCTCGAGTTCCCCCTTGGTTCCCCTCTCGAGTTCCCCCTTGAGTCACGTCTCAAGTCCCGACCCAATATCCTGGTCCGTTGGAGGTTCCGCTGGGGGTCCTGCCAACTCCAAGTACTGTCCCGTTGGAGGCCCCGTCAACTACTCCTCTGCCGGGGGTCCTACCAATCCATGTACTGTCCCATTGGAGGTCCCGCCGACTACTCTCCTGCCGGGGGTCCTGCCAACCCTTTGTCCTGTCCCGTTGGAGGCCCCGCCGACTACTCTCCTGCCGGGGGTCCTGCCAACCCTTTGTCCTGTGCCGTTGGAGGCCTCGCCGACTACTCTTCTGTCGGGGGTCCTGCCAACCCTTTGTCCTGTCCCGTTGGAGGTCCCGCCGTCTACTCTCCTGCCGGGGGTCCTGCCAACCCTTTGTCCTGTCCCGTTGGAGGGCCCGCCGTCTACTCTCCTGCCGGGGGTCCTGCCAACCCTTTGTCCTGTCTCGTTGGAGGTCCCGCCGTCTACTCTCCTGCCGGGGGTCCTGCCAACCCTTTGTCCTGTGCCGTTGGAGGCCCCGCCGACTACTCTCCTGCCGGGGGTCCTGCCAACCCTTTGTCCTGTCCCCTTGGAGGTCCCGCCGTCTACTCTCCTGCCGGGGGTCCTGCCAGCTCCTTGTCCTGTCTCGTTGGAGGTCCCACCGACTACTCTCCTGCCGGGGGTCCTGCCAACCCTTTGTCCTGTGCCGTTGGAGGCCCCGCCGACTACTCTCCCTGCCGGGGGTCCTGCCAACTCTTTGTCCTGTCCCCTTGGAGGTCCCGCCGTCTACTCTCCTGCCGGGGGTCCTGCCAGCTCCTTGTCCTGTCTCGTTGGAGGTCCCACCGACTACTCTTCTGCCAGGGGTCCTGCCAACCCCATGTCCTGTGCCGTTGGAGGTCCCACAGACTGCTCTTCTGCCGGGGGTCCTGCCAACCCCATGTCCTGTGCCGTTGGAGGTCCCGCAGACTACTCTTCTGCCGGGGGTCCTGCCAATTCCATGTCCTGTGCCGTTGGAGGTCCCGCAGACTACTCTTCTGCCGGGGGTCCTGCCAACCCCATGTCCTGTGCCGTTGGAGGTCCCGCAGACTGCTCTTCTGCCGGAGGTCCTGCCAATTCCATGTCCTGTGCCGTTGGAAGTCCCGCAGACTACTCTTCTGCCGGGGGTCCTGCCAACCCCATGTCCTGTGCCGTTGGAGGTCCCGCGGACTGCTCTTCTGCCGGGGGTCCTGCCAGCTCCAGGTCCTGTGCCGTTGGAGGTCCCGCAGACTACTCTTCTGCCGGGGGTCCTGCCAACTCCATGCTTTGTCCCGTTGGAGGTCCAGCAGACTACTCTTCTGCCGGGGGTCCTGCCAACTCCATGTCTTGTCCCGTTGGAGGTCCCGCAGACTGCTCTTCTGCCGGGGATCCTGCCAACCCTATGTCCTGTCCCGTTGGAGGTCCCACCGACTGCGCTCCTGCCGGGGGTCCTGCCAATCCTGTGTCCTGTCCCGTTGGGGGTCCCGCCGACTGCCCTCCTGCCGGGGGTCCTGCCAACCCTATGTCCTGTCCCGTTGGGGGTCCCGCCGACTGCGCTTCTGCCGGGGGTCCTGCCAACTCCTGGTCCTCTTCCGTGGGGAATCTTGCCGACACCTGTCCCACCGGCTCCGGATCCTGTCCGGTCGACACCGGCTCCTGCCCGGCCTCCGGAGCTGTCCGGTCTTCGCCCTCGAGCCCGGCCCCCTGAGAGTCGCGGTCTTCGCCCTCGAGCCCGGCCCCCTGAGAGCCGCGGTCTTCGCCCTCGAGCCCGGCCCCCTGAGTGCCGCGGTCCTCGCCCTCGGGCCCGGTCCACTGACTCTTCCTGCCTTCGCCCTCGGGCCCGGCCCCCTGACTCTTCCTGCCGCTGCTTTCGCCCCTCCATGGTCCTCACCTTGGACTCTGTCTTGCCCCCGGGCCGTCCGCCCGAGACCCCTTCCTGGTCCTCTGCCTTGCCCCCGGGCCGTCCGCCCGAATTCCCCTTTTTGGACTCTGCCTTTCCCCCGGGCCGTCCGCCCGAGACCCCTTCCTGGTCCTCTGCCGTGCCCCTGGGCGGTCAGTTCAGTCCCGTCCTCCTGACCCCCTCCACCCACCCTGGTGGCTTAGTGATGCGTCCATCCTCCGGACCCCCTCCACCCACCCTGCTTGGGGTTTTGGATTTTTTTTTGTTTTGTTTTGGGACGTCTGGGATCCGTCCCTTGAGGGGGGGGTACTGTTAGGATCTGTCTGTGTTGGTGTTTTTCTTGTCTTTTTCTATCTTTGGGTTTCCCGTTTTATTTTGTAAAGTGTTCACCCCCGTTTCCTGCCTGTTTGCTTTCTGTCTGTTTCCCTCCCCGATTGTGTTCACCTGGTACCTCTGTGTTTTCTCCTCCCTCCTCACCTGTCTCGTGTTTATGTGATTAGTCCTGGGTGTATTTAAGTTCTGGGTTTTCTGTCTCTCTTTGTCGGGTTGTCTTGTGTTGTGAGTAAACTGCGGTGAGTGTTCTGTTCTGTCTGGAGATGTGTAGCCTTGAAATAAAGGAATTATTTTGTCACTTAAATCTGCATTTGGGTCCTGCTTCCTGCACACCGTAACATTACAACCCGACCTTAAGTATGGGCCCAGCAGATCCCTTTGAGCAGGAGCTATTGGAGTTTTCCTTTGCTTTGGATGACTGCTCGTATCGATGGTTGGGAGCGTCCAGGGTTCAGCAGCGAGAGGCTGTTCTGGCAGAGGCACGCCGGATTACGATGGAGAAGCCAGGCTTGGTTAAGTTCTTATCGGGCAGGATTTTGGATTTTCTCACGGTGTGTTATCCCCTGCCTCACAGCCCCAGGCCTCCCAACTCCCGTTTTGATACCACACGCATTGGTGTGGTCCGTCTGGCGTCAGCCCCTGCTTCTCACCCAGTGTTTGCTACTGTCCAGGAGCCATTAGCTGGTACTCGTCTGGCCTTTGGAGGTCCACGGAGCCTCCAAACGGCTCCTAAAGGAAGGAGTCGCAAGGCCAGGTTGGCAGCACGAGCCCAAAGGGCCAGGGTTCCAGAACCAGTTCAGCCCCCAGCAGCCATGGTTACAGCCCCAGTACAGGCCCCAGCAGCCATGGTTCCAGACCTAGTACAGACCCCAGCAGCCATGGTTTCAGCCCCAGTTCTGGCCCCAGCAGCCATGGTCCCGGCCCCAGTCTCGGCCCCAAAAGCCATGGTTCCAGACCCAGTCCCGGCCCCAGCTGCCATAGTCCCTTCTCTAGTCCCTTCCCTAGTTCCTCCTCAGGTCACTTTCCTAGTCCCTTCTCTAGTCCCTTCTCTAGTCCCTACTCAATTCCTTTCTCAAGTACCTCCTCTAGTCACTTCCCTAGTCCCTTCTCCAGTTTCCCCTTTAGTCACCTCTCTAGTCCCCTCTCTAGTCCCCTCTCCAGTTTCCTCTCAAGTTCCTTCTCTAGTCTCTGTGTTCTGTTCTGTCTGGAGATTTGTAGCCTTGAAATAAAGGAATTATTTTGTCACTTAAATCTGCATTTGGGTCCTGCTTCCTGCACACCGTAACAGTTTTAACATTTGAGTGTTTTTAAAAAAAAATATTGTACTGAGAGCTGATATTCTGAATTAGTTTTATATTAAAGTTGATACGTTTAGAAATAGTAAGCAATGTGTTGAGGACAACAGCAGGTTTACATTTATTTTC
Organism: Gymnodraco acuticeps; assembly: GCF_902827175.1. Lineage (NCBI taxonomy): Eukaryota > Metazoa > Chordata > Actinopteri > Perciformes > Bathydraconidae > Gymnodraco > Gymnodraco acuticeps. Next base: position 1,034,016 of record NW_022989810.1, on the reverse strand, counting down.
GTTGACAGAGAAACTGCTATGAAGTGCACTTAAACTTCAAGAATCTTGAGTGCAAAGATTTTTTTGGGGTATATCTTCTTTAAAACGTTTTATCTGTGATCTTACAAGGTTTTTAAGCTTTAACTCCAGTTAGGGTTGTTTTTGTGGTTTAATTTTGAAATCCCGTTAGTGTTGTTGTGGCAGCCATTATCAATGTTAATCACCATTCAACCTGCTAAAGGCCCATTGGTTTGTGTTGAGAGCAATTTGCAGGCTGGCAGGAGTGGCTATCACAGCTGCAGCCAACTTGGTGATCAAGCCTGTGTCCTTATAAACCAGCATTTTCCTGAAGCACCAGCCATGCCAAAGCAAGACAAAGGAGTTTCGTAGACAGCATTTTAACTGGAACTAAAAAAATATGACCCATTATGCAGACATCCAGTTGAACTCTTCTGCTCCACTTCAATGTGCTAGGTGACGCCAGCATTAGCTGCTTACAGAAACCTAGCTCCTTCAGCTTACTTTGAATCGACTGATTTGCTGGACTAAACTTCAGTCAAACATGCGTTTCTATATAATCCAATTAAATTACAATACATTTACTTACCCAGTTCCAGTATGTCTCCCCTCCTCCATAGCTCTTGGTGATCTACTGTATGTAGCAGTGGTTGCGCTAGACTTTTTGGTTGTCCGTCATTTTGACGGACAGGATCGTAACATTTCCGTCATAATCCATTATTATCCGTCACTTTATTTTTCATGTTTTAATGATGAGATGAGACCTATTTAATATGTATGTTTGAGCAGCAAATATTCATTCATTCATGTTTTAATGATTCATACAGTACAGAACTTTTAAGGGCATGGAGAAACAAAAAGATGAACAGAGACACCGACCGTGTGGTCACTTTTCATGTCAACACGAACATGAATGATTTATTTGTTCCTGCACTGACAGCACAGCACGCTGATTTCTGCATCGTCGTGCACCCTCGGACAAATCCGTTACTCATCTTAGCTTTTCTACAGATGTCGCAGAAAATGTTGCCATCTTCCCTCCTCAGCCACTTAAACTCTTGCTCCCACTGAACCCAGTACTCCCGCTTGAACTCCTTGCCACTTGCTTGCCCCTCTGCCACTTGATTGCCCCTCTGCCACTTGATTGCCCCTCTGCCGCTGGCTGAACGTTGTCAGTTTTAGTCTTACTGGCTTGTCCTTCATCCTCCACCGCATCAATCCCTCTTTTTTTCACCTCGTTTATCCACACCATCACAATTACTGGGCTTATTAAAAAAGCTTCGGACGATCAGCTGCCGTGACATTTTGTGATTGCTAAAGCCGGTTAAACAACGAGGTCATCAACGAGGTCAAAAACAAGACTAGACAATAGCTACTTAATATACACCCACTCGCCACCATGGACAGGGGTGTGAATGACTAAATAATAGTTACAGACTACAGTAGAGTACAGTAGATCGCCCTCAGTCGACCTGGCCACTAAGGATGTAATATAATGTGGGCCGCTGGTGGACATTGTGGCGCTGTTCCGAGTTGTGTTCTAATCTGTCAAAATGACGGACTGCTTTCAGATTTTTCCGTCATTGTTAGAAAAAATCCGTCATTGACGGAAAATATTCGGTTAACGCGACCTCTGGTATGTAGACTCTGTCCTCTTTTCTCACTAGCCCAAATCCCTTTAATTTGAACATGCCACTGTTCTGTGTAGTACTGCTGTCCCTGTACGAGTCATGTTGTGTGTGTGGTCTTCTGTGCACACATGTGGGTACTGAGGGTAAGCGTGGTACAGAGCTTACCTGTAATAAGAAGTCGAAGAGAGCCAGTCTCCCCCACTCTGGGTGGTCTACTCCCACACAGGGCGCTGTCTTCAGGTTTGCTTCACTCCCACAGTGGGCCTGCAGCAGCTTCTGGTACCTGGCCCAGCTGAGCGGTACTGAGTTCTGGTCATTGTCTTTATCAGCCAGGTGTTTAATGTCTGGATCCCACCACACTACAGGTCTGGGTGTGCCGCTGATATATCGGTACGGTAAAATGTCACTGTGGAAAGTCCTCAGCACAGCAGGGAGACTCCTGTTGAGTCCCAGCACCCGGTCCAGATGGAAGGAGAACACTTCAAACCAGTCCTCAGTGCGTTTGACCAGGGAGCAAAGCCCCTGCTGGCAGCGCTCACTGTGGGTCTCTGCATGGCTTTGGGAAGGTGGATCACTCTTCTGTGAGGGAGAAATACATTTTTACAACTCTTATTTATAAAACACCTTTTTGTTTTAGACACTTAGCCCAATACCTGGTGCCTCAGGTAAAAGCTAAGAATATTTTCGTTGGAATGGCCTCACTTTGTAGATACAATTTGTATATGTAAGTAAAACAATCAAAAAAAACTTTTAGCCAGCAGTTAAAGGGAAATATTGCCTGATATTATGTGGATAATACTGAAGTGTGCGTTATATTGACAATGATAGCTGATGATTCCAGGCAGTGAAGCTCCTCGCCCTCAACTGTAATACTCTGTCGCACAGCATATCTACTACAGTCCTCCAGCAACTGGAGTTTCCTTGCCAGAGTATTTTCCTGTGTTTTGATGCTAATATTTCTCCTTGTGCCACCAGTGGATCATCAGCTCACCTGCCAATGGACCCTCCCGACAGCCTGCTTGCTTCTCCCTTTGCCACACCATTAGGCTTCAGGCCTCACCTGCCTGCCTCCCCTTCCATACCTCCACTATCCTGCCATATCTAGCCCTTCCCTCATCTCTTGACTGAGTACAACCTCTGTAAATCTGTAAAACTTCATTCCCTCTCGAGTCTGTGTTCTGCGACTGGGTCCAGTTTTTAGAGTAACCTTAACACAACTGCGGTGAAAACTGCACAGCGCATCACTAGCACATAGCTGCCAAAAAGAGCTACATATATAAAAACATATCATCTACAAACAGTTCATTCCAAACAGTGTATCTGTGTACCTGCTGGGGTGCAGGAGGATCCAGTGCCACTTGGAGCACCTGTCCATGTGCTGGCACCCTGGCCTTACTGACCACCTGGCCCCCTGCCAGGAGCTCCATCTTCTGGATGTCCTCCTTGCTGAGCCAGGGCTGGAGCTCTGCGCTGACCCTGATCCTCCTCCGGTCACTGCCTGGGAAGTCCTGCTCTCTGAAGCTCCGACACCAGGCGCCCTCCTTTTTCTTCATGGCTGTCTTTTGGTTGGACAAAGCCGAGCCAGGATTCTTTTCCTTCTCTTCCGAGGGATTGTGTTGTTTTTTCAGATCCCTAGAGGACTTTTTCACAGCCTGCCAATCCTTAGCGACTTTGCCAGATTTCCCAGAGTGATTTGTTGCTGGTCTGTTGTTTTCCTTGTGATGTTGACCTAGCTTTGCACTTTGTATTGGTGTGTCTGCTTTCCTGTGCCATCTGGCTGCCTGACTGCCATTTACCCGTGCAGAGTGCTTCACCACAGCACCGTGGTCGCTTGGCTTAATTCTATGTTTTGGCCCTGTGTTGTTAACTGTAAACCGAGAGAGATTGGCGCCTGCCAATTCTTTTCTTTTTGAAGCAATGCCATTGTTTTTATGTTTATTTCTGACAAAGTCTGGGTGACCTCTGTCTTTTATGTTGTTTTTGTCCTCACGAGCAACAGGTTTAGCTGGCACTGAATGTTTAAATGAGTCTTTTGGAGAGGGTTTCCGGGTCCTGCTCTGGATGTGAGTGAGTTGCAGCTGGTTAGAAGAAACAGGGGGTGAATTCATGTCTCTGGGCCTGGGTCTCAGCTCCCCGGTGGAGCTCAGGGCTCGGGACGACCTCCAGTCCATGTCAGAGCGCGGCAAAGGACGGGGCTGGGTCATAGCCATCACAAAGATCGCGAGGAAGAGGAGGAAGAGGGGAAAGAGGAAGAGCAGCCCCTTTTGACCACAGCAAAGTTTTGACCACATGCGCCAGGCCTGTGAGAAAAAAATAGACAAAAAGAACCATGATTATAACGGGGTGGTAGCATACATCTCAAAGATAGCTTTTGCACTAGACAGAATGTAGCGCTCAGATTCCAGAGGGGTTAACCAAAGGCTGCACTGAGAGCAACTGAGTCACACTGAACATGGGAAGGGAGCAAAACACACTGTGCAGAGGAGTGAAATCACAACAGACATGTGTAACCTTTGAGAATTTGCTGACAGAGGGAGCATAGCTTAAACATCTACACAATTCTGAATATACAAGTATCAGAATATAAAGCTTGTTGAGGCCTGCTCTGTGTTTCTTGTAATTTCCAGCTGAATAGGACTTATCCAATGCACAACAACAAGAAAAAGTCTGCCTCTGACTGCTCCTCCTCCCTTCCCCTATTTCTGTGGATGCAGAGTGAAGGAATGTTTCACACCATTGAGCTGTCTTCCACATCTCAGTGCTGTTAACAACTTTCCCATGTCCCTACACCTGTGAAAGTGTTCCATTATTATTTCCAACAGCAGGAATGCCCTGAACCTGTCTCCCACGCTTTTTTTTTATAGGAGCAGGATCCCAATGTGAGACTCAAATATATATCTTACCATTGTTAACATCGTTTTACTTTGTCATGGTGAGGTGGTCCACCAGGTGGAGGTGAACTCTGGCAGCTAAAGTACCTTGTAGGGAGTTAACGAAGTAATGTTACTGAGTCTTTGCTGCATCACACTAAAGGAATGGGATTATTGCTGAGAGGCTGCTAACCTCTGAATGCTGTATGTCTTTCACAGCAAATCTGAAGATTGCCTACCTCTGTCTCACTCCAGCAGCATGAGGGAGGTGGTAACACTCACAGTGCTTATATTTCTTTACCTTTTCTAAAACAAAAACCTTATATCTACAACAATAACTTGATGAACAAATGAGTGATGGACAGAAAATGATAAGTAAACTACTTTGATTGTCATTTAATTGCTTAGGGTGTTATTGATTTACTTGTCTCCCAGTAGTCTGCAGTCCCTCCTGCGTTAAACGTTTTTAAAACTCTGTTTAGATTTAGCCACTTCGGAATGGTGAAAGCGTTGATGTACATCAATGCGTCTGAGTATGGATGTTTGATGTCCCCTTCTCAATAACTCTCAAGTAATCTCACGTCTATTCTGGCACTAAATTTGATCAATTTACTGTTTATCAGACTACAAACAGTTAGATAACTACCCTGTCCTGTGGTCCCTGTCCCTCACTTCCTGCCGTGTAAGGCTGTTTAGCCCCGGACACACCAAGCCGATTTTGGCTGTCGATGGATGTCAGGCCAACGATGAGCGTCCTGTCGCCCTACTCAGATTAGTGTGTCCCGCACCGTCGTGTCTTTTCGGCCGTACCGACACCTTTTTGGCCGACAGCCTACCGATTCGACACGAATCGGTAGGCAATCGCCTAAGCCCCATGAGCTTCTCGTTGTAGAGTGAAAATGGAACGCACACGCTATTTGTTGTTTGTTTATATCCCGCAGTCTGTTCTTCTTCTCTCGGTGTATCACGCAGTCTGTCTTCCGGTTGTTGCCTCTTTTGAATGACGAACACACACTACCGCCGCCTGCTGGTAAGGAGAGTTATTGCCACTCACGCATGTGCAGTTCGTACGTGCTACTTGGCCATCGGCTGAAGTCTTTGCGGTGTGTTCCAGTGCGACTGTTGGCCAAGACGCATTAGACGTGAGGCGACACAACAGTCGGGTCCGTCTGTGTGAGTTCTTTGGTGTCAGCTTGGTGTGTCCCTACCTTTACACACCGAGCCGATTATCGGCGTCGATAGATGTCGGGTTTTTCGGCCGTGCCGACACCTTCCACCGCCGATTCGACATGTCGAATCGGGAGGCTGTCGGCCAAATAAATCACTCTGATTGGCTTTTCAGCTTAGTGAATCAGTGCATGAGAAGCGAAACGGAAGTGAGGGACCCAAACAAACTATTATTTTTGGAGTCAAATATGAGGTGTTTTATAAATGGAACCCATTATTATTATTATTATTATTATTATTATTATTAAGAAGGCAAATCTGAGATTTCATTTAACTCCAGCTCTCGACACAGGTTCGGGAAAGCCCCATGCACTGATTCGCTAGCTAAACAGCCAATCGGAGTGATTTATTTGACCGACAGCCTTTGGCCAATTGCCTACCGATTTAACATAGAATCGGTAGGTTTTCGGCCAAAAAGGTGTCGGCACGGCCGAAAAGACACAACGGTGCGGGACACACCAATCTGAGTAGGGCGACAAGACGCTCATCGTCGGCCTGACATCCATCGACGGCCAAAATCGTCTTGGTGTGTCCGGGGCTTAAAGCCTCTTACACACCAAACTGACAACTTCCGTGGGGGGTGAGTGGACTGCAGCTCCAGAGACGCACCTTCGTTAGCCGCTTTAGCAAATCCTGCTGCAAGACCTTACAGCAGTTTTGGGCAAGCTGAATATTTATATGTTGGAAAGTTACCAATTACATATAATCAAGTACTGTACTTATGTTGTTGTTATTATTATTATTATATAAATAATAATACATAATTATATATATTATGTTGTTTTTTACACTTGTTTCCTAATTTATTCTTCTTAAATACATGTTAAATTAATATTAAACGATTAGAAACATTACCTCAGCTCTGTATAACTTTGATCATCACATCGTCCTCATATTTTAAATGCAACCCGGTATCACGGCAAGACGTGAACATGTGACGATTTACCATGCTGGGAGACGTGAAGATGTCACGATTTCGTCCCTTCAAACGTGACAGTTACATGGTATTGTTAACCCATGTTAACCAGTGGAGAAATACCCGGAAATGCCAAGCAAATGCTACCCGACGGTCGGTTGTTATTGTCAATATGAATATAATAATGATTTATTTTTTAATAGTCACACTCGATTACGCCAATTTTCTTGTTGCCCCAGCTGGTTGACACCTCTTTTAGCAGAAACAACGGCTACATTAATGTATTACATCGATGTTAATCCATGCGTGTGGATGTGGAATTAACGGACGTGACGTTGTGCGATTGCGTTGCCAGGCAACAGCTTCGGTTCATGTTCATTTACAAACTCTTCAACTACAACCGTAGTTATATTTAAAAACATGTTAGAAGGCCTCACAAAATACTTTAATGTAAATTTAAATTGAAATGTGAAGGAATGTGTGTATAACAAAAATATATAAACGAAACCGGAAACAGACGTAGGCAAGATCCTCAGCTCGATGATTGAATGGTTTAGCCGCAATGCATGCTGGGATTTGGTGTTAATGCGATTTGAAATAAGAAATAATAAGAAATACTGTAAAGCCACATCCTACAAACACCAGAAGAGTTGTGTGTTAATGCACACACACCTATTCCCCGTATAACCATCCCTACTCCTGATGGAGCAGGTGTCTAAAAGCTGTCTTTCCTCTCTCTTTTTATATCGCTGTTCTTCTCTTCCAGCTCAGGGCTGCAGGAAAGTATTCAGCATTATGTTGAGACATGCAACAAGTTCTGCAGATAGCCAGCTAGCCTCAGGAGAGGAGGAGTGCAGGGGAATCACATACAGGAGGAACTTATGAGTCACACAAACAACTATAAGAGGATTAACATAAGAAGCATGCCCCAAGGGGGAATCCTGTCCAACAACCGCTGGAAACAAGCCATCAGGTTGGGAGTGATTACAAACGCTGAGTTATATTTCTGAAAGGACTCAAAGGGCACATAGTTGGCAGTCAATTTATATTTTGCCAAATCATTTAGGTGCAAAAACAGGCTTTCCTAAAACCCATAAACAAATCTTCATGACAGAAAGCCTCACATTGACAACCCAGTTACATTTGAGTTGTTAAGTCTTAATTTCTTAAAGATAGAATAGGGCTCACTTCATCATATTCCATCTTTCTGTTTGACTGGCAGAAAGTCGGCAGGTGTTACCAATTTCCTCAGAGACACTTTGGGCAAAGGCAATCACTTACTCTAGTGCAAAAAAAATGGACAAGAATGTAGTCAAATAGGGATCACTTTATTACAGGGTATGGTTGTATTATTTCATTTGTTGCATCCTCATCTCAGACTTTGCACCACGCATCCAGCACTTATCGTGAAAGACAAAATGCATTCACATGCATGAAAGCATACGGTAAAGAAGATAAGGCAGCAGTATTGTCTGGAGCAGGAGCAAACATGCCTGATGTAGATCTATACATTATATAGTTGTGGAAAGGCTAGATGTACTCAATCAAGAGGACTTCCTACGATATTCATTCTCTCTCTCACTTCCCCAGCAGCCTCTAAAATGCTACTCTTTTAATTGACCGACTACATTTTCCCATGATCCCCAACAGCCAATCACTGTGCAGCTGTCACATTTTAAATCTGTTCTCCCCTCTCTGCAGTTAGTGGTTCTTTCAGGCTTCATGGCATTGAAGTCCACTCCAAATGACCTCTCCTTTAAATTACATGGTATAAAGATAGGGTCTAATTGCCAAAGACTATTCAAACTTCTATCAAAATAAGTCTCTCCTGATTAAATGATGATCAGATGTGATATTAGCCTTAACAGCATTTAACATTCACCCAGCTGGAATGTATGCATGTAGGCAGTTACACATGTGGACAAGCCAATAACTTAGTTAGCATACATACAAAGTATACAGTACGGACTGTGTGTGCCTTCAGATAATTCCATTTATAGTGCACATTTATTGATGTATTTGAATGATGTCCTGTGGACAAGCGTATATCTAAAGATCTCGCAGAGAAACTTTGTGAAGAGGAAACCTTACACTGCTCTTCCTGCCCTGTGTCCCATCAGAAAGTCTCCCCTAAGAAGCAGTGGATGAAATTACCAAGGTGACATTTGGCATGGGTTAAATGACCCTGCTCTTTGTGTAAATGTTTCTGTGGTGTCCAGGCATTTTTTCATCCTCCAAGTGAGCGTTTTGTGTTTCTTTCTATGGTTTATCAAGCCTTTGTACATTTGTACCTCTTCTTTGGTGTTGTGCATTTGGGTCTTGAGCCTTGTATCATAGTAACAGTTTATAATGAAAAGCAGTCTTTAGGGAGGGTTTAATCTATTACAATAAGTGAAATGTTTCAAAAGGTATCGCTGCTCTGCTGAACAAATCAATGCACTTTCTACTTCAGAATGTTTATCACCAAACACTGTACAGACCAGCCTTCCATTAAAGCCTCACACCATCATTATACTGTATATCATAGAGTCCATCAGTGATCTTTTACTAGAACCATACTTAAGTTTTAACAGCCATGCTATCAGCTTTGTGAGGCAATGCTAACATGCTGATGTTTTGTATACCCTGGGCAAAGGAATAAAGGTTGCAGTGCTTTATGTTCCTCATCTCTGTGTGTGGAGTGAAGCCAAGACATATGATCACATTTCTGAAAGTAATTACTCTCCATATGTCGGCAATGGGCGTGCTCATGTGGTTGGATATATTCCCAATTGCACATTCCACAGTTCTCCTAAGAGAAAGGTGGAGCATGATCTAGATTAGAAGATTTGCGTGGCCAAAAATAACCAGGGCTGACATTTTAAAATAATTTGCTGACACACAAGAGACACACTTAATATGGGTGTTATTCAAATTACATTTATAAAAAAGATAAAATGACACTGTGGGTAAACATGAAGACTATCATAGCTTGCAGAACCACCACTTATTCCTTGAAACGTATTACATTTACATTCCAACCCCTGATATCACACATTTAGGTAGGAATCTACCTCTATCTTTGTGAGACTATTAACCTTTCATGTCTGACTTCTCTGCAGTAGGCGTTCACTGTGGCTGTGTTTTGTTCATAGTCAAATACATCTTTAAAGTCTGTTTCCCATATCTCCACACTCAAAACATTCATCTGTCCTGTGCTGGTGTAACCGATGTATAACTTCACTTGTTTATATTTCAGTAAAATCATTTTTGTCCATACTTTCTTTGTAAAACTTGTCACTGTCACTTTATTTTTTAGATGCTTTTATTTAGAAAAGTACGTTTAATTTTTGGTACTCTTGGCACCTGCACATTTGTGTAGACTCGCGCTACTTTCCTCAGTTAGCTTCAGGCCCGACTGAGGAGAAGTAAGTGGAACAAGTGGTGTCATAAATGTTGTAGTTGATATGTTAATAGATTGTGTAATGTTACACTTCACACAAGCCAAAGTTGTTGCAGTTAATATCTATATTTTGCCGTGTGTAACTGTAGTTTATATAATGTGCAGCGCTTCAAACAGTGTGTGTGAGCTTTCTAAAGTTTAGCTATGCTAACCTAACATGTGGGTGTTTTCTTCCACTGAAAGTATTAAGGTAGAAAGCTGATTAAGTAATTTCCTGCTGTAATTATATGCTGCTTTGCACAGGTATGTGGGTATTCTTTTTGTGTTTTGTAACTGTAAATTGTATTGTTTGTTTTGCAAGTGTAAATTAATGGTTATATTTTTATATATTAATTTACAAAGAAAAACCGGTTTGCCACCATGGATAAATGTATATCTGTTAAAAGAATATGTATTAATTAATTGTATTATTTAGAACTCTGTGTATACTTTCCTGAGTTAGCTTCAGGCCCGACTGAGGAGAATATTAAGGTAGAAAGCTGATGAAGTCATTTCCTGCTGTAATTATGTGCTGTTTTGCACAGATAATAAATCCTGGTTGGCAAGAAAGAAGTCGTTTGCATCCGTTAAACACAACACAACGCAGAGATCACATGTGGCGTCAAACCAGACCGGTTACACTGGCATCGTTAGAGCCATCCCTGTGTTTAACTCTGAATGAATCGAAGACTTAGTTAGGAATCCTTGTTTCCAAACTTTAGTGACAAATTTACCAAACCTGAGTTGAGTTTGTTCCCTAACAGCTCATCCCGTATAAATGGCGAAACACCGGAGATGGTAAACCACGTGGATGGCACTGAAAGCGGTGTGACGGCAATATTCCCATTGAATAAGGGGGAAACCCTCTTTAACCCTCTGAGACCCACATAGGACATTTCCGTTTTTGTATATTTTTGTGTTTTACCTTATAAATTGTCATTTCTTTACAGTATAATCAAGTTTTGCACATCCCAGAAATCAGCACAACCTCAGCTAATGATATATGTCACTCATTAGAGACTTATATACAATATAATATGGGATATTTGCCCATAAAACATTTTTTTCTTTTAAAACAGAGCTTGAATTTTTTACTTATTTCATTAAAAATAACTGCTAACCATAACATTGAAAAAAACATTCAACACAGACAATTGCACACATTTATTATCATTGTATCAGAACTGATTAGAAGATTCTAACTTATTCTGTTCATTAGTTATGCCCATTCTTTTGGGCAGTTGTTTTGCAAGGAATTGTACATTACATTACATTGCATTTAGCTGACGCTTTTATCCAAAGCGACTTACAATAAGTGCGTTCAACCAACAAAATACAAACTTGAAGAAAACAGAATCATATAAGTACATCAGGTTTCATAGAGCAAAAACATTTCAAGTGCTACTCAACTGGCTTTAGATAAGCCAGCCCTTTATTAGTATATAAGTGCTTTGTTAATAGTTCTATCGCTCGAAGTGGAGTCGAAAGAGATGAGTTTTCAGTCTGCGCCGGAAGGTGTGTAAGCTATCTGCTGTCCTGATTTCAATGGGGAGCTCATTCCACCATTTTGGAGCCAGGATAGCAAACCCACGTGTTTTAGCTGATGGGAACTTGGGTCCCCTTCGCAGCGAGCCGTTTGGTTGATGCAGAGCGGAGTGCACTGTAAAATAAATTGTCAAGACTACACATGATATATGTGACCCCCTTCTCTATTTTCCTATGGTAAAGTTTCGTTTAGCACTTTTATTTTGGTAGTAATAAGATCGGGACTCTTATTTTGAAGGAACTTTTACCGGAAGTGAATGCACAACGGAGCAGAATGTACATATATATTTCGCCTCCCAAGACTTTACACATTTGCGCGTTATCAGTTGATTCACTTTGAACATTCGTTTGAGATGTTAACGGGTTGGCCGAACTTTTTACCCCACAGTCAAACAACTTAATTTGCTCCGCCATTTTTTGTAAAACAAACACACGGCGCACGGCGCACCGCGCATGCGATTAAACGTGCATCGCTTTCTGGCTCCGTAATCACACCAATGCACGTGCAACTTAAGTATCAGGTTCCGACTGGTCACAACAATAATTAAATATCACTCTTAATTAGACCCTCCAGAAAAACGCGATTCTACGATCGCAGAATTTACCTCATAATCAGCAAAATGGCACAGATTTTTAAAAGGCCGCATATTTATGAAAAGGCCGCATAATCCCCGCATTTTTCCACACAAAGTTGAGAAAAAAAAAAGTTAACCCGTCTTGACGTGAAGTGATGATGATGATGACGCGACGTCAACAGCTCGCGTATCACAGAAGGTAAACAACAACACCGTAGAGTGAACGTGTGGAGCTCACACGAGAGAGAAAACACCAAGATGAAACAATCTAATCCATCTCATTTACCGAAGAACATTTCTGCTAAAGACCGGGCAAAGCAGTTCCCCGATGTCTTGCACGAAAGTGGGGGGAAACTATTCTGCACCCCGTGCAACTGTGTGTTGGAGCATAAGAGAACATCGACGGTGACGACCCACTTTGATTCATTCAAAGATTCGAAAATGCTTTCTGCTGCTGCGGACAAGAAAGCCAAACAACTCACGTTCACCGAGGCATCAACCTCCAAAACCCTTTCGAGGGCTACAAGAAACGAGGTGAGAAGCCTACAAGATTGAAGCTGGTCAGATAACGAACGTGTAAATGAAAACAGAATGAGGCGGAGAAGTGTGTGTGTGTGTGAGAGAGAGAGAGTGTGATTAAAATAGCCCAATTTCTTTTACAATAAATAAACATTGAATGTGTTTAATTGAATAGTAAAGGGGTTTAACGTTAGTGGCAGGTTGTGTGTGAGAGAGAATAAATAAATAAGACAGCCCAATATTGATTTTTTCCGCATATTTAGCATATTTCGCAACTTTCCGCATATTTCGCAATTTCACCGCATACAATCACATAAAACCCCGCATGTTTGATCGCATAATCAAGGATTTTAGCCCGCATAATCAAGGATTTTAGCCTGCGTTTTTCTGGAGGGTCTACTTAATACAACAAATAATGAACATTTATCTATTTTGGGGTGCACATTTTGCTGTTCTTATTTCTATATGTTAGAAACTGGTTGCCACTGATGGAAACCAAAGGCCAAGAAGTGGTTGACATTTTTTCTGGCAACCGTTACTGTCGAGCCCTGCTATCCAAATCCACTTCCAAGAGCAAAGCTGTGTCACCAACTTCTGCGCACCCAACGCCCCGATCGGACCCATCCTCAGGCACCACAGCCACCAGTGTGCACCAGTCGTGGCCACACCAGCAGCCGGCGCCCCCTGCCTGCGGTTTATGCAGACATCTGAAACATTTGTGTCCCACATCTCAAAACATTTCATCTGTCCTGCACTTGCATATACCGTAAGAGCCATCCCGTGTTCAACTTCGAAAGACACGTCTGTATGAGTAAGTGGGTCTATAGTATAAACATGAACACCTGCTGCCTCAATGACTGAACATACTTCAGGTTGGGATCCCAAACTCACAGTTTTTGAACCCTCTGACAAATGTACCAAATCGTTGGAGCTCATTTGCTAACAGCTCATTGGGTATGAACAGCAAAACACCAGAGATGGTAAATTGTGTGGATGGCACTGACAGCGGGGAAACTTGGATATTTAAGTCCCTGATAAACACACCGCCTCGATCAGCTGATAACCATGCAGCTCATCTTTCATGAACACCACCACTTTGGTCAATATCGAGGCAAACAACACACTGTCAAGTCCTACCGGCTGGGGTAGGCTACAGCCATACCAATAAATGGCTTAGCCCACCTTGAAAAATTATGTTAAAGTAAGCAAAAAGAAGTCCGTCAACTCGCGCGGAGTAAATTGCACAGACAGCAGTTAGTAAGATTGATTTCAGTAGCCACTTGTCTGGAAACGGATTTGAAAACTTTTGTCACGTAGTGATCGTCTTCTCAATAAAACATTTTTGCTAATGTCTTCTGGCCAATCAGAATCAAGATAACGGCGTGGTGTTGTTGCAGGAAGTCCCGACGGAGAATAATTTTGCGGTAGAACCACTCTTTATACATCCATGGATACAACATTACGTGTTGATAGAAATCAACACGTAATGAAATAAGACCCCACGGTTTGATGATTGATAGGTGTGTGGGCTGTCTTTCATTTTGACACACAGAACAATTGGGGCTATCCACCCTTATCCACAATGTAAAGTCATTCACAGCCTCTTCCCTCTTCTCTCTGTGAGGAGCAGCAGGTTCAGCTTTCAGAACAAAGTAACAGAAAACAAAAATGGCATTCATTTTTTTAAATATGTCGTGTAGTAATAGATTTATTTTGTTTCTTCTCAAGAGAGTACCAGAATGTGTATTTTATGTTAGTATTTCAAAAAATCTCCTGCAGGCAGGCCCGGACTGACTGACAGACCCGGATTTTTTTTGTTATGTATGTATTGTGAACGCAACAGCTGCGCTAATGTGGGTCTGACTCTGCCTCACAGAGGGTGACTGGCTACATGATGTGGCCTGCCGACATGGCTACTTTCATACAGATCATACACTAAAGCCCTCGATTGGTCTCTGTGTGTCATTCAAGCTCGGGAGGGTGTGTATGTGTGGCACGAGCGAGAGAGTAAGCGCGCGCACCGGTTACGTGTATTGTTGTTGTTAGCATCTGGTGCTAGCTAGCTGCGCTAAAGGATATAATGAGCTGTCAACAAGGTGGAGGAGAGTCCTCTCCTGTCAGACTGAGAGACTGATAACTACAGCTCAGGTGAGGTAAAGGACTCTCTGAGTGTTTAGATAGTTAACTTAGTCTAAGTTCTCTCTGTGGGTCTCAAACGGTTTGGTCACCATTTATGTAAACACATATTTCCATTTGAGGGGGGAGTGATTAGTAAAATATGCATGAATAATTTAAAAAAAAAGTTAAATAAGTGAAAAAGATAAACTTAAAAAACTTGTTGAGAGCTAAAACTAGTCTTTGCTGCTGCCTCAAAGAGGAGCAGGGGGAGAGGGAGAGGCTGGTTCAGGAGCACAGACACACTATGCCATGCTAACTATAAATGAACCAAAAACAAATAATAAACAAGTTTCAATGTTTTTTCATATTGGATATGGGATGTTATTGGTTATGGCCATGTTATTATGATTTTATGATTATTTAAATGTATAGTTTCATATGGGTGTAGTCTCTTTATTTCCCCCTCAAAATGCACCAGATTGATGCATTTAAGTCCAACATTTAAAAAAAAATCTTACTGGGGGAGCATGCCTCCACTTAAAATATGTTCACATGGATAGGTTCCTAAATAGATTTGCAAAAAAAATGTAAATAGTGACCTATGTCCATATATTTATTCTGGGGTAGTAGATTTAAACTAGAGGGCTATCACTATGGGCAGCAACGCTGTAAATATTGACAAATAAATCCAGGAAAATGGCACAAAAGAAAACTGGTAGTGGCCTGGATGGGTGTATAATTCCCGGCCTGACTTATTGTCCCAGTCCGGCCCTGCCTGCAGGGGTTGGGTTTTCAGCTTGTCAACTCTTTCACCTGTGGGGAAATTGCAGGATTGGCTCCAGGTCACCCTTTTTATTTACTACAAGACAAATGTGCCTTTTTATTTCATACAGTTACATTTGGATTGAGACAGGGAAATAATCTAACCCTCACGCGTGGCATTTCACTGTCAAGGGGAGCGTGTATGTAATTACATTGCAAATACTGACTTGAGCCCCACCACTATATGGGTTAGCCCTACCATAGATTACCCAACACAAATACTCTGGAGCCGTCACTGCTGACAGCCAGCAGAATCTCCTCCACAGCAACACTGTTATCCTGCTGGACTACGGGAAAAGAGAGCAGAATAAAACAGGAGAGCAGAGAAGAAAAGGGGAGGGAGGATAAGAGAAAAGAGAAAGAAGAAAGAGGAGAGGAGAAGAGAAAAGTAAAGAAAAGCAAAAGAGAAGAATGGGCAGAGCGTTCTCTCGGTTGCCATGTGGCGGTGGAAAGCAGGAGTCTGTCTGCTCTGCGTCTGGAACTCATTTGAAATGTGAGACTATAGGGACTACTCCAAAGACAGATGATAGTCAGGAGATAGGAAATCACTGTTTTGACTTGCCACCAAGCTATTTTCAGGCCTCTTTGCAAAAACTGTGCAGATTGCAAATGTCAAGCATTTGAGGGATTTGTTCTATAAATATTAACATTGGATTACCATTTGCATAGGATCACAGAGCTTGTGCATTTTCTTTCCTTTTTATTTAATGAAATGAAAGGAAACAAGTATGACTGTCCACAACTACTTTTAAATGACATATTTTGCATAAACAGCTTCATAATAAAATGTTTAATATCACATGGCTATTCTGCAGAACTCTTGCTTAATATTTTTGCTTATCGTGATTTGAACGAATACGTGTTAATTGCAGGTGGGCACATTAACCTTAAAGCCTAAAGGTAATTGAATCATAGTAAAGGATTTTTAAACTTCTTCAACCGAATATAGACGTTTGTATAATCCTGTACAGCAAAACTGTATCACATATATTTGTATACTCTATTTTGACTTGGGTATAGTTCTCAGAAAGTAAAACAAATGAAAACGTGTTGCTTTCTTTTTTGGGAACTTAATTTCTCACTAATGTTTTTATTGTCATCATGCCTCTTGCACACAAAATGATACCCTTAATTTGTAAAATGCATAGGTCTGGTATGATCTTTTCAAATTAGCTAAACACATACAGATGTGTTGTCCCTGGTTATATTATAGGCTTCAATAACACTGAGGAAAAACATGCACGTTTCACTGCTTTACTGCTTAGTAGGATACGGGTTAGCAGAGCCATATCTGAGCTCTGCTTGCTCAGCACTTCGCTCAGTGTCTCGGCTTGTTTCATGCTGCACGGCTGAAGGGGAAACGTTAGTCTGAAACAGGCTTACCATGGTTCCTAAGCCCGGGCGAGGGCATTCCACTTCAGCCTCTTCAGGTAGGTTTAACGCCAACACATCCCGTGGAGCGGAGCCCGGGGACCCCCGAAAGTCACTGGTCCTGAAGTTGTAGCCGGGCGTAAGTCACTCAACTACTTTATTTTGGAACATATTTCCACAGGTGACTATGCAAAAAGGTCCTCAGCTGCACAGGTAACATCAGCGTACTGTCATTATCTTTGCTGCAGATTTAAGTTTGATGAGCAGGCTGTCGCGAGCCCAGCCTCCCTCACGCGGGAACCCGCTCCTCCACGCGACCGTCTGGGAAAGTGATTTCAAAATAAAAGCCACTGTGTTTACGGAGGGACGTAGTGAAATATGAGAAGTCTTCCCCCTCCACAACATAGCGTCCTCACAGCTGTAAGAAAACTTAAGGAAGACCTGACAAAGGAAAGACTCTCTCGAAACGTTGAGGGAAAAATAGATGGACAGATAAAAACATATATGGCTGGAAAGACGAATGGACAGTGGTGGACTGTAACTAAGTAGCCTACATTTACTGTACTTAAGTACAATTTTGAGGTATAGCCTACTTTTACTTCACTTGAGTCTTTTCATATTATGGTACTTTATGATTTTATTTACTAGATTTTGGAGGCATGTTTTTACTTCACTCCACTACATTTATTTACAAATGTATTTACTAGCTACTTTGCAGGTATGGATTTATAATAGAGAATATAAATCAACTAATAAATCATAATGTATTAACAAAGGTTTAAAAGCTACCCAGCAGTAGGATCTGTCAGTGGCGGCTGGTGCATTTTTCTCCAGGGGGGGCTCTACCAAAATATAAGCAAACGTATACACAAACTCAAAACATATGTCATATTACAACGCAGTGCTAGCTCAAAGGCACACAGCACTTGATACAGTATATTCTTTTAGTGCCTGTTTTGGTCAACCTCCTTATTATGCTTACTGATCCCTATTCTGTAGCCCTCATTGGACAGCAGTGTTTACTTTCCTAAATATGGCTAGTCGCATAGCATCATCCACGTGGACTCTAGTTTGTTCATGCCTTTTAATGTTTCCTGATATGTGCTTTAAGTCACTCACATCTGTCTGGATCCATGCTGGGTCTGGTCCATATGGTCTGATCCTGACGTTTGAAAAGGGAGGCAGGGGAAGCAAAATATAGCACTGGTATTGCTACATGTAGTTAGCCCTTCTTGCTAAACCAGCTCTTTGAAAGAGCACGTATACTGCCTTCCTCTGTCCTTAACTCCTGCCTATGTCAGGCTGATCAGGTCCGAGCTCTTTTACTTTCAGCTTTCCCTAGTGTACTCCTCTCAAAGGGTGTTTCTTTAAGTGATGAAACATCATGTTCTTTCTCCATATTCGCTATCTAGTTTTGTTTACACTCCGTCTCCGTCTAGCTCTCTCATTCAAACGTCAATCACTCACTCTGGCGTTCCTGCTGCTCCCTAGTTGTTGGCGGTGACAACAGCTGCTTTGGGCGCAGTTTGGTGCGCCCCGAGCTGCTCCCATCACTTGCATTGAAGAGGTGCAGACTGCGCATGCACCACTTGTAACGAGAGTCAATGGAGTGGTGCAGCGATGACGTATTTACCTGGAAGTAAGCTGAGCATGGGTTCCCTCGACAAAAAAGCAATGGGATTTCTCCATAGGATTTTGGAAAATACATCGAAATAAGGTCTGTGGAAAACGAACCTGTTTGATAAATGCACGTTTTGTTCAGCCGGATAATATCCACATGTATACCCTACTTTTATAATTTTCGAATCATAAATCTAATCGCCGGAAGCAAAATGCTAACGTTATGCTATAAAGTAACGAACTACAGCCGAGTACAGCAGGGTCGCACAACTTCAACGTCACGCCAACTTAAGATCGATATTCAAACATACAGATTAAAAATTGTACAAGTTGAAGCGTTTGTTTTAACAGTTTGCAAGAGCGCAGGTATGTTACGGGTGAGCGAAGCAAGCAGGACCCAAATGCAGATAATACTGAAAATACCTTTATTTCAAGGATACACGGACAAACAGAACACTCCCCGGTGAACACAGTCACAGACAAACGACGAACCAACAATGACAGACAGAAAAAACAGAACTTAAATACACACAGGACTAATCAAGGAAACAAGAGACAGGTGAGGAGGGAGGAGAAAACACAGGGGCACCAGGTGAACACAATCAAGAAAACAGGTAGGAGGGAACAGGTAGGAGGGAACACACACAGATCTAAACAAGACAAAACACAACACAGACAGATCGTGACAAGGTACTTGCTTTCAAGCAGAACAGGGGCAAACAAAATTAGAGGAGTGTAATGACGTACAACGTCCTTGACAATTTCTGTAGTCCTATTCAGCCACTGAACACACACACACACACACACACACACACACACACACACACACACACACACACACACACACACACACACACACACACACACACACACACTGTACAACACACACCTACAGCTCCTAAAGCATATCATACATATCAGGATACAGCCGTTGTGTATTTTATTATGTGAATGGTTTTAGAAAAATATCGACTCTTTGTTTAGATATCAACCATCGTTTTTCAGACACGTAAACTCTTCAAAAATCACCAGTGGGGTCACTGCTGATGTATTTAATGTCGTAGAACACAACGTGATCCGTCTCTTAAATGTGTGTCAACCACAGACCTTATTTCAAGCTATTTTCCAAAATCCTATAGAGAAATCCCATTGACTCTGAGACGAGGGAACCGGTAGTGGTAAAATGCTAACTCACTTCCGGGTTTTAGTCCATATTGTAATTACAAATATTACTTTTTTGTATTGTAATTATTAATGTCATGTATGCACTTGGTAAGGGTGGGGATTACTTAAATAACATATGTGGCGGCCTTCCCACATTCTAGATTGCCATTAAAAAATATTTTAATACTTTTTTTTTTTAATGATCAAGGTACATATTATATAGTTGGTGTCAGTTAAATGTATAATCTACGATCAAATATAGATACAAATTGTTTTACGATGTCTAAAGTTATTGATAAGTCATGTGTTTCCTACTTAGGGCGCAGACATCTTTGCCAATAGAGTGGTGCAGTGACGAGTCCCATACTGGTAAATAAGTACTTTTTTACTTGAAGTATATTTTTTACTATTAGGCCTACTTTGAGTACTATTTTGAATGCAATAATTGAACTTGTAAAAATACTATGTTTTTTTTAGTTAAGTTAACATCTGAGTACTTCTCCCACCTCTGCCAATGGATGGATAGTAGTCTGTTACCCGAGGGAATCAGTGCATGACTCTGCAGAAAAAACCGCAAGGTGGAAGAGCAGCTCTGGACCCTGACCCCTAGCTGATTAACTGATCTGTCCTCCTGGGGGGCTTCCAGGGGCCTTTCTCATTTCTCTAATTCCCCTCTTCGACTCCCCTCCTCGACTACTATCCTCGTGTCTTAGTCCCGCCCACAGGAGATGCGAGCGGAGGAACCGAGGAGAGAGGAGGGGAAGCAGCAGGCGGTTAGAGAAATGAGAAATCCTCTCCTCTGAGCGGTCATTTTAAAGACACGTCCGTTAATGATGACAGGAGGCACAGGACTCGGTCTGATGGACAGAACTGAGTTCATGATGATTTATTTAATTTTAATTCATTTTAATTAAAAAAAAGTTTTATTTGCAAGTATTAAAAGTAAGCATGGGACACCAAACCAACTGAGACCTGTCTGTCCGCTGCACACTGCATCCACGCACAAACATACACACACACACACACACACACACACACACACACACACACACACACCACACACACACACACACACACACACACACACACACACACACCACACACACACACACACACACACACACACACACACACACACACACACACACACACACTATACAACACACACCTACAGCTCCTAAAGCATATCATATCAGGATACAGCCGTTGTGTATTTTATTATGTGAAGCACTAAATGGTTTTAGAAAAATATCGACTCTTTGTTTAGATCAACTAAACTAAAGCATACAAATAAAGACAGTAATGTAGGCCTGTTATACTGAGTGATATATATTATTCACACTGCTCTGCTTTCTGCACGGACCTCTCAGCTGTTCTCACTTTAAACATCGCGTCGCGATTCAAGCAGTTAATAAAATAATATTCAGGGGATGCATGCAGAGCTGTCATTGGTTAAGAAAAGTAAAGTCCGGCTGTGCGGCACGACTCTTTAAACATCACTGTTGCCGGATATACATCTGCGGAGAAGCCGCGGAGGACCCATCAGTGTATCCTTGATTATAGCTCTTCCAGAGAGCCTCCTCGATGCTCGGTCCTCGAAGTGCATTTAGAGAAATTAGGGTTGCGGTCGAATAGTCAATTTTGCTTTGGAACCTTCCTAACGGAGTGAAATGACCCAGAAGTACGTCAGTGGCAGCCATGATAAGTGCCGTTCGAAATCTCTAAGGTCGCGGTCGGATAGTTTAAAAATCAGCTCCTAAGTTCTAACCTTATCTCCTATTCCTTGACCTCTGAGTGAAACGTCACGGGGTTAAGGGATAGTGGATAGGAGAATTCAAAAGGACTTAGGAGAAGAGACTGCGGTACTTTAGAGAATCCGAATGCACTTTCACTATCCAACGTGTTTATGATGCGCCAGCGGACGTCATTTTGTGCGTCTGCTGCTGTGGGGAAACTATGGAAACTACAGTTTTCTATACAGCGGACTACAACATGGATGTTTAATAAGAACGACGGACTCATCTAGAGACTCTGCACCGTGCTCTGATGCTGTTGCTTTGCTTTATGAACGTGGACAACAGAGAAACATATTCTTCATGACCAAAGTTGGAATTGAAATAAAAAATGAAAGTGAAACTTATGCTCGTCACCTTCTCCCTCCGGTCCACATTAATACAAATTATCCCAATACGTATGATTGTATGAACTATGAAAATAAATGGGGCTCAGAGCCTCCGAATACTGAAATCTGTATTTTTTAAATCTTTTTTTCCTTCTAATTTGTTATTTTTTCTAATTAACACACTGTTATTTACTTACCATGTAAGCAAAGCATAAATTACAGCTACGTTAACGTTACTTTGAATCGCGGGGGTAAGCTAAACCGTTAGCAAGTAGCTATAGCTAGCCAGATATATTAAATAAACACTTTGTCATACAATATAAATGTAATGTTTTTTAACGTTACCTGGTGATTTCAAAGAAAGCTCTCTGGGAAATGTTGACTTACTGTTCGACATGAAGTTAGAAGCTACCTTACAGTACACAGTTGATCCTGAGTCCTGTCAGCTAAAGTGTTTCATAGTTAGCTTAGCTAAGCATCAACCTAGCACTGAAATATATGGATGTTATGTGACAGTATTTCTGAGAAAAAGTCAGCTGAAATGGTGGCATAGTTGCCACTGCTTTACGTGTCAACAGCATGTTTGAACGTATTTGCAGCAGTAAATGTGGCTGTTTGGCCACTGACGTTGCCATAACAACACCTGAATTTAAATGTGCAACCTCTTTTTGTGACAGATTTTCGCATGAAATTATAATTCTTCTGAATGATATTCCTATTGACAGCTAGTTTCTATGTGAACATTATGAGATGGACAGCCAGAGAGAATACATGAAAAACAGTTATGAAATACTATATGACAAAACAAGAATACACTTTAAAAGGGGAGTGATTTATAAAATATCCATAAAGAAAAATCTGTTTACAGTTCTGTTTCATATGGGTGTTGAGAGATGTATCCATAGATCTCTTAATTTTGCTCTCAAAGTGCACCAGATTGATGCTTTTAAGCATGCCCCCGGGAAGAGGGAGGTTAGGTCCACGGTGTTTACATGCTTATTTATACAATTTGTGTGCTCATGCTAACATCATAAGACAAAAGTTGGTTCCGTGTTGTGTGAGAACGCGCTAGAGTGAGGGGGGCCCCCAAGCCAAAGCTCGCTTAGGGCCCCCAAAAGTCTAGGGCCGGCCCTGATCAAATGTAAAACATAATTAATAAATGGGTGAAAATCGCTTGTGTCCATAATGGGCAGCATTAATATATACCCACATGACACCTCATTGTTACTTTGTAATTCTACTCCACTACAATTCAGTAGTTAACCTGGTATTTTTACTCCACTACATTTATTTTAGTTACTTTGCAGATTCTGATTAATGATGTGAAATATAAACAACCCTTAAATCAGACTTTAGTTACACCTGAGTAAAATTCAGGGAAGGTGATTGTCAAGTGCCAACAATCAGGAGAGATATTTGATAGTTGGTGCTTGAGAAGACTAAACATTTATCTGCAGATCCCTATAAAGTATATTCATTACTCGTTAATAGTTCATTAAAGACTGTATATAATGGCTATTTTGCACATCCCTTTCAAGATTTCAAGATTTTCAAAGGTTTATTGACATAATCATATACACAACTACGTTGAAGTTATGCAATGAATGAAAAACATGGGTCGCAGCTGAGGTTCCTCAACAGTGCATTACAAGACATCTATCAATATGTGTGTATACCTCCACCATTAAACTGTCATATTCTGCACATTTCTTATACTATCTACATACATCTTATAAGAGTATAATTGCTAGATAAGTGCTTCAACATAGTTAACATAGCAGGAAAGCAATATATTACACGTTAAGTACTTTGTCAGGATTACTATTCATTTGTAGATACCCCCAAAGCTTTTTTATTATTTAAAAGGAGACCTTAACCTAAAGTATTATTTAATGATTAAATAAAGGTTAATTAGTTGTTCTGTTTTGCACATCCTCCTATTAATATCTTTGTACATCCTGCACTAAACTGTTTTATTGTAGAGATCACTTACAGTATCTTCTTGATTTTTTATATTCTATATTTCTATCATTGACCTTCTACTTTCCCCCTATGAAAGTATGTACTTTCAAATATAACACATTAAAACAATAATTCAATAACGTGCTTTAACCACTAGGCGGTGCACACAAGGTACACACAGCCATAATAACTTTTAATTAGGACACTTATGTATGTGTAACATCTGAAGATGTGTGGTTTTATTCATGTTTTCATAACCTTTTACAGCATATTGCTATATTATTTCACATGTTTTACTTCTACACATTAATATCTGATTTGTAAAACAGACAGAAAGGTATATCCCAGGCCCGGTTCCAGAACAAAATGACTCAGGATGCATCTGAGATTAGAGAGGGTGCAGTGGTAAAGTGCTATTTTTACAAGTGGGGAATGGACCGAACACCCTCTAGGGGGGTCCTCACCTCCTCTAGGGGGGTCCGGGGGCATGCTCCCCCAGGAAGATTTAAAAATGTTTTAATTTTTTAAATATGTTTTTAAATATTGAAGTTAAAAGCATCAATCTGGTGCACTTTGAGAGAAAATGAAGAGATCTATGGATACATCTCTCAACACCCATATGAAACAGAACTGTAAACAGATTTACTTTTTCTTTATGGATATTTTACAAATCACTCCTCTTTTAAGACCGAAATGTCTACATCAGGGGTGCCCAACCAGTCGATCGCGATCGACCGGTCGATCGCGGGGAGATTCCCAGTCGATCGCGAGATGTGTCTAAAAATAGAACAACAATATTCTGTTTTATCGTTAATGTCCTGTAACATAATCTTCCTGTGCCAGAATAATGCACTTGAACGCATCAAAGCTTTGTGATTGGCCGGCGTGACCCCATGTGTCGGGGCGTGGCTGGTGAGCAGTGGGCAGTGTGCACTGCACTAGTTCGCTAACGTTGTCCGTGTCAACACAGGAGTGACAGGCCGCACACACACAAGACCGCAATTATGGCAGAAGCAAAACATATAATTCTCACTCCGAGTGGGAGGATGATTATTTTTGTATCTATTCCAATTCAAAGTCCATCTGTCTCATCTGCAATGCGAGCGTGGCTTTATCGAAGAAGGGTAATTTAGGAGCGGCATTTCAAAACAGTGCACAAACGCTACGAGACGGAATTCCCTCCTAATTCTGCCCTACGCTCCAAAAGGGGAGGGGCCTGAAAGGACAGCTAAATGCACAGCAGTCCATTTTCACCAGGGCCCAACAACAAGAGCAAGGCTGCTACCATAGCATCTTATCGTGTCAGTCACGTTCTTGCCAAACACATGAAGTCTTTCAAAGATGGCGAAGTTGTGAAAGAAGCAGTCCTGGAGGCTGCCGACGCGCTTTTGGGGGACAGTAAAAAACGGTAGCATTTCAACAGGTTTTTGATATAATAAAAACTCAAGTTAGATACCGCTATTAATCAGCTTTAAGTTTTAGTTTGTTTGAACTTATTCATTATAATTATTGTACAACATGGTATAAGAATGCAAACATTAAGATATGTTCTGTTTAAATTGATTAGTCTATTATCAATTCAGGTTAAGAAACTAGTGTTGCTTGCATCCTATTTTAAAGGCATTTATTTTTATAATCTACTAAAATGCAACAAAAAAAGGGTTTGATTCTATTAATTTTGTCTTTTTTATTGCACTTTGGCAGCAGATTCCTGTGTAGCTTCAGATCTGAGTTGTCTTATTAGTAAGCCTCATTTATACTTTTGTAGCAACACTATTTTTATATAATGGCAAATAAAGGGTTCAGAGTCTTTTCTTTTTTTCCTGTGTCATATGTGGCAGCACTTCAATGTTTCTTGAAAACATGACCCACTGTAGTATGTGACGTGTGAATAAACTCCAACTCTGTATCAACAACACTTGTGTAACTTCAGTTAAATACTTGTATGTGTGTAGATTAGAAAGAGGTAAGATAAAGGATCTGCAGTATTTTATGAAGTATTCATCGTAGAATGGTCAGTTTTATACAAGTAGTGTGTATTTACCTGGTAGTAGGCTGTCAGTAATGGCTACGCCTCTCTATTTGGACTGGTAGATCTCGGCAGACTGGCAACTTTAAAAGTAGCTCTCGGTTCAAAAAAGGTTGGGCACCCCTGGTCTACATGCATAGCAGAAGATGGCATCTTTTTTACATGAATATTCCAGCCAATCTCTGTTTTGAAACAATGAGCTACAAAATGAGCGCTGTACCCCACTGTATAGGCGAGTTGGGTAATTGTTTTAATATACCTAGGCAGGCTCTGTTTTGCCGAGGTCCTCTGGCACTTGCGGGCCACCGAGGGGTGGCGGTGTTTGGGGCAACGAAGACGGCTGCTCCGCCTCCGTGGGCGAGGCGGGAAGACTGTCCACGACAGTGGCCGCGGGTAACGTAATGTCCCCATGATCTGAACTGTTATTACCAGATGCAGTGTTACTGCTTGCGATAAGGGCTGGTTGTTTTAACCATTTTATGATGTCCCATCATTGACTGCTGTGTAAGCACCTTGCAGATGACGAACGCACAGCGGCACAGGTCACGCACACCTGACATAATAACGTTACTTACCGTTTAAATTGACCAAATAAATGCAGCAGACAATGTTATTTAGCCACAATTACAATTTATTTTATTTCAACTATATTCTTCTTCTTCTTCTTCTTCTTCTTCTTCTTCTTCTTCTTCTTCTTCTTCTTCTTCTTCTTCTTCTTCTTCTTCTTCTTCTTCTTCTTCTTCTTCTTCTTCTTCTTCTTCTTCTTCTTCTTCTTCTTCTTCTTCTTCTTCTTCTTCTTCTTCTTCTTCTGTGGTGGAGGTGTGTTTTTGAAGAGGGAAGAGGGATTTTCACTTTTATTTCGTTTGTTTCTGTTTCAATCGTTTCTTTAACTGTATGATCTTACGTGGGGATATTTGTACTCTTTGCAAGTACGGTTAATACTTTTTCGTGAGTGTTTTTCCGTGCCTCGTGGCGGGGATGGCGTCCTTCGGGGCGCCGCCGGTGTCTCTGAGACCCCGGCCACACAAGGACGAAAACGGCTAAACGCATAGGATTAACGCAAACGCAATCGCAAACAAGCTTCCGTCCACACGCAATAGTTATCCGGATAGTGTCTGCCCACACGAGACCGCTCCGTTTAGCTCCAACCGCTGGAGAAGCTGCAGTACATATGCAGGAGCCTGTACGTGGCGCTGTAACTTCCTCCACAAAAGCAGCGAAGAAGCATGGTTGTCATGGTTGCCCTTCTGTTTATTCTCCACGGTGGGGGCCGAGGGAACCGGGCAGAGTTTTTCGCCAGTCAACGTGTATTAAAGTTTAAATCTTCCGACAAAATTATAAAAGTGCCGGTCAAAGGTCTTCTTTGTTATTTATTGAGCTTTAAAACAAATGAATAACGACTCTATATAATATAATAATAAAATACACGGAGCCTCTCTTTTTCCTCCCTCTCTTCGGACAGCGCGCCAGTGTCTGTTTCATGCAGCAGCTGATCCAGTAATGAGTGACTCGGCCGACAGTAAAAATAAACATATTTATAACTAGTTTAGGTAGTTTGAGAGGTAATAAATAAAATAGCTAAGGGTGATGATCTGACTTGAAGTGTGTGTTTTACTCCGTTCACCGCCACATCACAGCGGGAGGAGCTGCAGGTGAGCAGAGCTGCGTGTCTCCGTCCTGTCAGATTAGACTTCACTCGCGTTTATGTCCATATTGAGAGAAAGATAAATAATCTGAATTCAGTGTGCAGTTTACTTTGACACGGGGGTGAGCAGCAGAGGTGGGGAGAGGTGGGGCTATTGCCTCATCATTATCAGAAAATGATCGTATAGGGCGTACACACGGAGCCGTTGGACCCCCCAGAGCGTTGCGTATGCCGTTCTATCCACCTTGGGACCCGTTATCGTTTCCGCAGTCGTTTAGTGCCGTATTCGGTCGTCCTCGTATGGCCGAATGGTCTATATGACACTAAACAGTAACGCAAACGGCCGTTTTCGTCCTCGTGTGGCTGGGGCATGAGACACGGAGTGCGTTTGATGGCTCAGGCCGCAAGCACAGTGGAGCAGGTGCTGCTGGCTGTGGGGGAGCAGGTAGGTCATGTAAACATCTCCTATGCTTCCCGCATGAACAAAGCGGTCGTGGTCTTTTTGAAAGACCAGAAATATGTGACGGAATTATTGAGAGCGGATTAATGGTAAACGAGGAATATATTCAAGTTTCGCCGTTGGCGACATCGTCCACGCGGATCACTGTGTCTGGCGTTCCTCCATTCATTCCGAATGAGGCGCTGGAACGGGAGCTGAAGCGTTTCGGTAAGTTTGCCAGTACTCTCCGCACTGTTGCTCTGGGGTGTAAGGATGAAAAGCTAAAACATGTCCAATCTCTGCGGAGACAGGTGTTCATGTTTCTGAATTGTCCCACTCAGACACTAGATGTGTCTTTCCGGGTGAGGCACGAAGAGGGTTTTTATATGGTTTATGCGAGCTCAGGGAACGTAAAGTGTTTTGAGTGCGGAGAGTCGGGTCACAAACGTGTTGCATGTCCACAGAGACGGCACGCCGCGCCGCCGGTTGCGGCTGAGCCCGGGGCGGCCGAGCCGGTTGCTGGGGCGGCCGAGCCGGTCGCTGGGGCGGCCGAGCCGGTCGCTGGGGCGGCGGCCGCAGAGACCGGTGTCGCGGGGGCTGCTGTTGCACCCGCCGGGGCCCCAGGGGCTGCGGATGAAGTAGGGATGAATATCGTGAGAGATGAAACAGGGATTGTAGAGAGTGTGGTGAGTGTGAGAGAAAAAAATGTCGAAACAGGTAAACGGGTGGGAGATGATGTAGTAGGACAGGTGAGGACTGGTGCTGTGGGACAGGTGGAGGCTGTTGGCACACAGCAGGAGCTGCCGTCTGG
Source organism: Gymnodraco acuticeps (assembly GCF_902827175.1). Lineage (NCBI taxonomy): Eukaryota > Metazoa > Chordata > Actinopteri > Perciformes > Bathydraconidae > Gymnodraco > Gymnodraco acuticeps. The sequence continues at coordinate 1,005,212 of NW_022989810.1, read as the reverse complement.
TTCTGGGAGGCAAAAAGAGCTTCAACAGGCTGCAGACAATAATGAGGTGACAGAGATGGACACAGATGGTGAGGGGGATTCTGACTGTGTTTCAGTTGCAGATAGTCTCTCTCAGAACGCAGATATATATTCTTTGGAAGAGATTAATGTATTTTTAGATGAGTCCTTTGGCAAGGCAGTGGAAGTGAGAGACTTTTTCCCTGACACTAACAAGTTTCTTCATACAGTGAGCACTCTTCAGAAAGTTGTAGGGTTAGACCTGCTGGATGAAAAGAGACGCTATCGTCTCAGGAAGCATGTAACTACTATGAAAAAAGTTACGAAAGGAAGCAAAAAAGGGGGGAAACTGAAAAGGTCTAAATAGTTTCAAAAATGATCATGCAACACTGGGTGTCTCCTCTCTGCTGTGTGTACCTGTCTGTTCTTTTTCTCTATCTCCTTCCTCTAATGCAGGCTTTAAGGGTTGCTTCTTTAAACATTAATGGGGGTAGAAGTGCACAGAAAAGAGCTTTAGTGTTGGAGGTCTTTAATCAGAAAAAATTAGATGTGATATTTCTGCAGGAAACGCACAGTGATAGCCTGAATGAGACGGACTGGGGAATGTGGTGGGGGGGTCAGTATGTACTCAGTCATGGCTCAAACCTTAGTGCTGGAGTAGCTGTTTTTTTCTCCCCCTCTCTAAATGTTAAGATTTTATCCAGTACAGAGATAGTAGCAGGTAGAGCCTTGATGGTGAAAGTGGAACTGTTAGAGTTCTTTTTCACTTTTATTAATGTTTATGCACCCAATCAGGGCCCTGCACGTGTATCTGTGTTTCAGTTATTAAAAGACGAGCTAGACACTAGTGTACAGGGGGAGTGTGTTATACTGGGGGGGACTGGAACGCTTGCACTAATGTCACTTTAGATAGAATAGGACGGGAGCCGCATCCTCAGTCGTCCCTTTTACTGTCACAGGTGATAAGAGAGGCTGACTTAGTGGATGTGTGGAGGACGAAGCACCCCTCTGTTAAACAATACACCTGGATGAGAATGCTAGATGGGGGCGTCAGTGCAGCCAGGCTAGACAGATTTGACATGTCTGCTTCTTCTATTACTCGTGCAGTGAACTGTCACATCCAACCTGTTGGTTTTACAGACCATCAGCTAGTTTCTTTAGATTTGGTTTTATCCAACACAGAGAAACCTAGATCGTTCTGGCAGTTTAATGTTACAATTTTACAAGATTTGACTTTTTGTGAGAATTTTAAATTATTTTGGATCAACTGGAAATCAAAGAAAGAGTCTTTTCCCTCCCTGAGTCAGTGGTGGGAGGTAGGAAAGGCTCAGATTAGAGTGTTCTGCCAACAGTATACAGCCTACTCCACTGCAAACATTAGGAGAGCTATAGAGCAGTTAGAGAGGGAGATCAGAGAGTTAGAGAGTGTGTCTGCTCGAAATATAGAACAGTCCCTCCTAAAACAACAACAGCTTAACTGTTTTCTTCAGGAGAAGGCTAAGGGAGCTCTGATCAGAGCCCGTTGTACTTCCATGAGAGACATTGATGCACCAACCACCTTTTTCTTCAACCTGGAGTGGTCTGTGGGCCAAAGGAAGCAGATGGTATGTCTGCGTCTCCCCGATGGACAGGTAACCTCTGAACCTGCTGAGATGAGGAGGCATGCAGTGTCCTTCTACACAGACCTGTTCAAAGCCGAAGGTTGTGACGTGGAAGCTGCTGATGAACTTCTTCAGGGTCTTCCACAGCTGAGTCCAGCCGAAAGTGTCACCCTGGGCTCTGACATTACGCTGGAGGAATTGACCTCTGCGGTGACACAGATGGCCTCCGGCAAGGCTCCGGGCATAGACGGTTTACCTGCAGACTTTTTAAAACATTTCTGGAGTATTCTGGGACATGACTTGCTAGAAGTATTGATGGAGTCCTTTGGGAAAGGGACTCTTCCAGCTTCCTGTAGGCGTGCAGTGATTTCACTGTTGCCTAAGAAAGGAGATCTAACCCTGCTTAAGAACTGGAGACCTGTGGCTCTCTTATGTACGGACTATAAGATACTGTCAAAGGTCTTAGCTAACAGACTGAAGTGTTTTATTGAACTTCTTATCGGTACTGATCAGACATATTGTATCCCTGGCAGATCAATTGTGGACAATTTGTTTTTGATGAGAGACACTTTTGATGTTTGCAAACTGTATAATATAAATGTTGGTATCATTTCTATTGACCAGGAGAAGGCGTTTGATCGTGTGGATCACACATTGCAGGCTTTTGGTGTTGGGGAGCATTTTTTGTCCTGGGTGAAGTGTTTGTACAGTGATGCATGTTGTGTTGTGAAGGTGGGGGGCTGAGCAGACCTGTACCAGTTAAAAGGGGGATCAGGCAGGGCTGCCCTATCTCAGGCCTATTATATAGTATTGCCATCGAGCCGCTTTTGTGCAGACTTAGAAACCGTCTGAGGGGCCTGTGTCTGCCAGAGTCAGCTCAGGCCCCCCCGGTGGTTGTATCAGCTTATGCTGATGATGTCAGTGTTTTTGTCCAGGGTCAGCGAGATATCCAGGAGCTACAGGACAGTTTAGCTTTGTATAGGAAGGCTGCTTCAGCCAAAGTTAATTGGGAGAAGAGTGAGGCAGTTTTGGTAGGTCGGTGGAGTCTAGAAAATAGGCCCAGTCTTCCTGGTAACCTTAGCTGGGGAAACAAGGGTTTAAAGGTCCTGGGAGTTTGGTTGGGGTCTGAGGACATGGTGGCACAGAACTGGGAGGGATTGCTGGGAAAGGTGCAAGCAAAATTAGCCAAATGGAAATGGCTGCTACCCCAGCTGTCCTACAGGGGAAGAGTTCTTGTAGCCAACAATCTGGTTGCCTCGTCTCTGTGGCACAGACTCCAGGTGTTAACCCCACCGCCGGGCCTCATGAAACAACTGCAGCGGCTCCTCGTGGATTTCTTCTGGTCGGGTCATCACTGGGTGCCAGCATCGGTCCTGTACCTGCCTGTGGCGGAGGGGGGCCAGGGCCTTGTGGACATTACTGCAAGGACTGCTGCTTTTAGACTGCAGGCAGCTCAGCGGCTGCTGTATGGTGCCTCTCCCTGCTGGCTGGCTATGGCCAGGCTGTTGCTCTGGAGGGCAGGGGGCTTTGGTTTTGATAAACACCTGTTTCTGCTGAAGGCCCCTGCGTACAAGATAACTGGACTTACACCTTTTTACTGCTCAGTCATCAATGCCTGGAATATTCTGAGTTTTACCAGACCACCTGACCCCCGGCCTGGGATGTGGCTGTTTGAGGAACCACTGTTTGACACTGGTTTTCTTTCTGGAACCCTTTTCTCTTCAGCCACCCTAAAAAATGCGTTCATTGAAGCGGGAGTGGTAAAACTTGGCCATTTGACGGGGGTCTCCACAGAAAAACTGGCTGAGGTGACGGGCATTCGATCAACCCGAGTTCTGGAGAACTTGGTAGATGAGGTGTGGCAGTCGCTGTCGCCATCCCACCGGACTTTTGCTCTGGATGCAGATCTGGCTGACCAGTGGAGAAAGGGACATGATTGTGTTTTTCCTGCCTTGAGTGTGGGTCCTGCGGTGGGGGAATGGAGAGAGGAGGATGGTCTCCTGCTATCACTGGGGACTCTAACACCTGCAAAGTTCACCTCCTGCAATGGGAAGAAGCTATACCTTAGCTGTGTAAAGGTGTTAAACCTCAGCTCGCTCGCAGGCGTCAGAGAGTCGAGGTGGACGGATGTGTTTGGCTTGGGCTCTTCCCCTCAGGGCAGCTGGCGGATCCTGTATAAATCTCCGGTTGAGAAAAGGATGGCTGACGTCCAATGGAGAATTATACACGGTGCAATAGCCACTAACAAATACAGAGCTCATTTTGACCCAGGCACAAGGGGAGGCTGTCCGTTCTGTTTTATGGCAGAAACATTGGAGCATTTAGTCGTGTCCTGTCCCCGATTGGCTGGTCTTAAAAAAATGTTACAGGGGTGGGTGGAAGGGTTCGGGGAGGTTTTCTCCATACCACTTTTTGTCCATGGCCCCAAATACATCCTGAAAAAGAAAGAAACCCTACTATTGATGAATTTCTTGTTTGCTAATGCAAAATTAGCAATCTGGAAAAGTAGGAAGAACCAACTTGCTGGAGTGGGATGGACGGATGCAGTGCTCTGTCTGAGGGGGTTGGTGGCAGCGCGTCTGAGGGTGGAGCATGCGTACTATACACTGATCAATCATCTGCAGGGGTTTCTGGATGTGTGGGCTGTTGGGCAGGTTCTGTGCTCGCTGGGGGAGAATGACTCTCTAATATTGAAGTTTTAAAGGATAGGTGTAGTTTTTGTTTTTAAAGTGTGTAAAAGAGGATGTTTTTAAATGGGTAAAACGCTTTCAAATGGGGTTTTCAAATGATATTTATTTAGTAGTCATGAAAATCTGTTTATTTATTTATTTGATTGTGTAATGTATTAGTTTTGTTCCGACTCTTTTGCAGGGTGGGTGTATGTTTAAAACAAATGCAAATAAAATTTGTTTTAAAAATCAAAACAAATCTTCTTCTTCTTCTTCTTCTTCTTCTTCTTCTTCTTCTTCTTCTTCTTCTTCTTCTTCTTCTTCTTCTTCTTCTTCTTCTTCTTCTTCTTCTTCTTCTTCTTCTTCTTCTTCTTCTTCTTCTTCTTCTTCTTCTTCTTCTTCTTCTTCTTCTTCTTCTTCTAGTGCATATTGTTTATATGTAATTGTATGTGTTAAAATGTTATGTAAATAATTTTTTGTGAGAGTGCATAACGACTCGACTGAGGGTGCAATGCACCCCTTATGCACCCCCGTAGAACCGGGCCTGGTATATCCGTCATTTAATAAGCTATTGAAATTCTGAATCCATGTGCCTCCCATCACCCAAAGCCCCTGACTAATCTTTCAACTCAGTATTTACATTCTTATATTCAAAGAAAATCAGTAATATCTTTAACAACTACAAGTCCTTTTATATCAGCTCTGCACCGTTATGGTGTAATTATAACCTATCTACCAATTGGATCTAATATAAAAGTCAGCCGAATTCATATTGATACTGCAAGGAGACGTATTGTGTGAAGAGAACTGAATACGTCACGTATTCAGTTTCCGTGGCAGTTCTTCCAGTTTGTCCAAAGGTCTTCTAATCAGGGCTCTATAAATAAAGAACTAAGGCAGTTGTGTAATATTTAATGCAGCCGAACAGTGTATTACAATGCCGTTATGTGATGACTTTCAAAGAGAAAAGCACCCTCAGATTAAAGTATTATTTTCTTTAAAAAAAAAAATGTTTTTCGGATTTCATATCGCATAAACACCATATCCCAACGTGCATTGCGGCTAAACAATCCAATCACCGAGCTTAAACCATAGCTGAGGATCTTGGGTAATCAGTTCAGTGGCTGTGTATCTGTTTCCGGTTATTTTATTTTGAAATTCAGTTCCTGACGGACGCCAAAAAAGCCAGAGATTATGGAATTAAACAAATAAATAAAACCAAGGATAATTGTGTGTTGTTGAGTAAATAACAGTGTGTTATTTAGAAAAGAATAACAAATTAGAAGGAAAAATATTAAATACAGATTTCAGTATTCTGAGGCTCTGAGCCCCATTTATTTTCCTCACTGACGGCAAAAAAAGTCTGACATTATACGATTTAAAATTAAAAACAATAATCGTGACTGTATATATAAAGAAAATGTTTTTATGAACCACACAGCTTCCGGTATTCCAAGACCCGACCGGACACAAATACGTGTTGCAGGCACGAAACACACTACCAATAGAAATAGATTGCTTTTAAAATCGTTCTGTGTGACACAAAAAAAAGGGGAAAATCGTGTTGGTGAACACCAATCAATAAATTGAATGTTGTGACTATAACACGAAATGCCGTGAGACTGGGTTGTCTCATCCATGTTGTAGTCCGCTGTATAGAAAACTGTAGTTTCCCCACAGCAGCAGACGCACATTTATGACGTCCGCTGGCGCATCATAAACACGTCGGATAGTGAAAGTGCAGTCGGATTCTCTACCGCAGTCTCTTCTCCTAAGTCCTTTTCAATTCTCCTATCCACTATCCCTTAACCCTGTGACGTTTCACACAGAGGTCAAGGAATAGACGATAGGGATAGACGTTAGGAGCTGATTTTTGGACTATTCAACTGCAACCAGATGTCCTTCAACATGGCGCGCTGAAATCCATTTCCGGGTCACTACCGGAGGACCAAGGATACGAGGAGTCGAGGAGGGGAAATTAGAGAAATAAGAAAGGCCCCAGGTGTTTTCTTTAGGATTGACCTCTGCCACAGCTGTACCCTATACAGCTCTGATTCTGAAAAAGGTTTAGGATGCCCTCTAGAGTTCAACAAGGCTATTTGTCTTTTTCTGTTCAGTGACTGTGTTCACAATTGGGTGTTTTGGCATAAGCCTATAGCAGATGCAAAAGGATAATGGGCATTTTAACTGACTCAGATCTTCAATGTCTATCAAAATTGTAGGTATCAGAAACTATAAACAAGCTGAGAAAAATATTCTTCATCAGAAATCAGATGGAGGATGTATGGATGAAGTAGCATTTAGCTTTTGAGCAATGCTTTTGATGTGCACTACAGTAATCAGGAAAATAAAATGAATAGTTTAAATATATGAAATGACAAAACAAATGAGAAGATAGTACATAAAAATCTCCTGCTGACTGATATGTTAAAGTCCCTGTAGGTGGCGATGTTGGTGCGATTTTGAAATCAAAGGCATTCAAACTTTGGTCATTTTAGGACTGATCCAATCCAGGCCTAGGAAGAAAATGCAATTCTAATAAATCTACCTACACCCTGTAATTCTGACTTAAAAAACATTGCAGAACAACTCTTTTGCATCTTATGGGAAGTCTTGGGAACAGCTTTCTCTGTGTAAATAAAAATAACTTTGTTTGTCTCAAAAGCTATTATTAAACTATGACTGTGTCATAGTTTAATAATATTTAACAACATTTGACTAGGCATTGGCTCCACTTCCAAGTTCCTGATGCAAACACCACTGAAAACGATTTCAAGCTATGCAAGTGCAAAGACACAAGAATAAGGAAAAAGAGGAAAAGATGTAGTGTGCACGTTCCTTTCCGCTGACTCACTCATTCCTTATGTTCGACACTGTACAATCAGCTGCTTCATCTGCCTCTGCTGACTCTTGACCCCTCCCGCCTCAACCACACGACCCCTACACCTCTCCCTGTATGACATTTCAGCTGAATAAAAGATCCATTTGACAGGATGCTCTGAGTGTGTAGAAGACATGAGCTGGGTTTTTGTGCAGCGGAGATCATGTCTAATTAAGCATTCATGTGCATGCACTTTACTAGCACACACAGTATGTGAGCTCACTTGTTCTACATCATTCCATTCTTTTATACTGCACAGGCTTTACGGAAAACAGAGGGAGAATTTTTCCAAATCATGGAGAGGCAGATAGAGAAGACATTTCCCTGGCACACAGTGAGAGCTTTGTTCCCTGGCAGCATTCCTCTGGCTTTACACTGCTGTACATCATCAGCCCTTTGGAAACATACAGGCAAACTGCATTCAATTATATTGCACCGCACATTGAGTATCTGGGCATATTCACTGATGTAATCTGTCTCATCTAATCGTCTAGCTGTCTTTTTATTTAAAAGATTATGCTGTGTGTAAGGAGACACATTCTTTGACCCGTGAGAAGTACATCGATTTCTTCTTTGCAAGCATTGCTGCGGTTACAGAGGGTTTTATTGCAGTATCCCAAGCTGGTCAGGGCCAGTTTCATTCAAATCTGCATGAACACCTACCACAAACCTACGTGGAGGTGTGTGGCACAGTGGATAGAGCATTTGGGGTCGGATCAAGGGAGCACAGGTTCAAACCCCACTGCAGTCAGCATGTCGTTGTGTCCCTGGGCAAGACACTTCACCCCAAATTGCTCCTGTGGGGATTGCCCACAGTATTGAGTATCGCTTTGGATAAAAGCGTCTAACAAGTAACATGTAATGTAATGTATTAGTCACAGTGGTATGGGTGGAATCAAATCAAAAATAAATATTCTTATTTTTTTTTTAAAGATTAAACAAAAATGAAATAAGAATACAAATAAAAATAAGAATAAATACATATAAATTAAAAAGGTCAAGTCCTTAAAAAACCTAAAGTAAGAATTCAAAAGATTAAAAGTCAATATTTCCTTGTTCACATCTGCAGGGATTCTTTTTACCGAGTTTCTTTAACACATCTATCTTCTTTGTTTACCAGTTTTGAAACCTTGTAAATGGATGATTAAAAACTGCTGCAAATATGTTGGTCATATGTTTAAATGTTGAAACGTGTGAATCGAACATTTGCTTTTGCACCCAGAGTGAACAGACAGTACAAAACATGTCTGTCAATCCCACCTGACCCGGTAAATATGATATGAGATTGGAGAAGACATAAAGAAGGTCTCCAGGATGGCCCCTTTATGACCAAAGCAGGGTCAAAACAGTGAATATTGGACTTAATGCTATTGGAATTCAGCAGATGATCAAAAACACAATTTCAAATACATGCTAATGTTGCTCCTGGACGGTTGGGGTGTGAAATTAGGCAACTGTTTGAGCAGGAAATTACTTCATAAAGCCAGTGCTGGAATCGGGCCGGTACTCACCGGTACGCAGTACCGGCACTTCTGGTTCTGACCCATGGAGTACCGGCACTTCTTGCTCAGTACCGGCATGCTGGCGGTACTCCGGTACTCATGCACCGTGCCAGTACTCAACACTCTCCCGCCGTTCTTATTATACATCCATATATATATATACAGCCGCCCGGTACTCAGTAGATGCGTCATGAGGTGCCGAACGGACATTCTCATCGCTCTAACCGCTGGAGTTTCACAGCGGCTGTCAGCTGTTTACTCCTGTCATTCAAACAGAACGTGCTGGAGAGGGGGCGGGGCTTATCTTCTCCATGTAAATACTGTGGTGGAAACGACTATGTCAAAATTAACCTATTTGACCGTGATTTAATAGTAATACACGTTTCAAAATAATAATAATAATGCCGAAGTAACAACATACTGAAAACTGTTAGTAAAACCATGTTTTAATGCTTTACAATTTACATACCTAGATGCACGTGTGTTGTGTTTATGCAGTGCAACTCCCACCCAGTGGGTGGCTATGTAGAGTGATAGAACAGAGCAGGCACGCCCCCGAGAGAAGGAAAGCAAGTCACGTCACAAATTAGCATTTCTAAAATGTTAGCGTGGATTAATAAAAGTGCAAAAAGACAGCGGTTGTCGCCGGAAGAAACTTCAAATACAGAGAATGCTGTGCCTGTGTTGGAAATTGTGTCTGATGGGGAGCTTTCTTTGGTTGATCCTCCTGCTCCAAGTTCTAGTGCATTAGCATTAGCACTAGCTCCGCCGCCTCCTCCAGAGCCTCTAACGTTAGCTGCTGCTGGCGCAACTGCCACCACCAACACCGGGCAAAGCGATGCACCTGACTGCTGGACAACGGACCAGGTGCAATATTTTTGCAAGACCAATGCATGGCTCCTTCTTAAAGATAAGAAGCTAGGATGTCGGATATGCAGAGATGTCAAATCTTTGGGAATACACACTGGACAAGGACTGAAACTGTCAACTGAATGGGGTGAGTGTGCAGTGTCTCATTTCGGTGTTGACAAGGGCAAACAACAAGCTAGCCTGAGAAAACAAATCAAAGAACATAAAGAATCACAAGCCCATGTAAAAGCTGCTGACATCCTTACATCTGCTTCACGTGAAACTATTCAACATCAAGTGCAGTCTATGCATAAATCTGAATTAGACACCACTATCAGAGTTTTTCGAACGGCATATAAAATTGGCAAACATAGCCGGCCATTCACAGACATGCCAATTGATTTTAATGTACAGAAACTGAATGGGCTGAACGTGGGCAGGGTTTTGCACTCCAATAAAACCTGTGGCGAAATCATCGACCACATAGCTCATGAGCTGAAGGAAAAAAATGGCAAAAGACATTACAGAAAACCAAAGAAAACTCTGTGTTTTGGTCGATGAATCTACCACTATTAGTGGTAAAACGGTGCTTGTTGTGTGTCTACGCTCAGCATTAGCTGATGCTGAGCCCGAAACGTTTTTTTGGGAGCTGATCGAGTTGGATGGAACAACGGCTGATGACATCACAAAGGCGTTAATGGAGTGTCTTGGAAGAGATTTTAACGAGGACTTTTTAGGTCAGTGTTTCGTTTCTTTTGCATGTGATGGGGCTTCAGTCATGCTAGGGAAGAGAACAGGCGTTGCTACCCAGTTGTGTAGTAAATTCCCAAGCCTGTTTGTGTGGCACTGCTCCAATCATCGTCTAGAGCTGGCAGTTGGGGATGTGGTCAAGGAGGTCTCAGGGCTCAATCATTTCCAGATCTTTTTTGACAAACTCTATTCCTTGTTCCATGCCTCCCCCAAAAATCAGAGGCAGTTAGCGCAGTGTGCGCAAGCAGTCGGACAGCGTCTCCTGGTGATAGGGCGTGTTTTGTCCATCCGCTGGGTGGCTTCAAGTGAAAGGAGCGTCAGAGCAGTCTGGGAAAACTACCGAGTGCTTCATGATCACTTCACAAATGCTGCAAACGACACGAGCAGGGATTCCAGAGACAGAGCAAAGTACAAGGGCCTGGATGATGTGCTCACATCTGCAACGTTTGTCAGCAATCTGGGACTGATGTACGATGCGCTCACAGAGCTCAGCGACCTCTCTCGGCAACTCCAAAAAAGAGAGATGACACTGCCTACAGCAGATAGGCTCTTAACTCGAGAAATACGAGTTTTTGAATCCATGGTCACCATGCCTGGCCCACACATGACTACAGTTCATACAGCTCTAGCTGAGAAGTCCTTCGAGGGTGTTGCCCTGCGTGAGAATGGCAGGCTTGTACAGATTCATGCAGGTCAGTTTTTCCGCAGTATGGTAGAGAATCTGAGACACAGAATGACTTCCACAACCTCCTCTCATGTCAGCACAAGAGAAATCCCATTACATGGCCGGGAGGCCCGGGACAATCAGCTAATCCAGGACATGAAAGTTATCCATCCTGGAAGTTGGCCTGAAGAGGAGTTAGACGTACAGTATGGGGACGTAGAGGTGCTACGTTTGTGCGAAGTGCTGAAAGTGGACAGAAGAGAGACTGTTCAGGGCTTTCGCGAATACAAGGAAACCAGGGCATCCCGTACACCTGCTGCCATGGAGCCTCTACTGAAAGCAGTCCGAACCATCGCTGTCTCCACTAGTGAGTGTGAGCGGGCATTCAGCTGCATGAACGATATCCTTACTGCAAAAAGGAATGCTCTCTCTGTCAGCCGACTGTCCAGCCTGGTTTTCATTAAATGTAATGGACCATCACTAGGACAGTTCAATCCGGAACAGTATGTGAGGTCCTGGCTGGCAAAGAGAAGGAGAAGTGCTGATGAAAGAGCCTGTCCAGCTCCAGCCCCTGATACTGATGTCCCCAAGGCCTTCTGGAGCCTTTTCTAACAATGTGAAGTATATTGCAAAGCAGCTCACCCAGTGAGAAGACTTTTGGCATAATGTGCCGATTTTTACAGATCCTGGAGATAGAAGGACTTCAGACCAACCAGGGAGTTATCTGATCAGCTTGGTGTTCAATGTAACTCTTTACCATGGCTCAGACTTTGTTACTTGCAGTTACAGTTTCTCATTTTAGATTGTGCACATTTTGCATTTGTTTTTACATGTTCTTTGTTCATGCTCTTTATCATTTTTCTGAGTTGGAAAGTTAGATTGCATCATAGTTTACTTTATACATATTTGTATTCTTCAGTGGTGAAGTATATTGCAAAGCAGCTCAGCCATGTGAGAAGACTTTTGGCACTTTTTCGTTTTTCGTTTTCTGAGTTGGAAAGTTAGATTGCATTCAAAATGTACAGAAATACTTAATTTTGTTAAAGCTTTTTATAAAAATGCTTCTGACCAGAGCTTTGTTTCCTTGTCATTAATGTTGAACACCACCAGAGGGGCTCTCACCTGAAAGGTCTCTGCTTCATGTGTCTTCAGCAGAAGATCTAGACTTTGATTGCTATATTTTCAGTTAATATTGACCTTACTGAGATTTAGCCATATCCGCTGCCTATCATAAAAAATGTTAAGTACAGTGAACCTTTCTAAAATATACAGTAGTAAAGAGACAAACCCACCAGCATTATAGTAGCCAAATTCTTGTTTGTGGGCTGTATATATAAAATTGACTTGAAAAAGTTGCTGATTTTAGAGTACTGGCACCTTTTTCATTCCAATTTAAGCACTGCATAAAGCGATACTATTTCGTTCTTGTGTTTAAAGTCTTCTCTACTGCCCCTAGTGGTCAAACAAAATCAATATCCCACCACTCAAATCACCTTTCACTGGAGAAACACAGCTACAGGAACACGATCCAAAGTGCTCCATTGTGAGTGATGGCATTAGTGTAGTACTGACAGATAGAGAAACAGGAAGAGCTTTGTGAGCGTTTTCATGTGGGGCACGTTCCAGAGTTGTAATGAAAGTCAGGAAACCAGAACAGGATCTAATCTAACAAAGTTGTTGCTAACATTAAAGGTGGGGTAGGTAATTTCTAATTTTGGAGAAACCAGCTCGAGTGCGCTAGAATTTGAAAATACACAGCCGGAAAAAATCTGCCACTTCCTTACAGAGCCCCTCCTCCAACACACACGGACGCGCACATGACCAATGAGGGCACGAGATAAGTTTGTGCCCAGATGGAAGGCTGACAGGCAGGTAGGTAGGCCATCCAATTATTTTAGCAGGGCCGACTAAAATGATTGGTCGTGCTTTTTACAGTATTACGGCTTCCACAGACACATTTTTTTAATGGATTTTTTGTCAAAGCACTTAATATATTCATTGCTATCGGGATGTTAAGAGCATTCCATGGAATATAACAAAGTGTATCTCGAACCGGTTTCTCAAACTTACCTACCAGCAGACTGTCATGAGTGATAACAATGTCAGTTGTTAGTAACATAATAGCGTCATCTATTGATCAATAACTGTATGGGGAGGAATTTAAAGTACTTTTTTTAATAATGCTTATATATTTCTACTTTTCTAATGCTGATGCTTTTGTTAAAGCATTCCAAAGCTCCACTCCTACCCTGCATCCACCTGTAAGCCTGTTGTTCCCTGAGGGTCACTCCCTTCCTCCTGCTATGTGGTGGAAATTAGTGATTCAGAGTCACATCTATACATATTGTAACTTCATACAGTGACACATTCCACATGTTCCATTCCATCCTGCACGTCTGAGTTTAGTTTATTAATGTTGTGAAATTTGAGACTTAAAGGAGGGGTATGTCATTTATTTCAGAAACACTTTTTGTTATATTCCATGGAATGCTCTTAACATCCCGATAGTAATGAATATATTAAATGCTTTGACAATAAATACATTAAAAAATGTCATCTGTGGAAGCCATGGCGCTGTAAAAAGCACAACCAATCATCTGAGCCGGCCCGGCTAAAGTAACTGGACGGCCTACCTGCCTGTCAGCCTTCCATCTGTGCACAAACGTATCTCGTGCCCTCATTGGTCATGTGCGCGTTTGTGTGTGTTGGAGGAGGGGCTCTGTAAGGAAGTGGCAGATTTTTTTCCAGCTGTGTATTTTCAAATTCTAGCGCACTCGAGCTGGTTTCTCCAAAATTACCTACCCCACCTTTAACTCATACAAATATGCATAGGCCGAAGAATGTGCATTAGCTTGGTGCTGATGGGATCCAAAGACAGAAATAGGGACGACAATATGAGAAACATTGGTTGACAGTTTGAATACCTTTCGTTTAAAAGAACGTCTTTGTTGTTAAATGCCTGAAAAGAATTCTGTGGTTAACACATGCTGAAGAAATGTTCATGCTTTGTTCGACAACATAAATTACGCCATTATTACCCCACTTGTAAAGCTTCTGTGTCATTTGCTAACAAGTGACTAAATAAAGTGCTAAATGTCATAGTGCCAAACATTGGCCGCCTTAACGGTGGTGATGGTTGTGATGTAGTTTATAGCCTAGCGATAGATTTTTACTTTCGCTGAGTTAATTTACCCTTCAAAAATCACCAAGTTTGTCTTGTGGAGATTAACCTGCTGAACAAAATGTGTTAAGTTGTCCACAAAGCTTTTTTTATGCATTATACCGAGATGCAATTGGGAAATCCCATTGATTTTCATCTAGGGAGCCCTTTACGATGATAACTTCCAGCTAGGCCTAAATATATACGTCACCACTGCACCACTATATATTAATAACAATAATAATAATAATATATTTGATTTCAAAGCGCTTTTCCAGGTGCTCAAAGATGCTTTACAGTGGTTTGATAAAACATGATAAAATAGAATAAAGAATAGAAATAAAAATAAATAAATATTAAAACAGCAACACAGCATAATTCACATAATTACAGTTTTTTTCCTACTAGGATCAAATTATGAGTAAATTGCATTGACTTACTATTAGTTTGCATTTCAAACAAACCCACTTTTACATCAGAGGTTTTTCTTCTAGTCTCTAAGGCCCCCCCCCCCCTCTACACCTCTGTTCATTGCTTCCTCTTTGTAGAATCTCTTTGTGTCTATTCTTAGTGGCCTGCTGCAAAAAGGATTTGAATCTTACACTTGCCCCCTGTGCATCTTTAGAGATAATTGAAGCTGGAGAGCTGGAACGTATTTTTCTGCCATGTCTGGAGAATGTTTTGGATGTGATCTCTTTCTTTCTCTGGCCTGCTCAGTGCTCTGTCCCTCACTCCTCTTCATTTCCACTCTTTCTCCGCAGATATGTTTGCAAGCCCAGTCGTTGGTCTGAGGGCTCAGATTGGTCACCATAGAGACAGACCTGACAACAGGCGTAAACAGAGATGTAAATGGAGAATTGCAGAGAGGAGGTTGAGATGGAAAAATGAACGGAGGTTAAAGGGCAAGTATAAATGACCAGGAATAAGACAAACACATCATTATAGATGTATCCATGAAGTTCACTGCACCACTTTATTCAATCCTGCACAGTTAATGCAGCATGGCAGCAGGGCAAAACATACAACACAGAACACCCTTACTTCATGCTTTAAAACTATGGTGTTAAAAACAGTGTATGCGTTTGCAATAAAAACAAAACAAATATACAGACAGACATTCAATCAGTAATATATATACTGGTTTGTGAAACATTATTTTATGTTATTTCCCACCTAAGCTGAGCAACAGATTTGTGCAAAAGTGATTCAAAGACCGTCTCATAAAGTCCACATATCCAGACAAATGCCAGCTGAGTTCTTTGATTGAAACAAAATTAAAAGCAGTTTTACAAGTAGAGGTTTTCTTGCTTTTCAGTGTCTTTGCTCTGCAGGTAGAGATGGCCCAAACACTTGAGGGTAGTGCGAGATGAGTGGGAAGAGACAAACCACTTTTTTAGCATGTAGCAAATTGCTGAAACTGAAGTTAAAACTGAAATGAGTGCAAACCTTAAATTGTCATGCATGCTGCCTAATTTACTGTATGTCCCATGATGTAATTCATAGTGTGGACGGAGCAGCTACAATGGTAGCGAAGCAGCATTGTATTAACAATGGGCTTTTTTCAGATTTTTCTTTTTCCTCTGGAAGTCACTCCCCAAACACATCCAGGACTGCACCGATCTCACCATGTTCAAATCACAAATCAAAACACATATTTTCAGAACTGCTTTTAATCTGTAATTAATGTTGTGATTTATATGTTTTAAGTTAATTGTGTTTTAATTATGTATTTATTGATTTTTACTCTGTAAAGTGTCTTTGAGTTTCCAGAAAAGTGCTCTATATTATAGATTTTACATTTTATTTTGGATATTACTGGTAGCAATTGCAGTGACGTGTAATTGATACCAGGGTAATACCCACCACAGTAACCATGTCTTTTCATAATGTATTTCAGAGGTGATACATATAATATAATAACTTCAGTCTGTGTTTAACATGAAACATTTCTGGTAATCCCATTGTTTATGTCCTGAAGGCTTGATCAAAAGAGATATTTGGGTATCATCCAGCATAACATAAAAGTTTATCAAGGTATTCCTTGCCTAAAGGAAGCATCTATAAGGTGAATATAATATGGCCAAGTACAGAACCTTGAGGAACTCCATAGGCGCTTTCACACCGCAGTACTTTTCTCAAAAAGGTTAATCAGAACTTAGTTCATGAGAACTCTTTAGTCCTCATGAACCCGCTGACGTTTCTGTTTCTTCTGTTTCTTCTGTTTCTTCTTCTGTTTCTTCTGTTTCTTCTTCTTCTTCTTCTGTTTCTTCTTCTTCTTCTTCTTCTTCTTCACTGGCAGGCCGCAAACAACTTCACGGCGTATACTGCCGCCCAAAGTCCCCGGCCGGAAGTCCCCGGAGTTGGGGACTGGCTTCAGTAGAAGCTGCTGGGACAAATGGCGGCTTCAGAAATAGGAACCTTTTTCTCCCACGAAAGTCCCTGCTCTCTAGCAGGGGGTCAAAAGGTTCTCTAATTTTAGTTCCGGATTTTTTTTGGTGTGAACGCGACATTTCGGAACTATATCGGAACTAAAGTGGGAAAAGTACTGCGGTGTGAACGCGCCTCATGAGCACGAATGGTTGATTCATCATTAACATGTACAAACTGACACCTCTCAAAATACATCCCAATCTGTTGGCAAGTTACCAACCCTAAAGAGCTCATTGTAACAGCTCATTTGGAATTAACGGCGGAGAGAAGGTGATCCATGTGGATGATACATCGCTTTCAATCGGTTGATGGACATGCTGCTAGTTTTCATGAACACCACTACAGCTTTGTTCATTTGTGATGCAAGCAACATATTGCCATGTGATCAAACGGCAAGCAGAACCTCCTCTACAGAGATGTTTTTATTGTTTTGGATTATTAGCACTCCCCGCCGCCAGATAGACAAAACACTGAAACCCGAAACCCCACCACCCAGAAAAAAAAACGTAATAACTCAGCGCAGACTTGAAATAGTATTAGGCTAACCTTATCATGCACAAAGAAAACAGGTGAACCTGAAAACCATTCAAGAAGACCATTTAAAACTCTGCACGACTCGCACTTCCAATACCTTTACTCATGCTCATATTTACCCTTATTTGAAAGAGACGAAATATAGAGTATAGAGGAGATAAATAGAAAGGAAAGTATAGAAGAGAATACATTGAATATGTCTCTGCTGACAATCCCTTGAGTTGTTAAGCAGTCAGCTGATGGTTATGTACACAGGGCTAATTGAGCTTTGGTTTGTCTTTTCTGTCTAAAACAAGTGTTTGATCTCCACTAAGCCTTTGGCCATTGTCAAGGCTCACTGCCAGAGGGGATGAAGCCAGAGGGACTTACCGTGCTGTTTGGTGAAGATGAGATAGGCAAGCTTATGTAAGGCATTTAGACCCATAGGCAATCTGCTATGTGTATTTTAGTGGACAATTCAGGGCTGCTACTGGTCCACAGCTGTTGTGTTTGTGCTGCAGGCTTGTTGAATCTGCTCCAATGAAACGATTCCTGCAATGATGCCTCAGACTCACTTACTCTTCATTTAGTTTTTTGCATTGACTGTGTTTGGAATTGCGCTATGCCAAGAATTTGCATGGTATCCTTTGTAATCACATCAAAACACCCAAGTCTGGCTATCTGCTCTATCATAATCATCACATGTAATGAAAAATCGAACTATCTATCCATCCAACACCTTCTGAATGAACGGGAACACCTGGGCCAAGCTAATTACCCAACATGTGTTGGACCTCATGAATGCCCTTGTGCCTGAATGGGAAAAATATCCATGAAGCCAGGAAACAAAAAACAGGTGGAAAGCTAACACCAACTAACCCTTATTTTTTGGAATGACATGCTCATCACAAACAGGCATTATATCTGGGTCCCCTATGCAAGGGTGTTCATGCAATATTCTGACTGTGTTTATGTTTTTGAAATGTGTGTCTAGTGAACAGTCCAGAAAACACCTTAATTGTTTGGCGTGAATTAAATCTGTCAACTTCGCATAAAATTCCCCTCCATCATTCTGCTGAAATATGGAGACTTGCTCACTTTTTTGCCCTCACTCTCTAGCATGAACACACATACATACTGTACATGTGTGAGCGCTGAGTGGAGGGCAGTAGTAGATGGCATCCTCTGTGGATCTGTTGGATCTTTTTGCAAACTGGTGAGGCTCCAGTCCAGGCTGGCTGGGCTGTTGAGTTTGATGTGCTGGAAAACCAGTCACAAAAGGCGCTTTCACACCAAGTACTTTCCCGTACTTAGTTCCCAGTACTTAGTTCATCAGAACTCTTTAGTTCTGATGAACTAAAGAGCAGATCACGTTCACACCGGAATAAGTCCCTGAGAAAGTACCTGCTCTCTAGCAGGGACTAACAAGGGGGTGAAAAGGTTCTCATGAATTGAACGGATTTTTGTTGGTGTGAACGCTACATTTCAAGAACTATCGGATCTATACTGGGAAAAGTACTCCGGTGTGAAAGCGCCTAAAGCCTTCATGTTCAAAGCCCTTAATGGTCAGACGCCGATTTATCTTAAAGAGCTTATAGGACCCAACTAGAGTACTAAGTGAGTATCCTCCTGATGTTATAAAAAGTGTATCTGCAGGAGCGGGTTGTTGCAGCCATGTTAGAAGCAAAGGAGTCTGACCGCTGGAGGGAGAAAGGACCTGTGATATCTCTCCATGAGTCACCACGGGTGAAGCAGCCTGATGGAGCCGCTCAGTGCAGACAAAGTGTCCTGAAGGATTGGGGCATCTTGTCTATCATTCTCCTGTCTTCCACCACCTCCACAGTGTCCAGGGCTCTCTCCAGGGTGCAGCTTCCCTTCTTTCTTTCCCAGAGTGTTAAGTTCCCCCTATACCACCATAGAAAATGACTGACACTGATACTTAGAGAACATCGATTTAAAAGACAAGAATATTCAGAAGGGACACTTAAATCCCATCACTGGTTAATGGAATTGAGGAGCTAACGGTGCTAGCCAGGAGTCAGACAGAATACCTGGATTGTATTGTGTGCTTTACAGAAACATGGCTGCACAAGAATATCTCTGACAATAACGTTTTCTTTGATTGCTTCCGGAAACAGTTGGAACGACAGGGATTGCATCGAGAGATTAATCATGTCTTCACCATGAGCCTGAGTCTTCAGAGGGTCTCTGTGCTGTGGAGGATGTCATGTCTCATTCCTGTGCCTATGGACACTGTATCCCTATAAGGACTTTAATACACATTTATACTCACACTTAAATTTACACAAATATATTTACGTTATTCTAATCTGGTGCAACTGTCACACATCCCAATTTCCCACTCGGATGAATAAAGTATTTTTGATTGATTTCTCTCCCGTCCCCTCTATTTGGCTTTTATTTAGAGGTTGGGAGGGAGATTTACAGTGAAAGTGGGGAAATCACAGGGCGGCGACGTGCACGGATCATGTTCTGCTAGGCGATGAGCCCCTGCCTCCCTGCAGCTTCTCCACTCACCACGGGTTGTTGAAAGTGTGTGCCTTCCACCTCTGTACAACAGATCACTGTAACATTTTAATTGTATCGTCTCCTTTCTGTTATTCTTTACCAGTACTTTCCATTTGGGGCTTTTTCTCTCCTCTCTAAGTATTCCTTCCTTCAGATCAGCTCTTTAAGTACCTGGATTTCTGTCTAACTCTTTCCAGTGATATTTCTCTGAGATCAAAACATCTCTTGATTTTCACTTAGCACCATGCAGGGTGAGTATTTGAGCAGATGTGTGTGTGTATGTGTGTGATAGTTTTGCCAGCTGAGCACAGAGCCCTCCTGTGCTTGAGAAATGAGAGGAAGCATTTTAGTGTATCAAGTTGTGTGCTTCCATAACCTAACCTCATGCTGTACATCTCAGCCTCTACAACTGAATGCAAATCAACTGAATGTATTCTCTAAAGGATTGTTAATAAGTGTAGACATCCTTTAAGTGCAAATCCCATATTAATGTCTCGAAACAATGAACCATTAAAACGTACAATGTCCTTTACTTAGAACTGAGTGAAGAAATTATGTTTGTAATTTGTAATATAAACTGAAGTGTCTGTACTCTGCATAACAATGATGCCAATAAAGAGGGTAAGGAGAACAACTATCCCAGATTATCTCTTTCTGTTTCTTCCTGCATTTCACAATCTTGGTTTTCCTGGCACGGAGCAGGAAAGACAGACGTCAGCAGTGTGAGGCGTTGTTGGGAAAGGCTGCAATGAGAGCAGGGCCTTTGGATAGACACAGATCAGAGTATTTAGTGCCAAACACTACAGCATTCCTAGTAAATAGGGATTGAGTTTGGATGCACAGTGAAGGGCTATTATCATCAAGTTCACTGCAAAACTGCCCACTTGTCTAAATTGTTTTCCCTGACTTTAAGATCGAGGCGGATGGAGGTCTACGCTGAGTTTGAAGAGGGAGAGAGGAAGACGACTGGGGAAGGGAAGGAAACGGATAGGGAAGGAAAGGAAGGAAATAGGCCCTCATTTATCAGAACTGGACAGTAGGTCAGATTTCAGCCCAGCATACTGCATGAGCCTTTCTGTAGCCTATTTGAGAAAGTGTTGTAACAACTATAATGATTGTTATTTTTCACAGATTACTATACAGTACATTTAGTTTAAAGCTGACATATTTTTCAGGTTCATATTTGTATTGTGTTCCTCTACTGTGACATGTTTCCATGCTTTAACGTTTCAAAAAGCTCTTTATTTTTCTCTTACTGCCTGTGCTGCAGCACCTCTTTTCACCCTCTGTCTGAAACCAGAGCCCAGTCAGTCTTGGTCAACCATTGACAGATGTCCCGCCCCTCAGCCCATCAGGTACAATATCTTTGAGCGCTGACCAATAGAAGTGTTACATAGTGATGTCATTATGTTGCTGAAGTAAACAAAGGAGTCCAATGGAGGCGTTTTCTTACTCACCAGCCAAAGCTCTCCGAGGGAAAAGGAGCAGCGGGACCACGTGGAGAGGATGCAAAAACAACGGAATCAGATAACAGTATCAGCCATATGACCCCCCTCCTCTACATTAAGTACACTATCATATTGTAGAATATTATCGATTGTTGTGTCAAATTTTTAAATGTTTACCTGAGTGAATGTAGTCTTTTAGCCATTTTAAATAGTCCTATTTACCACGTTTTATTGTTACCTTCTGGTCTGATCTATTTCTATTGTAATTTATTTATGATAATAAGCAACTTAAATCGGTTCTTTAGTGCTTTGTTTCTTTAAAGGTTCCATGTCATGGCCATTTCTACTGATCATATTTCCACTGTTGAGGTCTACTAGAATAGATTTACATTGTTCAATGTTCCAAACTCACATTGGTTTCTCATACAGCATCTCTGTATAGCATGTGTGTATTCACCAGGGGCCTCATTTATAAAGCCTTGCGTAGGATTGACGTGGGAAGGTTGCTTACGTAGGACAAAGCACATAAATACGCACAGACATTTTCCGATTCATAAAAGACTGCGTACCGGCGCAGGACTTGCGTACGGCACATCCTACGCCGGTTTCCATTTATAAATCACAATCGACTCAAAATGCCGCGCAGCTTTTGCGGGCTTCACGTAACGCCCATATTTGCCTATAAATAGTCAAAGAAACGCCCATTCATTCATTCATTTTGGCTCTTTCTCATTTAATCAAATCCCTCTCCTCGACTCCTCGGTCCTCCGGTAGTGACCCGGAAATGAATTTCAGCGCGCCATGTTGAAGGATATCTAATTTCTCTAAATGCACTTCGAGGACCGAGGATCGAGCGTCGAGGAGGCTCTCTGGAGGAGCTATGACCGAGGATACACTGATGGATCCTCCACGGTCCTCCACGGCTCCTTCGTGGATGCATTTCCGGGAACAGAGATGTTTCAAAGAGTCGTGACGCACGGCCGGACTTATCTCAGCCAATGACAGCTCTGCATGCATCCCCTGGATATTATTTTATTAACTGCTTTCATCGCGACGCAATGTTTACAGTGAGAACAGCTGTGAGGTCCGTGCAGAAAGCAGAGCAGTGTGTATAATATATATCACTCAGTATAACAGGCCTAGGGGAGAGTGGGGTAAATTGAGCCATTTTTTAGTTACTGTCCTCTAAGCAAGGAGAAATAACACACAGTAAAAATGAAAACACACACCTATAATTCAGGATGTCTCCTATCAATGGCAATGATAATAATTCATATTTGATCAAGGGCAGTGAAAATATTACTTCTTAAAAAAAAAAAGTATTGTGGCTCAACTTGCCCCAGTGTAGGGGTAAGTTGATCCAGGTCAGGGGGTAAATTGAACCACTGTTCAAACCTGGGCATACCTACAACAAATCTTAAAGGTAACTATAAACAATAAATAACAAACCAAATACAAGCTTAGTTTTTCAAATATTTTTAATATAAATGTCGATTGAATTGATTGATTTTTTTTAACATGTTAAAAGGAAAAGTAATTATACAAATGGTAATACAATTTCATACATCTTACCAATGAAATACAGGGTAAATTCAACTTTAAATGTAGCCTACAATGAGCTCTTATTATCAACTTGGCCTACTTTCATTCATTTCTCCATTGAAAAACTGGCTCAACTTACCCCAAGGCCCATGGTTCACTTTACCCCATAGCCACCATTTTAGAAAAAATAGCCGAGCATTACAATTCAGTCATTTTTAGCTTAATGACTCACATGGTTTAATACGCTGCCAACACATCAATATATACAATATATGTGTTTAAACCTGGATACTTTTTTTTGACATGACAGCCGATATAGCTGACATCTAGAAAATGTACTTTGACAAGCAAAAAACGTTTTTTTGTAAAAATGTTTACTTATCAGACCACAATGAGTCTCTTTCACAGGCAATGAGAAATGGGTGGAGCTTGCATAATTTCTGGTCACTTGATTACAACTATAAGGCGTTGCCTGGTTACAGGGGGTGGTTCAATTTACCCACTGGCTCAACTTACCCCCTTCTCCCCTACTCTTTTTATTTGCTTTAGTTTAGTAGATATATACAAAGAGTCAATATTTTTCTAAAACCATTTAGTGCTTCACATAATACAATAAACAACGGCTGTAGCCTGTTTTAGGAGCTGTATGTGCGTGTGTGGTGTTGGTGGGTGTGGTACAGTGTGTGCGTAGATGCAGCGGACAGACGGGTCTCAGTTGGTTTGGTGTCCTCTGCTTATTTTTAATAATTTTTAAATAAGTATATCCAGTCTCTGATAGTGTTACGTTATTATGAGAGTGCTCTGTTTGATTCTGAAATTGTATATATACATATATATGTGTGTGTGTGTGTGTAGCCTGTTATTGTCTCATTATACCGCACTGTGAATGAATTAAAAGTAAATATATAAGTCGTCATGAACACATCTGTCCATCAGACAGAGGGCTGCTGTGCCTCCTGTCATCCTTAATGGACGTCTCTTTAAAATGACCGCTCAGAGGAGTTCTCATTTCTCTAACCGCCTGCTGCTTCCCCTCCTCTCTCCTCGGTTCCCCTCCTCAGTCCTCCACTCGCATCTCCTGTGGGCGGGACTAAGTATCGGGGATAGGAGTCGAGGAGGGGAGTTAGAGAAATGAGAAAGGGCCTTAGACTGACTGCATGAAGAAGATCACAGGAAATGACGACAGAACAGCTAAAAAAGACATCTCACACCGTGTCAGATTTTGGTTATTTTGGGGAGGTGGAGATAAATCATATTGTTTGGTGGATGCCGTTTGAACCAGAGTAGCAGCATGGAGGTCGGATCGTCGCCAAAATAAATAAATAAGTGGTCCGAAAAAGGTTCATGACAAAAAAAATACACAGCCTTCCTCAGGCAGTGTGTTTGTACCGGGGACAGGAGACCCCCCCTTGATGAGAAACTGTAAGAAATGATCGGGGAATCCCTCCGGAGTGGAGTCATGACGACTGGATCTGAATTATGTTTTTGTATTTGGTAGTTTGTGTCCCAGCTGTCGATCAGCAACTATATATCCATAATCCACCAGTTAAAGGAAATACAACTAATGTGTTGTGTTATATTAGCTGTACAATTTACCACATATGGTGTTCAGTGTACACACCTGTGTTTTACGAGTAGTAGGCTATTGGCGAACGGCATAAAACATGATTAAACATGATAGTATAAATCAGTGGTTCTCAAATGGGGGTACGCAGACCCCTAGGGGTATGTTGCAGTACTGCAGGGGGTACGTGAGATTTATTTTATGTTAATGAAAAAAACAACATAAGTAATGCATTT
Source organism: Gymnodraco acuticeps (assembly GCF_902827175.1). Taxonomy (NCBI): domain Eukaryota; kingdom Metazoa; phylum Chordata; class Actinopteri; order Perciformes; family Bathydraconidae; genus Gymnodraco; species Gymnodraco acuticeps. The sequence goes on along the minus strand of NW_022989810.1, from coordinate 980,877 downwards.
AAACAAACTACTAATAGTAACTACTTTATTCAAAAGTCTACAGTAATTCTGGATAATAAAATGGGGAAAATAAACGGGGTGCTCTCTTTTCCTCTCCTGACAGCCCGTCAGTCTCGTGCAGCTCGCTGAACCTGTAATAACCCGACAGTAAATAATAAATATATGTATAACTACTTTAGCTAGTTCCAGAGTAGATAAATAAGCTAAGTTTGTTAGGTCCAACTCTTAGTGTATTTTGGTCCGCTCACCGGTCCGTCACAGCGGCGGAGCTGTGATCATGCAGAGCTGCATGTTCTCCGTCAGCAGCTGATCTGATGTGATTTATGTCCAAATCTATCAGATCTAGGTAGTTCTAGTTAATTATATGACTTCCTGCTTATCAAAGGACCTAAACAATAAGCGTTGATTGGCAACGGCGTGTGGCCGCAAAGTATAGCGCAGTATTATGCATATGTTTATTGTGGGGTCAAAATCCCATGCTCATAAAATGCTCATATCTTTTTTTCTCTTCATTCCCCACGCCCCAAAATAAATAAATATACCAATTTTATGAAAAGTAAGGAAGTTTGAGCAGTGTGGGTTTTATATTAACAGAGTTACAGATATTTCAAAACGCGAAGTGTAATAACTGCAGTTTGCCTTCCTGTCACTGAGAATAACAAAGATCCTCAGTGAAGCACAAGCCCATGTTTCTCACTACATTGTAAGTAGAACTTATTAAAAAGATCAGTTCAATGCAACTAATATCGTCTTAGTGTTATTGCATGATGTTAAAATTGGTTTGCTTTGAATTTAGTGATGGATTATAAACATTTTAAATGTAGCATTTAAGTGTTGCTCAGTTACAATGTTGTTATTTTAATAAATCAGACACTGATGGTGCAGCGCTGTACTGTACCTCTTTATATAGGTATTTATTCCCTAACAAATAGTTTTTGCGCTGATCAGGGGGTACTTGGCTGAATTTTCTTTTCAAAGGGGGTACATTATTGAAAAAAGTTTGAGAACCACTGGTATAAATCATGCTCGTATCTATACAACCTATAGAAATGCAAAACGGCGTCAGTTTAAAGTAATTCTATCCTTCTGTTTACCGCATCATTTATGCGAATAGCCTACATTTCTTAACAAGAGAACATAATCGAGTGATCAATAACATTTCCGTATTTATTTCTCCAAGTTGTGTTTTTGTGTGCACTGAGGAGTCTCAAACAGGCGTTTGTTAAATCATTTTAAGATTGGCTTTAATCAATTTTTGCAAATTAATTCTTCATATATGATAAATGAGAGGTAACATTTTATTTATGGTATTATGTCCACATATTTCTCTCCATTCTTCCTTCTGCCAACGGTGTCGCAGTTTCTCGTCTCTCCCATTTTTTTTCAACTCCTGAACAACAACAAAAAGCCGGCGTTTTATCCAGTTTGTACACAACTTAACAAGCAGCAGTGGTCCACTGAAGAGACCAGCTACCTACTGGGAATCTGGTCTTCCGAAGAGGTACAGAGGAAGCTGGAGCACAATCGGCCATTGTTGTTGTTGTCGGTGTCAGCTGTGAGGGGTTTCCGCGCGGTTTGGCTTTATGAAGCAGGCACGCAAACGGTTACGTCATGACGCAAACGATGACGCAATGACGCATTACCAGTCGGACTCTGGGCGGTGTGAAAAGAGCCGGAGCTAAACCGAAGAACCGGTTCTGAACCTGAAAAGCTCTAGCACGGAGCTTGAACCGGAGTTGCGTTGGTGTGAATGAGGTATCTGTCCTAAACGGCTTGTTGGAGCTCCTGCTCCTGCCCCCCCCCCCCCCTCCCTGTGAGCCCAGTGTGCTCTGATTGGTCGGGACGTTGTGAGGCTCGTTGTGAGGCTCGTTGCAAGGCTCGTTGCGAGGCTCGTTGCTGCGAGCTGCGAGGAGCGGACAGGTTTCCGGGTCGGCGAAACAGCGAGAACAAGTGAAACTCATCCTGAGCACACAAACACTCACAGCCGAAGTAAAAACAATAAATGTGGCTTGATATGGAGTAAGAAAAAGGTTTATAACGCTGTGAGAATGGGTCTGCGGAGAGCATTTCTCCGCGATCGTTGGGATCGTCTATTACCAGCGTTCAGGGAGCTCTATGCAAGTCAATGGGGACTCCCTGTTAGTTAGCCAAGGGATCCTGGTGTGTGAGGTGCTCCGCAGATTGGTCCATTTGGGCCAATCCGGTCATTTGTTGTTGATTTGGGTGTCACAGAACTCAGGAAGAAAACAATGGAAAAAGAGAAATCTCCAACAAGGCGTTCCTGGGCAGCATAGACAGGTATTTTCTGTGTTAGAGTTTTAGTTGCTACAGGGTGTACTTTGAGGGTTTGTGACTCTGCAGACCATTTACATGCATAAAAACCATCATAACACACAAGGGGACGGGTAATAACTGGAAAAGCATGACATGGGCTGTTTAACAGTGGACATTTTTCTTGCTGGTAAAAATAAAAACATGTTATCTAACTGCCAGCTCGCTCTGATCCTAAAGAGATCCTATCAAACACCACAGAGGAAGACATCATGATCCCTGGATTATCAAGGGTTTTATGTAGAGACAGCTGCTGGATGACAGTAAAACTTGTGTCTACGATGGCACAGAAAGTCCTCTCAAAATAAATTTAGATAAGTGTGTCTGGTGAAATAAGCTATAAATACGGTTTTTCCTCTGAGTAAACAACAAAACAACTTTAACAAATATATTTTCTAGAGTTTTTCCTTTCTTGGCTCTCGGTTTTTCCTCTTCCTGTCGGCAACATTCCACCCCGCATACCGAGACTCTCTCTCTGCATATGAGGGTTTGCTCTCTCCCTGGATAAATGAAAAACATGACAACATATTGTGTAATCTGATGTTGTAAGTCCTTTGGTGTAAATAACTGAAATACCGTATTCTTCCTGAAGCATTACAGGGAGAGTTATTTGACTAAACAATGCTTCCTCCTCCACACTGCTAGCTGGAGAACCCCACTGTTTAGGTTAGAAGAATTAGAGCTGGGGCGGAGGGTACTTCCCAAAGTATTAAAAACTGCTGAGGGAGGATATGATGAAATGGTCTTTGGTTTCAACTGGGGCCAATGGAAAATGATTGATCTCTATTTTATTGGGGAGAATAATTGAACAAAGGAGAGAGAACTAAAATATGGGGGGAAATAAAGAAAATGTCAAACGTCAGGTGAAAGTAATAAGAGCTTTTTTGGATGTAATGGGCTTTTACTGTTGTGCTGTTTGATTTTCACCTCATGCTTTGACGGTTAGAGGGTGCCTCCACATTGCAGTATTATGCGTTGGTTCTTACGATTAAAGCGTAATTGAGAAACAAACTATTTTGATTAACAAAATGTGATTAATTTATCAAAACACATATATCTGAAATTTAACAGCGACATTTAAAGCTAGTAGGAGCTGCTGGCTCTATGATAGTGGCGTGTTTGTCCAAAAAAAACAACCACTGTTGTTATAATTACCCTCACTGCCTGAACGGTACTGTACAGGTGCGCACTTCAAGTCTAACCATAGGGTTTAAAATAATAATTCCAATTTAAAAAACGAGACCCACAAATTTGGTGATGTCTTGCTTGCTAACATTAGCTAGTTAGCTTGTGAGATGGTGGGTGTTTCTCAATGTCGAGTACGCTTGCTTGGTAGCACATGTCTTCCGAGTCACTTGATTCAGAAGCGAGGCAAGAATACTTCCTGGCATTCGGAAAACGAAGAGTGGAACAGGCGAGCAAGTGTGCAGGTGTGCGTCATATGAGAGACCCCGCCTTACATTTTCCGCCACAGATTTGGGGAAATTGGTCCGTGCGCAAAGCATTGTGGGAATTTTAAGACCGCGGAGTCTACACATGTGCAGCCTCGAAATGTCTCCAAACAAAGTACGACGGGCTCGGTAGAATTCCAAGTATGCTGGACATTGGAACAGTACTTCGGCGGCACTTGATGACGTAGTATGCTTGAAATAGTGGCTCTGGAGCAGCTTTACTCGAGATTGAGAAACACCCGGTTAGTCAAGGTAAGCTAGCTAACTAGGTAGATAGATAGCAAACGTTAGCTAGCTTGATTTACGGATAGATAGATAGATAGATAGATGGATAGGATAGATAGATACTGTAGATAGACAGACAGACAGACAGACAGCTCTACTTCTGCACGAGACCGCTCGAAAAAAAAAACCGGAAACAGATGTAGGCCTATAAGGGACATTTCGAGCATCATTGCGATTGTCAACATTTCTGAGTTTAGCATGGCCGAAGACACTACACTACCCATAATCCCCAGCTATCGTTTAGGACTACTGTCCCCGTGATTCATCTTCAAGCTCTGGGATTGGATATTGGAGTGGCAGTGCGCCAAGGTTACGCCGAGCGTCAAACAGCTGTTTGAAATGGAATGAAACCAGGCCAGACTATCCAAAACTGGAATCGAACGCCCCCCCCAGAACTACACATGCTGGCTATTGTGTTTCGCAAAATGTTCTATGGGACGTCTCTACTGAACGTTTTCCCCACAATTAGAAGTTGCCAGTATTAAACACATTGGTGCTATCAAATGTAAAACATATAATTAATAAATGGGTGAAAATCGCTTGTGTCCATAATGCGCAGCATTAATATATACCCACATGACAGCTCATTGTTACTTTGTAATTCTACTCCACTACAATTCAGAGGTTAACCTGGTATTTGTACTCCACTACATTTATTTGAGTTACTTTGCAGATTCTGATTAATGATGTGAAATATAAACAACCCTTAAATCAGACTTTAGTTACACCTGAGTAAAATTCAGGGAAGGTGATTGTCAAGTGCCAACAATCAGGAGAGATATTTGATAGTTGGTGCTTGAGAAGACTAAACATTTATCTGCAATTGACATGAATGGAAACGAGTAATAAAGTATATTCATTACTCGTTATTCTCTACTAATAGTTAATTAAAGACTGTGTAATGGCTATTTTGCACATCCCTTTCAAGATTTCAAGATTTTCTAAGGTTTATTGACATATCATATCCACAACTATGGTGTAGTTATGCAATGAATGAAAAAATTGGGTCGCAGCTGAGGTTCCTCAACAGTGCATTACAAGACATCTATCAATATGTGTGTATACCTCCACCATTAAACTGTCATATTCTGCACATTTCTTATACTATCTACATAAGAGTATAATTCATATGTATAATATCAGTTAAAATAAGTAATTCAACATAGTTAACATTGCAGGAAAGCAATATATTTGACTTTAAGTACTTTGTCAGGCTTAATATTTATCTTTTGATACACCCAAAGCTTTTTTCTTATTTAAAAGAAGACCTTAATCTAAAGTATTATTTAATGTTTAATAAAGGTTAATTCGTTTTTCTGTTTTGGACATCCTCCTATTAATATCTGTGTACATCCAGCACTAAACTGTTTTATTGTAGAGAACACTTATAGTATCTTCTTGATTTTTTATATTCTATATTTCTATCACAGACCTTCTACTTTCCCCCTATGAAAGTATGTACTCTTAATATTTTTTTTATCAAATATAAACACATAAAAACAATAATTCAATAATGTGCTTTAACCACTAGGTGATGCACACAAGGTACACACAGCCATAATAACTTTGTATTATTAGTGTAGGACACTTATGTATGTACAACATCTGAAGATGTGTAGTTGTATTCATGGATTCACATAATTTTACAGCATATTGCTATACTATTTCAGACTCAGTATTTACATTCTTATATTCAAAGAAAATCAGTAATATCTTTAAAAACTACAAGTCCTTTTATATCAGCTGTGCACCGTTATGGTGTAAATATAACCTATCTATGAATTAGATCAAATGTAAAAGTCAGCCGAATTAGTGTTGATACTGCAAGGAGACTTATTGTGTGAAGAGAAATTGAAGATGTTTTTTAATTGTTGATATATTTATCAACGTCAAGTATTCAGTTTCGGCGGCATTTCTTCCAGTTTTTCCAAAGGTCTTCTCATCAGGGCTCTATAAATAAAGAACTACGGCAGATCTATAATATGTAATGCAGCCGAACCGTGTATTACAATGCCGTTATGTGATGACTTTCAAAGAGAAAAGCAAAAACACTCGAAATTAAGTATTATTTTCTTTTAAAAAAAAGGTTTTCCGGATTTGATATGGCATGAACACCATATCCCTACATGCATTGCGGCTAAAGGCCCTGACACACCAAGCAGTCACCAGAGGACTCGCCGACGCCGGCTGTTGCGTCGCCGTGTTCTCCTGCGTCTTGGCCCTGTGTTGCACGGGAACACACCGCAAAGACTTCAGTGCGTGAGTGGCAATAACTCTCCTTACCAGCAGGCGGCGGTAGTGTGTATTCGTCATTCAAAAGAGGCAACAACCGGAAGACAGAGAAGAAGAACAGACTGTGATATAAACAAACAACAAATAGTGTGTGCGTTACATTTTCACTCTCGTCCATCGAAAACATGTTTCGTGCGGCACTGGAGCTAGATTTGGGTTCTGCCCGATCTGTATTAATGTCATGTTGACAGGTTATCATCATGTAGGCATTAATAAAAGCTAATTCTAATGTTGTGTTATGTGTGTATGAAGGTACGAAATAAAGTTTTGCATTGCCTATCCTGCTATTTGTGTTTATTCTTTTAATCACACAGCGATAAGAAACGATAACAATGTGCCTACATAACTGTCAGTTGCAGCCCTAGCATTAGTATTGGTTATACAGTAACAGCTACAACATTAAAATACTTCTAGGCAGATTGAGGAGGATAATGGGAGAATGAACAGAGGGAGAGAAACATCCATCTGAATAATAATAATAACAACTTTATTTGTATCGCACCTTCAGGCTAGTTTTTTCAAAATTAAAATCTTCAATCGCTCTTTGCCTAGTGTCTTTTTAAAACTCTACATCTTGGACGAGAAACAAATGTTGTTTCCACCTTAACAGTTCTCCTATGGTAATATCCATGCTACAATGGTGAAACCAATACTCTAGATTGGAATACTTTCTTTGGCTTGGTTCCAGCTCTACCTTTAACATTTTCCATTCAAATAAAGATTTGCCTGCTATCTATATTGTAACAAATTAAATCTTCCCCAAATTCTCACATGAATAAGAATCTCTATAAGAATAATTTGTTTATATTATGAAAAGATTGAATAATATGTTATACCCTCAGTGTGTTTTTAGGATTATTTTCTAATAAGTGTGTTTATGTGTAAACTCACTCGTGTGTTCCTTCTCTCCCCCTCTGGTCGTCAAGCCACGACCCCTTCACGTTCTGCTGGCCCATGCCAACTCCTCTGGTTCTGTCTTCTCCTCCGTCCTGTCTTCTCCTCAGTCCATCCGCACTTGGATCTTCCCGCTGTAATTCTTTTCAGTGGCCCAACTGCTTTGCATTTCATCTCCTCCTTTTCAGTCTCTACGCTGTTGCATGGAGGGTGTATTCTGCTCTCATGTCCCACACTCTGCCAAATCTCGCGGCTCAGTTTGGAACTTCATGTCCTGTTTGAGGGACCGATGAGAGTTTGCCTCTTTGTCAGCATGCTGGTTTGGTTCTGGATGCCTCAGGTGGAGATGGTTCTGGATGCCTCAGGTGGAGATGGTTCTGGATGCCTCAGGTCGTTGTTGGTTCAGCTCGGGTTGTCTGTCTGTTTGATGGAGGAGGAGGAGTCTCCTGTGGTGAGGTCATTTGTCTGAAGATGGGGTCGTAGCATTCTGACAGGCAGAGAGAGAGAGAGATCTCGGGCCACATTACCTATAGTTAATTCTAACACACTGAGGTAAAACATATCCAATCCTTTCCACTCTATTTTCCTAATCTTACTATCTGTCTTAGATGTTAAATGTCATCTAAACCCAATTAATGTCTACTAATGGCTGTGCCATATCCCTAAACATTGTTTCCACCCCCCACTGTAACATGGCTACTCCAAATAACTCTTTCAGGAAACCATTTTCTTCTATAAATTAAAAATACCTACATGTTTCAAGCACCACATATTTCACACACTATAAAAGAACGTCCCCATATTTTCTCCATTACTTTAAATCTCACTGTTATTTAGAACATAAGTAACTTTTGTGACTGAACATATCTGCAATGTCGCCACAATCTGCTGGGGAATTTTGTTCATAGAGTTTGTACGTACAAAGCTGTACTTGTGGGTTAGTAGCCTGTTTCTACTGTAATCATTTTCAATAATTGTGCTCAGGTCACCGGTCGGTTGTCCATAAACTTAACAGGGGTGTTTCTGGCACAGACTAAAACATGGATCCAGTGTATTTGGAGATTCCCCTAATCTGTAAATTCCCATCACTTACATATCCCAATCACTTAAACCCATCTCATCATTTGATACAAGAACTGCATATATGGGGGTTGAATCATCTTGATTGTAACCGCCTCACCTTTGGGACCGAGTATTTATAACTCCTCCTCTTGTTGCTCAGCTGATCTTTTGGCTCTAGGGATAAGTGAAACTCTCTGAAACACAGCTGGAGTTTTGTTAGTGATGTGGGCATTCTCTATGAGTGGACTAATGGATCCATGTCTTACTTGATATTGTTCTCCCCATCTAACCAGAAAGGTGCCAAGTGTAATGAGCACAATCAACAATGCTATTCTGACTCTTATCCCTAGGGCACCCCACAATTGCTTTGGCTTTGTTCTTGACATCATCTCTATTTTCTCCCTTGGTGTCAGTTACAGAATTTAAATAATGAGTACTATAATAACGTATACAAAAATTGGACTCTTTTTCAGATGTAAAACAAAAATAGGTTTTCACTTTAGTGTACAATCTATAGACAATTCGTCTTTTGAGCTGTTTCTATCTTTATCTTATTTCTATTTATTGTTTTGTTCCAGCTCTGCCAAATCAGTCCTAACTCCCAATAATGTTCTGGAAGTTGCCAGTGAAGGGTGACAATGTGTGAGGTGGTGTCAATTTGCCCCTTTTTCTTTACCTTTAAACCGGAGCGCGTGTGAAGTTCATTACAACTTCTCACTGTTCCGTCCACCGGGATCAGCTCACTGTGTTTTGTGAACTTTCACCCTCACCCAATCACCTGGCCGAACAGGAGTCTCTTCTGGTGTCTCGTCTGGTATCTCTGTAGCTTTCTTAGCCTGTGTAGACAAAACTTGGATAATATTACTCAGAGTTCTGATATATTCATTACTTTTATTCGTCTAATATCTAAAACTGGACCACTCCCTCCTTGGAGGAGGCCCAAGCGTCGGCATACCTTTTGTCGTTATGAGACCTATTGTTAACTACATGTTATTATTTATTAACTACAATGTCACTGAAATCAATATATCTGTATAATCATGACACTCCCTCCTTTGAGCAGAACATGCTCAACTAATATTGCAATGATTACCCTATTCTGAACAGGACATGTAAAACCCATAACGTTGCATTAAATAAATATAACTTCTCCGTGTATCCATAAGGCGTACAAAATATCGTATGATGTATGGCTTTCTGGTGGTATAAAAACATATTCACTAAAATCTGCCATTAGCACAAAAAATGGTTTACTTGTTGCAATAATGGCTTTTGTCCTGGTACTATGCATCATTGTTGCTACGAAAAACAATACCCCTGGTGTCGCTAATGCGTCTCAATAATTCTAGGATTGGGGATTGTTTGATACTGCTGAACAAAGATATGATAAAATAATATTTCTCTAAACTAGAGAGAAAATACGAACTATTCTCACAGAGGGTGACATGCATGAAGGGCTGGTGCCCCTTACTCAAAATGAGATATTGCCTTACGCACTACATTATAAATCAGTAAAATTACTCAAGAATAAATAAATAAAAACTGATTCTTGAAACTGTTGTAAAATCCCTACAACTTCTTCATCCAAGCTCTCAATCAGTGTTATGTTATTTAATCTGCAGCTCATTGCCTTAAAACAGATACTTCAGACCGATTATAAAATTGTGTTTATGAGAAAAATGTAATCTGACTCCATAAATCACATAATTGTTTGACTAAAAAACTACACTTCCAGTAACAATAAATGAAGTTCCCCTTTAAACACAGCCCCGGTCTTCTGACGGGGTCTATCTATGTACTGGCTGGAAAATGTTGTGCCAGTCTCTGTCGCTCTGTCACTGTTCACCCGCTAACAGTCACTCTCTAGTTCTGCTGGGTTCTTGTTGACTTCTTCACTGGTTTGAGACAAGCGACCCTATCGGACACCTCCCTTTGTAGCCAGACTTCACCACAGCAGAATCAAGTTTCTGTTTTTAGGTCTCAACAGCTCCACGTCAGGTGTATCGCCACCCCTTGAACTGCAGTCAGTGTAAACAGGAGGATTTGGTATGGATCCTCCATCTTGGGCAAGTACTAGGTTTCCCTCTTCATATTTTTGAGTGGAAACCCCATTGTCTTGACCTCACTAGCTGTGTAGACACAATAGTTTTCTGTGTGGGGGAACAACATCACTCGTAATCTCTATCCTTCTCATAATTACAAAAATAGTCTGCTAAATGTTCTACTATGTTTTAATCTTCTACTAATCTGTGGATGCTTCATGTGTAAATGCAATATGCTACTCACTATCTCTTTAAATAACATTCAACTTCTCCCTCCTGTGTTGACAGATATGGCTCAATGTAGCTGGGTTTCAAAATACCCTTGGGCTGAGGATGCATCACCTGTTGGTCTGGCCCTCTGAGCTTCCTCATTGCTGTGATTGATACCAGGGTGTCAGTTACATTTGGGTCATGTTTGGCACCCCTGTTCGTTTTTTACATCTATGGGACCCCCTGCCTCCGTTGTCATCATGGAAACCTCCTGGTTGTTGGTTCTGCTTCTGATTTTCTGGCACTATCTGAGATTTACCAGTTTGAGGTGTCTGCCCTGCATTCTCTGGTTCTTCCTGAGCTTGAATTGTTGGAGGTGTCTGCCCTGCCTTCTCTGGAAGTTTCCCCTCCCTTCTCCTTGTCTTGTTCCTACAAGCTACGGTGTCTTTTGTTTTTTCTGCCATGTCTTCCCTCACTGGCAGGTCTGCTACTCGGACCACATTTATGCTGTGTGCCAATAGGCTGGCATATTCCAGATGGAGTATCAGACTTGTAACTCTTATAAATCTTTCTTCATCTTCCCTCCATATAGTTCTTTTAATTGGAAAGGTTAAAGCATCTGATCAGATTATTACCCTTTCCTTGATATCTGCAGTTGAGCCTGGCTCTGCGTCTAGTCCCAGTTTAGTTTGTTTTGGTGACATGCTCTCTTCCTATTCAAATGAATATTATTAAGTTATCAAAGATTAAGCACCAATCCTCTGACTAGCACCGTCGTTCCTGATAAGTAATATCCTATGTCATCCAAACCTAACTTTAAATCTGGGCTTTTTAAAGTTTTTTTTCAATTTATAGATTTTTTTTTTTTTTAATAATAATAAAGTTAATTAAAAGATAACAATTATGCAAATTTTAAAATCTGAAATGCTAAAATAAAAATTGTACAGTGTATGGTTTTGACTTTAAAATATGAAAATTAGAAATCTGGTGAAAATCTAAATCTACTGTGTACAGTGCATACCAAAGTGTATGAAATTATGTAAATGTCCTAACTTGTGTTAGCTTCAATACATTTGTTTGCTTATTTGAAAAAGTATTGTTTAAAGTTTCCTATCTTATAATTAGAAACCAATTGCAATTCTATCCTGGCGATCAAGCATGTGTTTATTTTAGGGCCGGGACTCGATTAAAAAAATTAATCTAATTAATTAGAGGCTTTGTAATTTTAATTCTAGAAAATTCAACTCAAAACAACACTGCAGTTTAAAATAACATTTCTATGTAATTTACAATTATAAATGGGCCTCATACCCTTACGTCACAGCCCTCAACCTGTGTACGTAATGTTTTGACTTTAAGAGCCAGTATGGTTATCTCCTCTGTTTAAACACGCTATCATGGGACAAAGCAAGACGCTAATCAAACACAATCAGAAGAATATCGTCTATCTAACGCACGAATGTCGCATTTCTCGTCGTAAACCAGACGCAATGTCTGTTTGAAAACAGAAAAAACAACCACTGAAAGCTTCAAACTTTTCAGGCCTTTTCCTCAAAAATAGGACTTTTTTTAATAAGAAAGCCCCTTGCTGTAATTAAAACACTCACTCAACTGTGTTCTTGTCTCAAACAGTCCCCACTGTTTAATGGCCTCAAACCATTCACGTTAAATTAAAACATAACAAGAAACACTTTGAAATGATTTCCCCCATCACACAAAGAACTTTTAAAAAGAAAAACAGTCTCACACTGTCCTTAACACAAACACTCACTCCGTAATGTTTTGACTTTAAGAGCCAGTATGGTTATCTCCTCTGTTTAAACACGCTATCATGGGACAAAGCAAGACGCTAATCAAACACAATCAGAAGAATAACGTCTATCTAACGCACGAATGTCGCATTTCTCGTCGTAAACCAGACGCAATGTCTGTTTGAAAACAGAAAAAACAACCACTGAAAGCTTCAAACTTTTCAGGCCTTTTCCTCAAATAGGACTTTTTTTTTAATAAGAAAAACACAAACACTCACTCCAATATTCTCAGCTTCCACTGTGATTGTGTTCTTTGTCTCAAGCAATCCCGACTGCTAAATAGCCTCAAACCATTCACGTTAACTTAAAACGTAACAAAAAACACTTCTTGGAGCAATTAGCCTTCTGCCGACATGTAATAACAGACAAACGAATAGCATGCAGGGTTAAATGTAAGAAAAAGAAGAAATTTGAACTCACCCTGCTTGTGAAAATGCAACGCCACGTGTTATGGAATTCTTATTGTTATAAATTTGGTTGTTTTAACATTAATTTCCCAGCTATTTTCAGGAACCGGAAGCAGCCGTCCAACACACAGTCCTAAGATTGTTCTGCATAAACTATTGAAGAATTTTGACGTAACAGGCTTCTTCTTTACCGTAGTTTGAGCTCTCTGTGTGTCGAACGGGTTTGCCAGCGGCTCCGGACAACAGCCGCGTGTATACTCTCTCCCGGTGCAACGAGAATCACGTCAGGGGTCATTCCAATTGTTAACTGTGTTCTTATTCTCAGCGTCCAGGAAAGAGAAGCTTAAAAAGGAGACTAAATGGAGTCTCTGGAGGTTCAAAATTGGTACTTTAATTAATAAAAAGGCGCGGTAAAGTCACAAACAGGATTGTTCATTCAGGAGAGAAAGTCTGCAGCTCCCTCTCCCAAGTGCCGGCCGTGCAGAAGAGACCTTACAAGCATTCGTCCTTCCCGCTTGCTCACTGTTCGCTCCTCCTCTCTGTGAGCTGTAGTGACGTAAGGGACTTCCCCCTCTCGTTCGTCTGTGTCCGATATCGCGTTAAACAGAGGATTTCGACATTTTACATTCATTGCTTACTTCCACATGCCTTTTCTCCTCCTTATCTCTTTCATAACTTTATATGTAATACATGTTAACGGCGTCAATAGCCACTTTAATGATACTAATGGGCGGTAGTCCCGGATGTCGTCATGAAGGATTTTCAGAATAAAAGTTTAACTGGTTGTGCACAAGAACTTCTGGTTTTTCAGTATAAAACAGCATTTAAACTGACGGTATGTTTAGGGTACATTATGCTATTAAAACATTGATTTTAATTTTTAACAGTGTGTCAGGGCCTTACATCAAATCAGTGAGCTTAAAGGACCTGACACACCAAGCAGTCACCAGAGGACTCGCCGACGCCGACGTCGGCTGTTGCGTCGCGGTGTTCTCCTGCGTCTTGGCCATGTGTCGCACGGGAACACACCGCAAAGACTTCAGTGCGTGAGTGGCAATAACTCTCATTACCAGCAGGCGGCGGTAGTGTGTATTCGTCATTAAAAATAGGCAACAACCGGAAGACAGAGAAGAAGAACAGACTGCGTGATATAAACAACAACAAATAGCGTGTGCAAACTGCAGCCTGGTTATGATCCACTGCTGTCTGCCCGTCTTTGGTGCTCCACAACTACCCGAAGCGGCAAGTCTCCTGTACCGGGTGTACTGGATTCGCAGAGAATCCCACTTCTTCCTCAGCTCTTTCTCTGAAGCACACAAATAAACGATGTAAGCATTGTGGCTAGTTAGCATGTCCAATTCATATATATATATATATATATATATATATATATATATATATATATATATATATGCAGTGCCAAACTGCACAGCTAGCAACAGCTAGCAACAAGATAACAACAAAACACAAGGTTGAAATAACAAATTACATTTCACGTTAACGTCACTGTACGCTGGCAAACAATAAAAAGCCAACAATATCTGCGAAAGAGCTCAATTGATGAAAAAGATAATCTTACCCGAGAAACCAAGTTGCGTTTCAATCTCTCGCCAGAATCCGGTTTTCACTACTCGGTTCGAGTACCTTTTCTCTGTGATGTCGTACAGAGCTGGCCTCTCCTGGATCAATGTGATGAGCAGGTCTTCGTTTGCGTCATTCCAGATCGCTATGATGAGATGAAAATGAATATCAGTCTGTGGCTGCTTCTCAGGTCGACTATTTTAATTTCCTCGCTCCTCGGTCTCACCGGAAGTTGATTTGCCTGCGCCATCTTGAGTACTGTCACATGGCTCTTATTTCTGCCGGAGGACCGAGGATCGAGGAGCGATCATGGAGGAGCAATAACCGAGGAACCACCAGACCATCCTCCGATTAAATCCTCAGATACTCACCCCGCCCCCTTACTGTGTATCGCTCACTGATTGGACGAGGCAGTGCATGCACTGATCTGATGCTTCTTGACATGAGAGCAGAGTGAAGAAAATACATGAACCTCACGGGAGTCACTCCTCAGTTTATACCGTGTTTTGTTTCAATTCATGTATCATTTAGTTACAAATATGTGATATATCTGAACAACAAAGTGGTCAAAAATCATTTAATTCATTTTTTGGAAACATTTTCATGATCGCTTTTTTCGTTTTACATTTTCATTTATTGTCATTTCCATTCAGTCAGTCATTAAGTGCTATTGAAATGTTAATTTACTACATATCCAAACAAACAAACAAAGTGTGCAATCCAATGAATGTTAATCTAACTGGGTTTTGATAGATAACATATCTCTTTTTCTTCTCTCAATTATTTTATTTCTATTGTGCACTCTAATCAATATTAATCAAACTATTGTTCGTTTATAAATTTTAAGAATGGCGTTTATCTTTTTTGAGAATTAGTTCTTATTTTATTTTATTTATTGGGGTCTACAACAGATGATACAAATGTTTGTGTCAGTAAATGTGTACTAACAGAGGCGGGGGGGTGTGTGGAAATAACGGGGACAGAGCTGCTGTCAGACGATCAGCTGTGCAGCGTCATCACAAACGGACGTCGCTTCACGTGACGCTCCGGAGGAAAGGACGTCCCATTGCTCAAACTCATTTCCCTGCTTCTCGTGGTTTCCTTGCGTCCCTCCATGCTTGTGGGAGGGACTAAACGCAGGGAAACGACGCAAGTGAGGGAAGCAAGGATTTCATTTAATCGACCTGAGAAGCAGCCTGTGTGTGCCTTCTTAAATCGTTTGTTTATGTCTCTCACTTCCGTTTCGCTTCTCATGCACTGATTCGCTAGCTGAACAGCCAATCAGAGTGATTGCTTGGTCCGACTGCCTGTCCCGATGCATGGCCGATTCAACATGTTGAATCGGCCATGCATCGGGACAGGCAGTCCAAATAAGGCGTGTCACGGTCGACGGTGCGGGACACACCAAATTGAGTTTGGGCGACAGGACACGCTTCGTCTCCCGATTTACGAAAACAGCCGAAATCGGCCTGGTGTGTCAGGGCCTTAAACCATAGCTCAGGATCTTGGGTAATCAGTTCAGTGGCTGTGTATCGCAATGATGCTACGTCTGTTTCCGGTTATTTTTATTTTGAAATTCAGTAACTGACGGACGCCAAAAAAGCCCGAGATTATGGAATTAAACAAATAAATAAAAACAAGGATAATTGTGTGTTATTGGTGAGTAAATAACAGTGTGTTATTTAGAAAAGAATAACAAATTAGATGGAAAAAAAGATTAAAAAAAATACAGATTTCAGTATTCTGAGGCTCTGAGCCCCATTTATTTTCCTCACAGACGACAAAAAAAGTCCGACATTATACGTTTTAAAATAAAAACAATAATCGTGGCTTGATATTGAGTAAGAACATGTTTTTATGAACCCCACAGCTTCCGGTCTTCCAAGACCCGAATGGAGAAAAATACGTGTTGCAGGCACGAAACATACTACCAATAGAAATACATTGCTTTTAAAATCGTTCTGTGTGACACGAAAAAAAGGGGAAAATCGTGTTGGTGAACATGAATCAATAGATTAAATGTTGTGACTATAACACGAAATGCCGTGAGACTGGGTTGACTGACCATGCTACAGCAGTGAGCAGCAGAGGTGGGGCTATGGCTTCATCATTATCAGGAAATCAGGATCGTATAGGGCGTACACACGGAGCCGTTTGCCCCCCCAGAGCGTCCCGTTTGCAGATCTATCCACCTTGGGACCCGTTATTGTTTGCAGGGTCCGTTTCCGCGTTTCCATTACGGCCTCGTGTGAACGAAGGGGCTATACGAAAGGGAAAAGTAGCGGATACAACCGTTTGCGTTCTCGTATAAACGGCACCTTAGCTATTTTATCTACCTCTGGAACAAGCTAAAGTAGTTATACATATGTTTATTCTTCACTGTCGGGTCACTCATTACTGGATCAGTGATCATGCGCTTCCTTCCGCGCAGACAGACAGACAGACAGACAGACAGACAGACAGACAGACAGACAGACAGACAGACAGACAGACAGACAGACAGACAGACAGACAGACAGACATACAGACAGACAGACAGACAGACAGACAGACAGACAGACAGACAACAGACAGACAGACAGACAGACAGACAGACAGACAGACAAACAGACAGACAACAGACAGACAGACAGACAACAGACAGACAGACAACAGACAGAGAGACAGGCAGACAGACAGACAGACAGACAGACAGACAACAGACAGCAGAAAGACAATAGACGGATAGATAGATAAATAGATTGATATTTATATATAAATATTTTTTTGTGAAATAGCTAACGTTTTCTAGCTAATTAGCGCACATTTGCACAGGTTAATTGAGTTTAGTGAAAAATGTCAACATGAGCTTTAGTTTGCAGTCTGACTGGCTTATACGTTTTGGTACTTTATAGTTGTGGCAATCTACTGTACACCACAAGACACTACTCGAGTTATTAAAACATGTACTTATTTAAGAGTTTGGGCCATTGTCATATGTCATTCTGCCAGTCACTAGCAGAAGATGGATGTGGATACTGTAAAACCATCCGATCACTGCAGTGTAGCTGCAAATGATCTAAACAAAATGCATTGTTTATAATGCTGCTATTGCTAAATCGGAAATCAAAGACATGGGGTGAAGCAGAAGTGGTAAAGAGGCGGGATGACATAAGGTGAATACTACAAAGTATATTTCTTCAATACAGATGAATGATGAGGTTATAATGGGAAACTGTGTAGACAAGCTGCTACAACTTGTCATTCATTCTCTCATGCTTGCTCTTTGAATTTACTTCTGATTATCTAATAAACCAAAAGAGTCAAATTCTGCAACGTCAGCTTTCTACGGTGGCCCCAAAGTGCAAGTCAAAACAACATTTCGGAAAACACCACAGCATTTCACAAAACGCCACAGCATTTCAGAAAAAGCCACAGCATTTCAGAAAACGCCACAGCATTTCAGAAAACACCACAGCATTTCACTAAACGCCACAGCATTTCAGAAAACACCACAGCATTTCACTAAACGCCACAGCATTTCAGAAAACGCCACAGCATTTCACTAAACGCCACAATATTTCAGAAAACGCCACGGCATTTCACTAAACGCCACAGAATTTCAGAAAACGCCACAGCATTTCAGAAAACGCCACAGCATTTCAGAAAACGCCACAGCATTTCACTAAACGCCACAGCATTTCACTAAACGCCACAGCATTTCACTAAACGCCACAGCATTTCACTAAACGCCACAGCATTTCACTAAACGCCACAGCATTTCACTAAACGCCACAGCATTTTAGAAAACGCCACAGCATTTCAGAAAACGCCACAGCATTTTAGAAAACACTACAGCATTTCACTAAACGCTACAGCATTTCAGAAAACGCCACAGCATTTCACTAAACGCCACAGCATTTCAGATAACGCCACAGCATTTCACTAAACGCCACAGCATTTCAGAAAATGCAACAGCATTTCACTAAATGCCACAGCATTTCACTAAACACCACAGCATTTCAGATAACGCCACAGCATTTCACTAAACGCCACAGCATTTCAGAAAACGCAACAGCATTTCAGAAAACGATAAAGCATTTCAGAAAACGGTACAGCATTTCAGAAAATGCCACAGCATTTCAGAAAACGCAACAGCATTTCAGAAAACGCTACAGTATTTCAGAAAACGCCACAGCATTTCAGAACACGCTACAGTGTTTCAGAAAACGCTACAGTATTTCAGAAAACACCACAGCATTTCAGAAAACGCCACAGCATTTCACTAAATGCTACAGTATTTCAGAAAACGCTACAGCATTTCACTAAACGCAACAGCATTTCACTAAACGCAACACCATTTCGCTAAACGCCACAGCATTTCACTAAACACCACAGCATTTCAGAAAACGCCACAGCGTTTCAGAAAACGCTACAGCGTTTCACTAAACGCAACAGCATTTCACTAAACGCCACAGCATTTCACTTAACGCCACAGCATTTCAGAAAACGCCACAGCATTTCAGAAAACGCTACAGTATTTCAGAAAACGCTACAGTATTTCAGAAAACGCCACAGCATTTCACTAAACGCAACAGCATTTCACTAAACGCCACAGCATTTCAGAAAACGCCACAGCATTTCAGAAAACGATAAAGCATTTCAGAAAACGGTACAGCATTTCAGAAAATGCCACAGCATTTCACTAAACGCCACAGCATTTCAGAAAACGCCACAGCAATTCACCAAACGCCACAGCATTTCAGAAAACGCCGCAGCATTTCACTAAACGCCACAGCATTTCAGAAAACGCCACAGCGTTTCAGAAAACGCTACAGCATTTCACTAAACGCAACAGCATTTCACTAAACGCCACAGCATTTCACTTAACGCCACAGCATTTCAGAAAACGCCACAGCATTTCAGAAAACGCTACAGTATTTCAGAAAACGCTACAGTATTTCAGAAAACGCCACAGCATTTCACTAAACGCAACAGCATTTCACTAAACGCCACAGCATTTCAGAAAACGCCACAGCATTTCAGAAAACGATAAAGCATTTCAGAAAACGGTACAGCATTTCAGAAAATGCCACAGCATTTCACTAAACGCCACAGCATTTCAGAAAACGCCACAGCAATTCACCAAACGCCACAGCATTTCAGAAAACGCCGCAGCATTTCACTAAACGCCACAGCATTTCATAAAACACCACAGCATTTCACTAAACGCTACAGTATTTCAGAAAACGCCACAGTATTTCACTAAATGCCACAGCATTTCAGAAAACGCCACAGCATTTCAGAAAACGCCACAGCATTTCACTAAACGCTACAGAATTTCAGAAAACGCCACAGTATTTCACTAAACGCCACAGCATTTCAGAAAACGCCACAGCATTTCAGAAAACGCCACAGCATTTCAGAAAACGCCACAGCATTTCACTAAACGCTATAGTATTTCAGAAAACCCCACAGTATTTCATTAAACGCCACAGCATTTCAGAAAACGCCACAGCATTTCAGAAAACGCCACAGCATTTCACTAAACGCCACAGCATTTCAGAAAACGCTACAGCATTTCACTAAACGCCACAGCATTTCACTAAACACCACAGCATTTCACTAAACGCCACAGCATTTCAGAAAACGCCACAGCATTTCACTAAACGCCACAGCATTTCAGAAAATGCCGCAGCATTTCACTAAACGCTACAGCATTTCAGAAAACGCCACAGCATTTCACTCAACGCCACAGCATTTCAGAAAACGCCACAGCATTTCAGAAAACACCACAGCATTTCACTAAACGCTACAGTATTTCAGGAAACGCCACAGTATTACACTAAACGCCACAGCATTTCAGAAAACGCCACAGCATTTCACTAAACGCAACAGCATTACACTAAACTCCACAGCATTTCACTAAACGCCACAGCATTTCACTAAACGCCACAGCATTTCACTAAACGCTACAGCATTTCACTAAACGCCACAGCATTTCAGAAAACGCCACAGCATTTCACTAAACTCCACAGCATTTCAGAAAACGATAAAGCATTTCAGAAAACGGTACAGCATTTCAGAAAATGCCACAGCATTTTACTAAACGCCACAGCATTTCATTAAACGCTACAGTATTTCAAAAAACGCCACAGTATTACACTAAACGCCACAGCATTTCAGAAAACGTCACAGCATTTCACTAAACGCAACAGCATTACACTAAACGCCACAGCATTTCAGAAAACGCCACAGCATTTCAGAAAACGATAAAGCATTTCAGAAAATGGTACAGCATTTCATAAAATGCCACAGCATTTCACTAAATGCCACAGCATTTCATTAAACACCACAGCCTTTCACTAAACGCCACAGTATTTCAGAAAACGCCACAGCATTTCAGAAAACGATAAAGCATTTCATAAAACGGTACAGCATTTCAGAAAATGCCACAGCATTTCACTAAACGCCACAGCATTTCAGAAAACGCCACAGCATTTCAGAAAAGGCCGCAGCATTTCACTAAACGCCACAGCATTTCAGAAAACACCACAGCATTTCACTAAACGCTACAGTATTTCAGAAAACGCAACAGTATTTCACTAAACGCCACAGCATTTCAGAAAACGCCACAGCATTTCAGAAAACGTCACAGCATTTCACTAAACGCTACAGTATTTCAGAAAACGCCACAGTATTTCACTAAACGCCACAGCATTTCAGAAAACGCCACAGCATTTCAGAAAACGCCACAGCATTTCACTAAACGCTACAGTATTTCAGAAAACGCCACAGTATTTCATTAAACGCTACAGTATTTCAGAAAACGCCACAGCATTTCACTAAACGCCACAGCATTTCAGAAAACGCCACAGCATTTCAGAAAACGCTACAGCATTTCACTAAACGCCACAGCATTTCACTAAACGCACATCATTTCACTAAACGCCACAGCATTTCACTAAACGCCACAGCATTTCACTAAACGCCACAGCATTTCAGAAAACGCCACAGCATTTCACTAAACGCCACAATATTTCAGAAAACGATAAAGCATTTCAAAAAACGGGACAGCATTTCAGAACCCGCCACAGCATTTCACTTAACGCCACAGCATTTCAGATAACGCCACAGCATTTCACTAAACGCTACAGTATTTCACTAAACGCAACAGCATTTCACTAAACGCAACAGCATTTCACTAAACGCCAGAGCATTTCACTAAACGCCACAGCATTTCAGAAAAGGCCACAGCATTTCACTAAACGCTACAGTATTTCAGAAAACGCTACAGCATTTCACTAAACGCTACAGTATTTCAGAAAACGCGTCAGCATTTCACTAAACGCAACAGCATTTCAGAAAACGATAAAGCATTTCATAAAACGGTACAGCATTTCAGAAAACGCCACAGCATTTCACTAAACACCACAGCATTTCACTAAACGCCACAGCATTTCACTAAACGCCACAGCATTTCAGAAAAAGATAAAGCATTTCAAAAAACAGGACAGCATTTCAGAAAACGCCACAGCATTTCACTTAACGCCACAGCATTTCACTAAACGCCACAGCATTTCAGAAAACACCACAGCATTTCAGAAAACGCCACAGCATTTTAGAAAACACTACAGCATTTCACTAAACGCTACAGCATTTCAGAAAACGCCACAGCATTTCACTAAACGCCACAGCATTTCAGATAACGCCACAGCATTTCACTAAACGCCACAGCATTTCAGAAAATGCAACAGCATTTCACTAAATGCCACAGCATTTCACTAAACACCACAGCATTTCAGATAACGCCACAGCATTTCACTAAACGCCACAGCATTTCAGAAAACGCAACAGCATTTCAGAAAACGATAAAGCATTTCAGAAAACGGTACAGCATTTCAGAAAATGCCACAGCATTTCAGAAAACGCAACAGCATTTCAGAAAATGCCACAGCATTTCACTAAACGCCACAGCATTTCAGAAAACGCCACAGCATTTCACTAAACGCCACAGCATTTCAGAAAACGCCACAGCATTTCAGAAAAGGCCGCAGCATTTCACTAAACGCCACAGCATTTCAGAAAACACCACAGCATTTCACTAAACGCTACAGTATTTCAGAAAACGCCACAGCATTTCAGAAAACGTCACAGCATGTCACTAAACGCTACAGTATTTCAGAAAACGCCACAGTATTTCAGAAAACGCAACAGCATTTCAGAAAATGCCACAGCATTTCACTAAACGCCACAGCATTTCAGAAAACGCCACAGCATTTCACTAAACGCCACAGCATTTCAGAAAACGCCACAAGATTTCAGAAAAGGCCGCAGCATTTCACTAAACGCCACAGCATTTCAGAAAACACCACAGTATTTCACTAAACGCCACAGCATTTCAGAAAACGCCACAGCATTTCAGAAAACGTCACAGCATTTCACTAAACGCTACAGTATTTCAGAAAACGCCACAGTATTTCACTAAACGCCACAGCATTTCAGAAAACGCCACAGCATTTCAGAAAACGCCACAGCATTTCACTAAACGCTACAGTATTTCAGAAAACGCCACAGTATTTCATTAAACGCTACAGTATTTCAGAAAACGCCACAGCATTTCACTAAACGCCACAGCATTTCAGAAAACGCCACAGCATTTCAGAAAACGCTACAGCATTTCACTAAACGCCACAGCATTTCACTAAACGCACATCATTTCACTAAACGCCACAGCATTTCACTAAACGCCACAGCATTTCACTAAACGCCACAGCATTTCAGAAAACGCCACAGCATTTCACTAAACGCCACAGCATTTCAGAAAACGATAAAGCATTTCAAAAACGGGACAGCATTTCAGAACCCGCCACAGCATTTCACTTAACGCCACAGCATTTCAGAAACGCCACAGCATTTCACTAAACGCTACAGTATTTCACTAAACGCAACAGCATTTCACTAAACGCAACAGCATTTCACTAAACGCCAGAGCATTTCACTAAACGCCACAGCATTTCAGAAAAGGCCACAGCATTTCACTAAACGCTACAGTATTTCAGAAAACGCTACAGCATTTCACTAAACGCTACAGTATTTCAGAAAACGCGTCAGCATTTCACTAAACGCAACAGCATTTCAGAAAACGATAAAGCATTTCATAAAACGGTACAGCATTTCAGAAAACGCCACAGCATTTCACTAAACACCACAGCATTTCACTAAACGCCACAGCATTTCACTAAACGCCACAGCATTTCAGAAAAAGATAAAGCATTTCAAAAAACAGGACAGCATTTCAGAAAACGCCACAGCATTTCACTTAACGCCACAGCATTTCACTAAACGCCACAGCATTTCAGAAAACACCACAGCATTTCAGAAAACGCCACAGCATTTTAGAAAACACTACAGCATTTCACTAAACGCTACAGCATTTCAGAAAACGCCACAGCATTTCACTAAACGCCACAGCATTCAGATAACGCCACAGCATTTCACTAAACGCCACAGCATTTCAGAAAATGCAACAGCATTTCACTAAATGCCACAGCATTTCACTAAACACCACAGCATTTCAGATAACGCCACAGCATTTCACTAAACGCCACAGCATTTCAGAAAACGCAATAGCATTTCAGAAAACGATAAAGCATTTCAGAAAACGGTACAGCATTTCAGAAAATGCCACAGCATTTCAGAAAACGCAACAGCATTTCAGAAAACGCTACAGTATTTCAGAAAACGCCACAGCATTTCAGAACACGCTACAGTGTTTCAGAAAACGCTACAGTATTTCAGAAAACACCACAGCATTTCAGAAAACGCCACAGCATTTCACTAAATGCTACAGTATTTCAGAAAACGCTACAGCATTTCACTAAACGCAACAGCATTTCACTAAACACAACACCATTTCGCTAAACGCCACAGTATTTCACTAAACACCACAGCATTTCAGAAAACGCCACAGCGTTTCAGAAAACGCTACAGCATTTCACTAAACGCAACAGCATTTCACTAAACGCCACAGCATTTCACTAAACGCTACAGTATTTCAGAAAACGCCACAGTATTTCATTAAACGCTACAGTATTTCAGAAAACGCCACAGCATTTCACTAAACGCCACAGCATTTCAGAAAATGCTACAGCATTTCAGAAAACGCTACAGCATTTCACTAAACGCCGCAGTGTTTCACTAAACGATACAGCATTTCACTAAACAGCGCATCATTTCACTAAACGCCGCAACATTTCACCAAACACCACAGCATTTCACTAAACACTACAGCATTTCAATAAACGCCACAGCATTTCACTAAACGCCACAGCATTTCAGAAAACGATAAAGCATTTAAAAAAAACGGGACAGCATTTCAGAACCCGCCACAGCATTTCACTTAACGCCACAGCATTTCAGATAACGCCACAGCATTTTACTAAACGCTACAGTATTTCACTAAACGCAACAGCATTTCACTAAACGCAACAGCATTCACTAAACGCCAGAGCATTTCACTAAACGCCACAGCATTTCAGAAAAGGCCACAGCATTTCACTAAACGCTACAGTATTTCAGAAAACGCTACAGCATTTCACTAAACGCTACAGTATTTCAGAAAACGCGTCAGCATTTCACTAAACGCAATAGCATTTCAGAAAACGATAAAGCATTCAGAAAACGGTACAGCATTTCAGAAAACGCCACAGCATTTCACTAAACACCACAGCATTTCACTAAACGCCACAGCATTTCACTAAACGCCACAGCATTTCAGAAAAAGATAAAGCATTTCAAAAAACAGGACAGCATTTCAGAAAACGCCACAGCATTTCACTTAACGCCACAGCATTTCAGAAAACGCCACAGCATTTCGAAAACACCCAGCATTTCAGAAAACGCCACAGCATTTTAGAAAACACTACAGCATTTAAAACAAGCTACAGCATTCAGAAAAACGCACAGCATTTCACTAAACGCCACAGCATTTCAGATAACGCCACAGCATTTCACTAAACGCCACAGCATTTCAGAAAATGCAACAGCATTTCACTAAATGCCACAGCATTTCACTAACACCA